>NC_058419.1:25620668-25930928 GCF_002201575.2 Neomonachus schauinslandi | reverse complement strand
GAAGAAGAAGAAGAAGAAGAAGAAGAAGAAGAAGAAGAAGAAGAAGAAGAAGAAGATAGCAGGAAGGGAAGAATGAAGGGGGGGAAATCAGAGGGGGAGACGAACCATGAAAGACTATGGACTCTGAGAAACAAACTGAGGGTTCTAGAGGGGAGGGCGGTGGTGGGATGGGTTAGCCTGGTGATGGGTATTAAAGAGGGCAAGTACTGCATGGAGCACTGGGTGTTATACGCAAACAATGAATCATGGAACACTACATCAAAAACTAGTGATGTAATGTATGGTGATTAACATAACATAATTAAAAAAAACAAAAAAAAAGAAACTAACTATACATCTCTTGAGGCAGTTCAAAGTCCACCCATTACTTTTTACCAATCCTAAAACTTAACCCAATTTATTTCAAAAGGCTTGTAAGTATTGTACAAATTCTGGCCTCAGGAAACAAAGTCCTCTTGGAGGAACTTGGCATCCTATCCCTGTGCCTTTGAGATATAAATTTAGGCCATCTCTATAAAGTCTTAACTTCAGGGAGGTAATTCTTATCAGAAGGAAAGGTTACTTGAAGCTTAGGTGAATGATAAAAAATAATAATAATAAACAACTTAAATGTCTTATCCACAAAAATGTCTTTACCCATCTCATGGTTAGAAGTTTAGAATGAAAGCTATAAGGTCTCTTCTCTGTCTATATGTTCATGTGTGTCTATATATGTGTGTCTTGTAGATATATGGCATTTTTCTACCTCCAGATGTTATTGCCAAAATTAATTGGTTAAAGAGCTCTATTTAATTGGCTTAAAGAAAATTAAGTGCTTATATATTAGAAACTCAACCAAATGAATTTCAGGTTCATGTGACGTGGGAAAATATTTGGTATTAAAGCCAATTTAAAATTTGTTAGTTTAATTAAAATTGGCAAGTCTTTAGAGTTGTCAGCATTAAATATAAAACTTTCATTCTACCTTGGTTTACTAATCGAATAAGTTCATGTTACCAGTCACAAAACTTGTCAGCCAGATAAATAACTTAGGATGATGACTGACCTTTAATGTCTAAGAAAGTTTTTGCAGGTAATGTAAACATAATTGTTAAAAACAAGTAAATTAAGTAGATGTAAGTATAATAAAAACTTTTTAAATAGTTTCCCAAAATCTCTGGTAACCTAAAACCTTAAAGTTTTGCTAAGTTAAATGATCAGCTAAAGTCATTGAATATACAGAACTTTTCCAAATAAGATAAAATACCAAAATGTTAATTACTGAATACAGGTGATCTACTTTTTGCTTCCTTTTACAGAGGAATTAAAGATATTTGCAGCTACTAGTGAACATGATTTGTGCCACACTGAAAAATTTACTATGAGAAAGTATATGCTTCTAAAAATTATTAAAAATATTTATAAATTGGCCAAACTACAGAATGTTAATGTGAAAGACAGTTTGCAATGATTTACTTATTTTCACTAGAAATTAAATACACCAAAACTACTAGAAATAATAAGGGAAACATTCCCATATATGATAAAAGTGGGATATGTGGTTTCAGTAAAAGAAGGTATGAGGAATTGAAATGCATTTTTTTTCCTGAGGGAAAAGAAAGTAATTTTGGCCTAAAGAAAGGTTGGTTATTTCAGAATGTGAAAGTGGAAAAACAAAGAATGAAATTGTAGAAAGTTTGTAAAAAAAATCTTGGTTAAGGAATTTAATGTATGGTCAAGCTGGATAAGATTGAGTAAATTTGTTATAAGCGTTTTTAAAAATAAGCTTTAGTATCAATAGTATACTTACATAAAGCTAATTCTTAATTTTCTTTCATGTGCTAAAAGGACAAGTTTTCTTAGATTATTGATCTACTCTTAATAAGAAATTTTACAACTAGATAACTTTCTGTATTTGCCTACAAAGTCTTTAACTGTCACGATGGTTAAACAGATAATTACGTGCTGTTTCACAGTGAGCTATGATCCTATTTGACTAAGTGTTTTAAAACCTTTTAATATTTTTGACAAACTTGCCCTAATCAAATGCTAAATGAAGTGTTTTTGACCTCGAACTAACTTTGGGATTTTTCAGAGGTATCCTAGAACATCTCAATTGATTTGTTCTCTCTTCTTATAAAAAGGAAGATGTTAAAATAATTAGGTGTATCTGACATGTTAAATTACATGGGAAACATTGTCAAATAAGTAATGCTAAGCCTCTATGTATATCCTTGTATGCATATGTTATTAATATAAGTGTTCCAGAAATTGTATAAAATTCCTAAAAATCTCATATGTGATGTCAGTCATAATTCCAGTTATTATCTTAAAATGTTGTATGTTATAGAAAAAACCAAATATCCTTGTCAATTCCACTACAATAAACTCTCATCATATTTTTAACAATGGGCATTTTTAAGTCTTTTTTTATTTACAGACAGTTATTATTTTACTACTCTAATGCTTTGTAAAAGTGTTCCTACAAAAGACTTCATCTTCAAGGAGATTCAAGAAAAAGACTTTTGACATGTACTGGGTTCTGATAACTTTAAGATCATAAAACTAAACTGGGTAAGAATTTCCAGAACTAATGGAAAAACTGGATTCAAGCAGAACAAGAATTAGTAACATGGGACTGAATAAACTGAGAGGGAGGATTATAATTTTTTTAAAGATTGATTTATTTATTGTGGAGAGAGTGAGTGTGCAAGCAGGGGGAAGGGCAGAGGGAGAGAGAGAGAGAGCATCTTCAAGCAGACTCCCCACTGAGTGTAGAGCCTGACATGGGGCTTGATCCCAGGATCCTGAGATCATGACCTGAGACGAAATCAAGAGTCAGACACTTAACCGACTGAGCCACCCAGGTGCTCCTATAATTTTAATGACTTCTTCTTTAAAACAATGGTGATTCCTTAATGTTTTATTTTTCCAGATTTGAGGAAACTTTTTCTCTTCACTTCTCTATAACTTACAACAATTTGGTAAAGTGTACCTTTGTAAACAACAATGGAACATTTAGTTTTTTCTTTCTACCTGATCCTCCCAGAATTTGGACTCTTGAGTATTCTTTTTATGGAAAAATAATTATTTATGTACATCCAGCAAGAATCTGTTCTCCTTGTTAACAGGACACAAGTAGAAACACTGGTTATATCACCAAAGGTTTGACTGGAATATCATATTTGAGAGATTGGCATAGACTCAGATATAACCAGTTTTAAGGAACTGAGGTTGACTTTACAGAGCCAATAGAGTCCCTTGGAAAAATAGACCTGATATCTTGCTTATAAGGTTCCAACAAAGTAGTCTTAAAACAGAGCTTATATGGTGAATTACTATCCTTGCTGCACTTAAGTAAATAACGGGGCCAAGTCCAATGCAAACAAATTCGTTTTACTGTGATCATACTTGGGAAAAAGAAAAATTATGTCTGCACCTTTGTAAATACTAAATCCTAATCATGTTACTTGTTTTTGAGGTGTATACCTGTAAATTGGACTAGATACTAAATTCTAATTTCCTCAAATATCTGGCTACCATTCTCCAAATTAATGTTTCCAATTTTTCTTCTACACTTTGATTTGGAATCACTAAGAACAAAGACTGCCCTTGAATCTGCTTGGACGGGACTAGACCAGGTCCTCCTCACCACCAGATGGCAGCCAAACTTCAGGGACTTGAACCTTGGATACACACCTTAAAGCTGAAAAAAAGCTTTACTTGAAATCTGGTCCTGTGCAAATGTTGGAGACCTCTAAATCAAATTGACTAGGAAGAGAAGTAGCTGACATCAAGGTAGACTGCTTTTCCCAAAACACTGGGTCAAGACTTCGTGTACTTCACTTAAACATGAAACCCTTTCTTCTTCTCTTTCCTTCCTTTACTCTGGCTTTGGTCTAGAAAGATAATGCCATCAACTGTCTCTCACGTGATTGTTAAGTGGGGTAACCTTTCAGACTGCTGGATTTGTCATCAAGAACTTCAATCTGTCCATGATGTTAGAGACCCCCTGGTCTGTTTCCCTGTCTTTGGTTAACAACCCCAAACCTGGGGACCCTCATGTTCAGGCTATATGCAAAGAAAGAGACACAAGGTAAGGATAGCCTGGATAAAAACAGCCAGCATACTCTACAGACCCTTCAAATTTTACTGGCCTCCATGGTGGTCACCTTTCTAGTCTTGAGCTACAGATTTAAATGGGAACTATCAGGAAGCATTTATGAATCAGGATCTGCTTCCTTGGCAGGGTCCAACTCTCCCAGTTTGGAGTAAATTTAAGTGCAAATATAATCAGGAACCTCTCCTTAATTCTTCAAAATATTGCAGAATCCAGTACTAAAACAATAGCTTCCCAACAAAAATCCTTAGATTCCCTGGTCAAATTATTCTTGATAATAGGATAGCCTTTGATTACCTTTTAGCTGAGTAAGAAAGTGTCTGTGCTGTGGCCAATACCACCTGCTGCACCTGGATTAACACTTCTGGGGAAGTTGAAACTCATTTATAGATCGCTGAGCAAGCCACTTGGCTTAAGAAGGTGAGTCCTTTGCAAGGTTTTTCTCTGACTTGTTTGATTTTGATTGGTTTGGATCTTGGGGACTATGGCTCCAAATGGTACTCCAGACATTGATAATTATTCTACTTATAATAATCACAGTAATCTTCCTGGTGCATTGTATCCTCTCAAAAGCTTTAAATGCATGTTTGCAGCTGCTAACCACCAAGTAAGTGATCTCCCTAAAACTGGAATCTCAGAAAAGAAATGAAAGAAGTGATTAACTTAAAAATTGTGAGCCTGAAGTTGTGACCTATGACTACCACAGAGATTCAGCAAAAACCATTATGACTTGTGAATATCACACAGAAGATCGATAAAAGCTGTGAGAACTACAGAGTGGTACCTGATAGTGGCACTAATGTTTTAAATTTTGATTACATCTCTCAGTTAAACTGAGAGTCTGATCAAAAGGGGAGAATTGTTAAAAAAGAAACGACAGGCCCAAAATGGAGTTACCTGTGCTAAGCCCCATGTCACCAAACTGAAACTTAATACCCAACCTAAATGCAGTTTCAACTTCCCCCAGGAATGTAATCTTAACTATAATCTTAGATTATGAATGTAATCTTAACTATCAGTCTGGAATTTTCTGGTCAGCAGTAGAGTGCTAATCCAGTCTTTCCCTGTCCCTGCCTGCTTCTGCCTGTAAAAATCTCCCATTTTTTTATAGCTCTTCAGAGCTCTTTCCTACTTGCTCAATGAGATGCTGCTCGATTCATGAATCATTGAATAAAACCAATTAGATCTTCAAATTTACTCAGTTGAATTTTGTTTTTTAATAGTGTTTACTCTAGTTTTGAATAGACCATGACTATTTGGAACATCTTATAATAGCTTCATACTGGAAATACATTTGTCTCAAGTAGGAACTATATATGGATCATATATTTTATTATCAGTGTAACAGAATAATATTACTCTTGAATATAAAAAATAATCTACATATATACAAATGTATTGGGGCATTCCCAGGTAAAGCTAGAAAATGTACATTGTAAGAATGTTAAATATAAAACATAATATTCACTATGCTACTATCTTATTTGGAAGCAGGAAAAAAAGCTGCACTGTGTTCTCCACCATAACTCAGATTTTCTTTTTTTTTAAAAAGATTTTATTTATTTATTTGACAGAGAGAGATACAGCGAGAGAGGGAACACAAGCAGGGGGAGGAGTGGGAGAGGGAGAAGCAGGCTTCCCGCTGAGCAGGGAGCCCGATGCGGGGCTCGATCCCAGGACCCCGGGATCATGACCTGAGCCAAAGGCAGACGCTTAACGACTGAGCCACCCAGGCGCCCCTTAACTCAGATTTTCAAAGTGGGAAGGAGTTGATATTTGCACAGGAAGACAAATTAATAAAGGGTATTTGCTTCTGACATTGTGTGTTCAGATATATCTCTTCCATAGCCAACATACATGCTCTGGTAAATGTACATAATGGGTTATCTGTTAAAATTATATTTTAACCACATGATGTAAAATGAATTTGTAGTAAGTTCTTTTAGAAAATAAATATTTTTTTTCTATAGATTACCTCCTTTCATATCTACCCACACCGATTTAGGTTTATAGTATGTGGGAGAACTGTGTGGTCAACTTCAAAGGATTTAGTGGACCATCAGTCAACATTCAAATTATTTTCTCAAACACTCATGAAATTCTTAAGTGAACTCTACCCACAAATTGAAGATTTCTGGAAATCAACTTTATCCAAATGAAGAGCTTAAAAGAAACACACACACACACACACACTACAAAGCAGAAATGAAAACTCAATGGAAGCTTGATGCTCCTGTAGTTGAGTTTTAACATGCAATGCAATACTATGGTCCGACAACTTGCTAGTTTTTCATCTGAGCCACTGTTTACATGGACAAAGCAAATTATTTCAGAATGTCTGCCCTTCTCCTTCCAATTGTCAAAAAGAAAACCATAGGCCCCAAATGGTGTCACTTATGCTAAGCCAAGTCACCAAACTGGGGCTTAATATTAAATCTAATTGCAGTTTCAATCTCCTCCAGAAATGTGGTTTTAACCAGCCATTCAGAAATTTTCAGTTCAACACCAATGAGGTAATCTGTCACATGGGTCCTCTTCATCCCCCAAAGGAAGATGAGGTCATCTGCATGATAAGAACCCTTGCTTTTCCCCTCTTAGAGAAAGTGACTTTTCCTGAAACAATTCTTTCTTTCTTTTGCTAGTAACTTCCTTCCCTCACCCTCCTTCCTATAAAAACCTTCCATTTTGTACAACTCTTTGGAGCTCCTTTCTATTTGCTAGATAGGATGCTGCCCGATTCAGGAATTGCTTAATAAAGCCAATTAGATCTTCAAATTTACTCAGTTGAATTTTTCTTTAACCTATCCATGATAATGCAGAAAGCAAGCCAAAAAGACAAAGCAAAAGAATGAACATGGCCTAACAACTCAGTGCAAATATATGATAGAGAGACTACTTTCTATGCTTTTATAAATAACGTAACTCAATATGAAAATGTGACACTGAAGTCATACGTCAAAAGAGGTTAAAAGTTATGTAATCACAGAGATTATATACCTTCCTCTTAGTGTTCATGAAAACATTAGTAATTTCATTCAATACACTACTCTATCATTTAAATGAAAATGTTATTGCCCACCCAACACAACTTTCAATTTCAAAGTATTATACAGCATTTCATTATAGTGCTAATTATTAACACTCCTATACAAAAGCAGATGCATATTAGTTGGAACTGAAATATCTGAGGTCATCAGCTACAATATTGATCAGGCATCAAAGTTAATATTCTGTGAAAATGTCTGGGAAGTGTAATCTTACCAACAATTAATGTCTCTCTACAAACATTTTGTGTGTACTTTCACCACATGGAATTAATTCAGTAAAAGAATTTCACAAACTTTGTGAAAGGTTACCCTTTTAATAAATCTTGTCTTGATGTTATTGGCTATAGGCAGATTTTAGATCGTTTGCTTTTGGCTCCTTCCCAATTTAGTAATTTTCTTTTAATCCTTTGACTTCAGGCCCTGCCTTTAATGATAACTCTTAACGTAGCCTGATATTTATTGTTTAGTACCAGGGTCAACCTCTATCAAAAAGGTATTGGAGGGTCATCAATTCCCAACAGGTTCCCTTTTGTCCCTAGAGAACATATTCAAACAACAGCATTGGGTTTTGGCTGTGTGAAGCCAAAGGAGTTCTGACAATGATGTAAGCTTTTCTACTATTTTGTGAAATTGGATGGAAAAAATAAGCTTTAAGGAGAACAGAATTTGCCACCCCAAAATATGCTTCTTTTGCATGAAGATTATTTTGAGCTGGTTATTTAAACAAAAAACGTGGGCACCAGAGAAGGTCTAAAAACCAAGTAGAAGTTACCCTTTTGTAAGAAACATTTACATTTATTATAAGGGAAATTCCCATTTGTAAGGGTGTCTCCTTTGCTGTACCAGAAAGAGGGGGATGACTCAGTCTCTACAAACCCTTTTGGAGAAGGCAATGACTTAAGTCTACATAACAATCATACCCTCATTTACTGTGCCTTTCCGGATTGCCTCCCATAACTGGCTCCCCACTACCCAGAACTCTTTTGTCATTAGCTGGAGATGGTATTTAAAGTGTTAGCGTGGGCCATTATGGGAGTTACTGAGTTTTCCTGGGTCTCTCCCAATGATGCAGGAGGTATACATGTTGGTAAATTTCTTTTTGTTTTTCTTGTTAATCTGTCTTATATCAATTTAATTATTGGATCAAAGGAAGAACCTAGGAGGGAAGAAGAGAAAATTTTTCAGTCCCTACATAAACAGAAGTATAAGAATAGCATTTAGTTTTGGCTGAAAGAATTTTATAATTTTACTATACAACTATGTATTGTTTATATCATATTATACATATTGACAGCAAAAGACCAACCAGTAGGTAATGCCCAAAACAGAGATAATAATAAGTAAATGAATGAATCAGCATTTTACTCAGGCTTCACTGTGATGAATACTAATTTGTTAATGTGTAAAATTCTGCATTAAAGTGCTAAATTAGCCTTGGCCCTTGTGAAATTTAGGCAGGCAGAAACATTCAAATACATTATCACATATTAATTGCCAATAATGACTTGCATCAAGGTAACTAGTGTTATTTAAAATAAATTAACAGATACAGAAAAAATCCTAATTAATGAATTTACCAATTATCTGTCTTGCTATAAATAGGAGTTTGTGTTGTTTCTAGTCCTTTCCTATCCACATATGCCAATGCATTCTACTTATAATGATTTCTCAAGAAGCAAAGGTTGGCTATGAGACCTGTCCAACTCTTTGTGACCAGCGTTTCTTTAAACTGTTCACTGAATGCTTTCTCGTAGAATGAAAGCATCAAAGCAAATAGCAGTCTATGTATATACAAAATATTTCATTAGGGAACAAATTCTTAAAAAAGAAGTAACTTCATAAGGCGCTGAAACAATACTACACAGAAAAGAGAAATAATTCAAGTGAGGTACTGTATGAAGAAACTTAATTTTCTTCCATTCTCTTAATATGCATGGACCAAAAAAAAAATCTTTTCCATTACCTCATCTTAAGTAGTTTTTCAAATCAAACCCATATTCACACTCATGCTGTCACTGATAATGGATCTCATGTCAAAGAAAAAGAGCATAAAGGACCTGATAATAAGTGCAATTATCAAACATCAAAAATGTAGATCAAAGTGGATTTCCCGACTCTTCTATATGCAGTCACTTCACAGCATTTCACTATTCATATCATGTGGTCTTGACAGGATATATTAATTTCTCCATTACGAGAGCAATGGAATTGGCACATTTCAGTCAGAAGCTGGCAATAAGTAGAGTTATTATTTCTCTTATTTTAGCGGTTTATGTGTGTATGTGTGTGTATGTGTGAGAGAGTGAGATTGTGTGTGTATGTGTTTGAAGGATACACTCCCCAGACACACCACACTGTCTCCAGAGGTGATAGAGAGCCTTCAGGGAGATGTTAACCTCCCTATGAAGGATGGATCCAGGCAAGGATTTTATTTCTTTCATATAGTACAATATTTCCTCTCTCTGGGAAACACCTGACCTATCTTTGGGAGGACTGAATTATCTCAGAGGGAAACTGGGAGTTCTAGAAACTTGCCTCCCTGAATCATTTCAATAACTCAAGTAATCTAATTTATACCCCCCCACCCAATCCCATATTCCCTCCTTTCCCCAACACTTTTCCTGATACATTTTTTTTTCTTTGAAAGAATTTGCATTTTCTTTTCCTACTAAACGCCAAATAAAAATTGTAGGCTAGGTATTCTGTAGGCGGATTTCCAGAGTCTTTATAGCCTGTAAGCTTCCATTAACTGTAGGTCATTTGTGCCTGTATGTTGGTCAGTGCATTAGAAAAAAATGCCAGTGACACAGGAATTACCTCTGAACCCACCTTCAACTGGAGTACTGTTGACCATAATCAGAAGAGAGAAACACTTTTTGGTTCTTTTTGGAAAGATCCATCTATAAGTTTCTCAGTAATCAACTCTTAAGAGTCATAAGTTTATGCCATTTCTCAGCCACAGAATAAGATCAAAACATTGTTTCATATTTTCCATGAAAATCTGAACATATTTGTTAAAAGAGAAATAGACCATTTGTAAAAGTAAAAGGGCAAGCCCATATGCATAATGACAGATGGGACTCAGGCATCAGGGAAAAAAAAAGGTTTCTTTAGGATTTTTAAAAAAAATTGTTTTAAAAAAGCAAAATGCTTTCAAGTTAGTTGAAAATCAATTGATTATAACAAAGTTTCAATGAGTTTTAAGTATTTTGAGGTTAAAAAATGGCAAGTCATTAATATTATTTTGAACTCGGTAAAAGATCACTTTTTTTTTGTTTATAAATTATAGTCAATCAAGCTTTTCTTGACACTTGAGCACTTCCTAAATGTTAGTTTGAAAATAGGCTGGTTTCTAAACATATGCTTTAACATATGGCTAAACTAACTTACAACTATCATTAAATAAATAAATATTATAATACATAGGTTAGCTAATTAGCATACTTCATTTTTCTCTATGGGGTAAAATAGCTCTGGATCTGGAACAGCTGCTGAAGTTGTTCACCGCAACAGCAGTTAGAGAGAAGTTTCTGGAATTAACTGTACCAGGCAAGGATATAATTTTATAGTCTTCTCCCCATGGGAGGAAATATGGATGAAGATCTGAGATGGCAGCATTCATCAATAAATCATGGTCAATATAACAGTGTTGCAGAATTGGGTAGTGGTTTCTGTAATGACCAGTAAATACTGCTCTTGTCACTGTTTTTAAAGGGCAAGAGCTAAGAAATATGAGAAGAAAACAAAAATAAAATAAAAATCACAGAATATGTAGACCAAGAAGCAGATGTCTTAATGTTCCAGAACCATCATCACAATTATTCTCCGTGCCGTAAAACATGTGAAGCTTACAGAATAAAAAATAATAAATATTAAGATGTCAATGGCATTCAAAAGAACTACTTATTAGAGAGACAAAATGCCATTTTTCAATCACATTTTATATTACATGCAAACTTAAAGGTATAGGGTAGTGGTGAGACCAGGAGTTGTGAAACTGACTACCAAAGTTCAAATCCCAGTGCATCACTTAATGCCCATTAATGCCATTAATTACTTAATGCACTTAATGCCATTAATTTAGGCATTCCTGAACCTCTCCATGTCTGTTCCCTAATCTGTAAAAGTGGTCAAATAACAAATACCCTACAGCTTCTGGAGAGAACTAAATGAGTTAGTTCATGTACTTAGAATGGTGCCGGGTGTATAGTAAGTGCTCACTAAATTTTGCATTCCTTATTAATAAAAAGGTACTCAGAATAATTTACAGATAAATGTTTAGTAGCAGGTTCGGTCCTATACAAAGTCATGAAACAACACAAAAAGGAGGGCTTTCTTCCCTCTTTCCTTAAACCCCATTTCCTTTACAGCTGCCTCTTTTCTTCCCAAGTGGCTCCTCCCGTTTGACTGTTGAAATCCCACCCAAATCTGCATTCTTAAATAAAACTATACAATCCAGGTTTTTTTTTTTTTTTTAACCGTCTGTATCCTAACAAAACTCATTCATCCTGTGGCACATTCTCTCGAGTCGAGGTCACAAGAGAGCATCAAGTAGGATGAATTACCACGGAGGCAGTGCTGATATTTTGCATACAGTCTGGAATAAAAGGAGTAAGTGTCCAGGGAATATCAGGAGCTATGAAAACTGCAAATGCCGCTGTGTGCTGACTCCTCCCAGTTAGCTGAAGACTAACTCCAGAGTTCTGGAGTCTAGATTTGTACATCCAACTGAAATTCAGTATATACTCTGAATATCTTATAGACCTGCATTTAATATGCCTAAAATGCAACTCTTGATTCCCTCACTCTCACCACACTCCTTTCCTCATCTTACCTAGGTGACACCACAAGGTGTCCAACTGCTCAAGCAACAAAATGGAATCATCTCAGATTTCTCCTTCTTGCCTACCTCCTACATCCAATTCATCACCATTGGCTTCCTTCAGAAATATATCTCACATCTCCCCACCTCTCTTTTTTCCCTATTCCAAGCTGACATCATCTCTCACCCGAATAACTGCAACGGTCTCCTTCCTGGTTCCCCACTTCCAATCTTACCCTCTTTGATCTATTTCTTGTTCCCTAACCAGGCCTAGAGTAAACTTTAAAGAACAAATTGGAAATTCCCCTCCCTTGCTTATTAAATCCCTCCAGTGGCTTTCTCCTACATTTAGGAAGACATTCAATCTCATTATCTTGGCCTCCAAGGCCTTCTGTGACCTGGCTGCTGTTTAGTTTAGAGTTTCCTGTTGAGCTGTTCTTCCCTGGTCTGCCCCATTTTTGGCACATTGGTCTTCTTGTTGTCCCTAGATGGGGTCATCTTTTCCCACCACAAGTCCTTTGCCTATGCTTGAAAGATTATCCCCACCCCCTGCCCTTGCCTCATCACATCTTGTATATTTCCTTCATAGTGCTTATAACATTAATTCAATATTTTTTCTTTATTTGATTTTCCTCTTTGCCCCACTGGAATATAAGCTCCATAAGCATCATTGTTCAGTGTTCTATCTCTAGCATCTGGCTATAATAGGTGCTCAACAAACATATACTGAGTGGATAAATTAGTACATTTCCATATTTGTTGAGTGAAAAATTGGGAAGGAATGTTTTTTATCTCCTCTCAAGCTAAAAGATGTAGATAGCTTCTAGTTGTCATAATGTATAAGCCTAACCCATCACCTAAAAATAATCACCTCAATACAACATCTACGTAGCATTTTGATCATATAACAGCTAACTATCCTTCAGAAGGAGCTAATATTTTAGAGTGAAACATGACAGTTAAGTGTAATATTGCTTTTTCTTTTTTGTCATACAGTGGTTCCAGTTGATACTTATTATACTTGCAAAATGTCTTTGCTTTAAACCTCCTATTGAATTAGTAGGTTCAGTCATTTGTTTTACAGATAATTAAAAAAAAAAAAAAACAAACGTAGGAAATGAAATGTCACTTTAACCTAAGGTGATAGTTTCTGAATACTCAACATGTAATGTCACTCTAAAATCCTTCACAGACCAAGAGGTGGAAAAAAGCGAGTTTAAAATAAAAGTTATGAGATGGCTCTGGACTCAAACTTCTTTTGGGGATTTGCTTCTAAAGATGCCCTCAAAAAGCAATAGGAAGGAATAGGAATTGTAACTTAATTGTAGGCACTTTCTTTTTAAAGATTAATAAGGGTTACCTGGTTCTCTTTTATTCTAGTAATATTCTAATGATGTCAATTAAAAGTCACTCTCATCTACTCTCAAGGACTGAGATAGTCTCTCAATCAAAGTCACTTTATTAGCTTTACTTTTGACCCATGCCATGCCATTTAAAAATAATTCTTTTTCTTTTTTAAAAAAAAATATTTAGAAAATTCAAAAAAAGAGCCAACAATATACTTTCACCTCCAGACTTACTATTTAAGCCTAAGGAGAATATGACAATCTTATTTGTGTTATCTTGTGGTTCCATAATTGCTCTCTGTGTGAAAGAAGTCATTTCTTACAAGGAACTCATATCCCTAACTCCTTTAAGTGCTTTGGTATTGGATTAAATATTAATTTGAAGTACATCTGTGCTTATTCAGTTCAGCAGGTCCTGCTTATGAACGGTGATATAACACATTTTCATTTTTCAGCACATGGCAATATGTACTACATTGCTTTTCCACCAGGGATCACTATTTTGGAACAGATAAGAGACCCCTCTGACCTTCACATTGTATTTTATGCATTTTTCTATCCAGGTCAATTTATAAAATCAGGACTTCTCAACTTTAGAACACAGGATAATCTTTCTGTTTTCTTCTTTCTAAAACAAGTACCTTGAGTACCATCATCTTGGGACCAGCGTTGAACATTAGATTCCAAGAATATTGTGCTCTGCTGGGGCAAGCTCATTATTATACTAAATGTAAGAAGGATACAGTTTATAAGACAGAATAACATTTCTATATAACATACCAACCTGTATTTTCTGGAGTGCTAAATACAACCTTAGCTATTTAAGCATCAACTGTAAGATTTACACTTAAGGGACCTTGACATTCATTGTTATAATTGGACTTTTTTTACAGAAAAAAAGGCTTCCTGGATTTTGAAAGATAATTATATATAACTAATTTCCCTTTGGTATTTAAAACAGCCGTTTAATTACAATGAATATTTCTCAATTTCCACTAGTTTGTCTTCTATGAGAATGTGATAAGAATAAGGGCATCAGACTAATTTTAATCATTTTATCTAGGAGTTGAAAGAAATATAGTCATTTCCCATCCCTAGCCACCTCACCATGTCCCCCACTCCCATTATTATTCCTACTCCAAAACAGACTAGAATTTGTATTTCATCTCCACGTGCAGACAGCAAACTCTTTGTGTATTCAGGTGGTATCTTACTCAATTTTGTAGCCCATGAAGTGCCTTGTATACGGTAATGATTCAAATATTTGTTGAACTGAAATTTAGTGCTAATGTGACTGAACTGGATGGGCCTGGCTCCCTGTCTTCAGCCAGGAGAATAGAAAAACAAGGGCAACCTCTCGTTGATGATTCTCTGGGTGGTTTTCCATATCACCTAACTTTTGGGGGCTGCCCAAGATAATTTATAGGATCCTTTTTCTTCCTGGTTTTTCAGTCACCAGGTATTCCTAGAGATTTGTCAATCCAGGTATAAAAGCACCTTGATAAAGCAGAGGGTTTAAAACACTGCAATTCAAAAACTTTCTTTCAAGGGCCCCTTATTTACTTGATTGCAGTTTTCAGAGAGGGTGGCATGACTTATTTTTCCCTGGAAACATAATTAAAGTGTTAACATGATAACTAACCTAGTTCAGTGATACTAGCATTTGATGTGGGATGGGCTTATTTAGTTGCTCTTAATAAAGGGATTTGGTTACCTGGAAAAGTTCACTATGTAGGTGTCTTTTTAAGTCCCACTGTTTTAGCCCCAAGTGGCCTTATTACTGTAAAAACAAATTACTGCAACTTAAAGTAGGGTGCAGCAAAAGGATGTGTCTGTTGTCATATTACATCTATTGATATCATAGCATTTATATCATCACTGGATAATAGGGTTTGCTATTAAGTGTCAGAAGCAGCTAAGGATTTTGAATACCCTCAAGTAAAATAAAGAGTATTTTTCTAAAGACTAGATTTAGGCAATAATATATTGAAAGTTTTAAGTCTGTCTTCTAACAAATTAAGCCCAGCTTACGCTACTGAAAAACATTTTCAACTCCATGTTCTCGCTTCTCATTTGCTTTTTTCTTTCAGTGATCAAATATTTTAATCACATAGCAAAGTAGTGAGAGTAATATAACAAACATCCATAAATCCACCATGGGAGATTAACAAACATTAACCTTTTATCATATTTGCTTCATGTCTCTTAGTAAAGAATGAAAACATTATAGTTAGCTCTTGAAGTCCCATTCTTACCTCTCCTAAATTCTACTCTGCTCCCTTCCCCCCCCACCCACAGAGGCAACCACTATCTTGAAGTGGGTCCTCAGCACTGTTCTCTCTTGCGTCCATGCCCCCTTCCCCACTCCTTTCACTAGGATATCACCTGCTCTTCCTTTGGGTTTCAGTTAAAATGTTGCTTATTCACAGAGAGATTCCTAGCTCTACCCAAATCTCTATCTCTGCTATACCCCATCATGTTTTCTGATGGCACCCTCTCATTTTAAATGAGTGCTTATAACAATATTGATCTATTTGTGTGTTTATTTGTATGCTTATTGTGTGCTTCTGTGTGGAGCCCAACTAGACCATAAGCTCCCTGGGGCAGAGACCATGTCTCCCGTGTTCATCACTGAATACTTTGCACCCAACACAGGTTCTTATACACAGTAGGAGTTCAATAAGTATATTTCAAGGATAAAACACTATAACCTGACAATCAATATAACCCATAACAAAATCTCAATATTTGGCTATAATCATTAACCCAATCAATGTACTGTTACTTTCCATTCTAACCACATACAGTGACATTCTGCAAAGAAAGAGCAACTTGCACTGTGTAATTAAGAGTACAAGTAATATTATATGCCTTGTAGGAACGTAAAGCACTAAGATGCATATATTTTTTAAAATTTTATAGGTGATATAACTGTGTTCCCATAGACTTTAATGTTTTTTATGTTTTTAAAAATCTTAATTGGCAGTAATTGCACTATTTACATGTTAATGAACAACACCTGGCCCCAGCTGGGTATAAAGAGGCTGACAATGTTTTTCTCTCACCTCCCTGGCAAAGAACTAAGCATATGCAATTTTAAAGAGACTTGCTTGCCAGAAATAACACATTCATAATTGGTAGGACAATATAAAATTAGTTCACACATTTCACCATTCTCAAACAAAGGCATAATATTTTTCATGTTTAAAAGCTTTATGATTCAAAAAGGACCTTATTTCCTACACTTGGTGATTATTCACAATCATTAAATTATCCCTGTCAATGAATGTGCCAGAAACTAGCTAAATGGAGGCCCAAGTGGCCTCCTGTAATAAGGGCCCAGTTCCTGGCTTAATCCCTTGAAAAAAACTGAGTTTCCTTTGAAGTCATTCAAAATCTATAATTAAATATGTTGATTTCCTGGTTCCTTTAACCTGTGATACTTTAAATCACTACAGTTCTGATTCCATTTCCCCTTACAATCCTAATACCAATTAAGAGGTATTGAAAAGTGACTTCTAACAACAAAGATTTTTGTGAGTCATAAAATGGTTCTTGTTAAATTTTTGTATCCAATCATCTGTAAGACGTCAGCAGGGATTATGACAAAATGAAAAAAGAAATACTAGGTCCTCAAACTATATGTGTACCTAGAATTCTATTTTATCAGTAGAAGAAAGTTTGACACTGCTATCCTGTTTTCAAATACAGACAAACCAACCACCAATTATTTACTGAGAACCTGGTATCCTTAGCATTATAATGGGTACTTTGGGGAGGGGGGTAATGGATGCACAAGGAGTAAAGTTTCACTTAAAGATGTTTAGAATCTAGTTAGGGAGAAAAGAATGACAAACAACACCACTACAAGATAGTATTGGTTTGTGTGACATAGGGAGTATTTGCAGTCCAGAGGAGAGAGTGTATATTTAGAGAAGTCTCCATGGAAAACCATGTGGACTGAGGGTGGGGAAAGAAAATTTAGTATCTTCCTTGCGCCAGGAAATATGCTAGCTGCCTCATGTCATTTAACTTGCTCAAGGTTACACAGTTTTTAAGAACTGGTAAGATCTGGGACAGAAATCCAGATATGACACTGTATGCATTTCTCACTCAGCTACATGCTAGCCTTGAAGGATGGAGAAAACAGATAAGGTGAGAAGAAAAACATGAGTAATGAGAAGAGTGATTCTGAAGTGTGCTGTGCAGTGGAGATTAGTACAAAAGCAAGGATGTGGGGAGTCATGGAAAATAGCATCATAGATACAAAAGGAAACAACAGATGATATTTCTAACTTTGAAAGCCTGAAAGAAGAGTTTGGATTTGATGAGGTAGAAATTCAAATGAAGAGAGTTACATGGTAAAAATGAGTAGGTTTTCAGAGGCCGAAAGAGTAAAAAGAGGTGAGAGATGTATTGTACAGTGGCTAACTGAACATAATAAAAAAAAGGGGGGTGAGAGAGAGGAATGGAGTCAGTACTACATAGTAGAGGTGGAGTGTGATGATGATAAAGAAGGCAACTTCACTAAAGGAGCCAGAACATAAGCTCCTCAGTGGTGCTGTATCTCCAGCCCTTAACACAGTGCCTATAGATGAAGTGCTCAATAAAATCAGGTTGATTACTATAATGAATGTATAAAGGAATGAATGGTTAGGAGATATTTGTGACATCATGGATGTAAAACAGACTGAAATTTAGCATTGCACTAAGAAAAAGCTTTAGAAAAGGAAATCATTTGTGCTAATAACTAATGGACATTTAAATCATTTGTTAACAGTTATCAAATAGGCTTAGGATATAATAATAAAGGTTCAAAATAATATTTCAAAAATTAAAAGCAGCTAAAACAAGATAGCATATAATGTATCATTATCAATGATTTTTTTTAAATAGTCATGTTTGGCAAGAGTGAAAAGAAACAGGTGGTCTCAAGCATTGCTAAATATTAAGGTTTTATTTTACAGTCATATAGATACACATGACTGTAATATTCACCTAACAAATGTCATGACTTCGTCAGTAGAATTAGTGATAGCATCAATATCATAAAATTTCAAAGTTTTTATAAATCATTTTGGGGAAAGGCTTCCAATTTGTTTCCACAAATCAGAAACAAGGATCACAACAGAAAAATGCTGAAAGCCTTTCTTGTTTCATCTTATTCTATTTTTACTTTCATATGAATACACTGTGGTATCAGGAAAAAATGTTCCTATACATTTTATCTGACAGTTTCCCAAGCATGCAATGAAAGCTTATATGTAATCATTTTTTAGATTTATTTATTTATTTGAGAGAGAGAGAGAGAATGCATGCACGTGCATGCAAGTGAGCTCCAGTGGGGGGAGGGAAAGAGGGAGAGGGAAAGAGAATCCTAAGCAGGCTGTCAGCTGAGCACAGAGCCCAACATGGGGCTCGATCCCAGGACCCTGAGATCATGACCAAGAGTTGGCTGTTGAACCGACAGAGCCACCTAGGCATCCCTATACATAACCATTTTTGAATTAAAAACCCAGGATAGAAATTTTGAAATAAAGGATATAGTAGTTTTGATTAAAATAAAACAAACCACTAGAAATTTCCCAATTCTCTCCAAAATGAGCCAGCCATTTTTTTTAAAGTTCATTTTTTTAGTAATCTCTACACCCAAAGTGGAGCTCAAACTCATGACCCCAAGGTCAAGTTGCCTGCTCCTCTGACTGAGCCAGCCAGGCGCCCAGAGCCAGCCAATTTTGAAATTCTTAATAACATAGTTTCTTTCCTTTAGATTTCTTGAATAGGAGGTATAGTCTGCTTTTGCCCGTAAGGGTATTTTTTAAAGCATATAGAACATTTTCAAAAACAATTACACACTTGGGGCACCTGGGTGGCTCAGTCTTTAGGCGTCTGCCTTCAGCTCAGGTCATGATCCCGGGGTCTTGGGATCGAGCCCCGCATCGGGCTTCCTGCTCAGCTGGAAGCCTGCTTCTCCCTCTCCCTCTCCCCCTGCTTGTGTTCCCTCTCTTGCTGTCTCTCTCTCTGTCAAATAAATAAATAAAATCTTAAAAAAAAATTACACACACATAAACATACACATGCCATTAAAATGATAAAAGACAAACAACAAACTGGAAAAAGTATTCATAAATCAAGTCCCAAATAAATAATTTCCTTAATACACAAAAAGTACCTATAAATCAATAATAAAAAACAATCCAATGTGGCAAACAATATGAATAGCTTATAGAAAGTGAAATGTTAATGGCTCTTAAACATGAAAAATTCCCCTTTTCTTTTATAATAAGAGAAATGCAAAATGAAAATACAGTAATATTGGATTGTGAGTCTATCAGAGGGCAGAATTCAAGGTATTTGTTCATACTCTGTGTTTGCAAGTGTTTGAGGAAATAGGCATTCTCATACATTGCTAATGTAAATTCAAATTAGTCCAACTTCTATTGATGGCAATTTGACAATCTGACAAATATTGTCAATATTTACCAAAATTAAAAATGCCCAGATAATTTGGGATAGAAACTCTTATTTCTAGTACTTTACATGTGTAAAATAAAACTAGTATGTTTTTGTAATAGCAAATAAATAAAACTAGCTTAAATGACACTAACTCAAAGCAGTATTAGTAAATGCCTTATAGTACATTGGTGCAACTGGAAACTCAGCAGCTGCTTAAAATAATGATCTTTAAGATACTCTGTTAAATGACAAAACACAAGGTTTGGAGCAGCAAGTATAGTGTGCTTCTATTTGGGCTCAAAGAGGAAACATAACTGCATATGATTGTATATTTTCATAATATCACTGAAAAGATACCTAAGAAACTGGGAGGAGTGGTTGATTTCAGAGAAACTGGGGATGGGGGTTGAGGGAGGGAGATATTTATCTTTACTGGATACCCTCTCTGCATTAGGTCTAACTATAAGAAATTGCCAGTACTGAACTGTTTTTGACATAAAAAAGCAGCAATTTCATTTGGTTCAAAAATATTGCATTTGTACTCTATGCATGTGTTACCTATTACTAAAAAGGACACGTTTTAATTAAAGTTGCATCTCATGCAAAAGGTTTTGTCATTTTTTTTAAACCAGAGTTGGTATAGTGCCATCAAATGAACTTAAGACCCGGTCAACTGTGTGGATGGCTATGGAGAATGGAATGGCCATGAGAGAAACAGCACAGCGTATTTTTGGACAGTAGTTGTAGGGCAGAAAGCCCCATTTCTGGAGTCAGGCTGCCTGGGTCTTGGCTATGTGACCTTGGACAAGCTAAATAACCTTTCTGTACCTCAGTCTCACCCATACAATGGAGATAAGCACAGTGCATAACTCATCAGAATATTGTTGGATAAAATAGACCAAATGTCCAACGTGCTTGGAACAATGCCCAACACATAGTGCTCCACAGTGTTAGCTGCTGTTAGCATGAGCATTATCATCATCACCACTAATATCATTATTGTTGTTACCATTATTATTACTATTTTTTAAAAGATTTTATTTATTTATTTGACAGAGAGATAGAACAAGTAAGCAGAGAGGCAGGCAGAGGGAGCAGGGAGCCCGATGCGGGGCTTGATCCCAGGACCCTGGGATCATGACCTGAGCCGAAGGCAGCTGCTTAACTGACTGAGCCACCCAGGTGCCCCACCATTATTATTACTATTGACATGGCTTATTCACTCCTCCAGAGTTTCAAAGTTACTTTCAAATTTTTGTTCTGTTCTCATTTTCCTCCCCAAAGCCCACCACAGCTGTACTTGTTTTGGGTCTGTTTGCCCTCAGATCCACTAATCATGCTTCTCCTCCTCTGCTTCTTATCCCTGCTTCCCATTTCTAGGCTTCCATGGCAGCTGACTCTTCCCTTGTCCCTTCAGCCTGGAGGCAGTGTTGGCTTCCCGCTGTTGCTTCTACTTGGGTGGCCTCAATGTCCCATATTCAGCTTTTCAGTTCCTCCATGACCTGTGTAACCAAGTTCCAATATTTTTTTTAAAGATTTTATTTATTTATTTGACAGGGAGAGACACAGTGAGAGAGGGAACACAAGCAGGGGGAGTGGGAGGGGAAGAAGCAGGCTTCAAGCTGAGCAGGAAGCCAGATGCGGGGCTCGATCCCAGGACCCTGGGATCATGACCTGAGCCGAAGGCAGACGCTTAACGACTGAGCCACCCAGGCGCCCCCCAAGTTCCAATATTAAATCTCTCTGTTTTAATCTTCATTTCTCTTCCTGGTTAGACCTTGACTGATATAGTAGGGCCGACACAAGCAGGCATGAGAAAGAATGGAGGATAGGCAGCATGTAATTGGCACTGGCGGCCAGAAATGACTCCAGTTCCTGACCAGTTTATTTAACTGAATCCATGGGTGGGAGCTGACCCTGCAAGTAAACTCTAATGCTAATATTGTGCTAACCAAGTCTTACCAGGATTTAACACTTTCACTAAATCAAGCAAAAAAGTTATTTCTGTCTTGATGGCATATATTTAATGTTTCCATCAGCAAATGTTACAAACTATTAATTAAAACACTAGAGTTGACCTAACCAGTACTGAAAGGGAACGTAAGCATCAGTAGTAATGCATAATCAATTGGAAGTATTTAGGACCATCTCCTCATTATTTCCTAATGAGGAGTTCAAGAGGCTATGCATGACTGTAGATGGCTGGCAGGCTACCACGTCAATATCTTGGGCCTGTCAGAATCAGCTCAGGGTTTTATTTATTTTATTTATTTATTTATTTTTTAAAAGATTTTATTTATTTATTTGAGAGAGAGAATGAGAGAGGGAGAGCACATGAGAGGGGGGAGGGTCAGAGGGAGAAGCAGACTCCCTGCTGAGCAGGGAGCCTGATGTGGGACTCGATCCCGGGACTCCAGGATCATGACCTGAGCCGAAGGCAGTCGCTCAACCAACTGAGCCACCCAGGCGCCCCCAGCTCAGGGTTTTAGAAAAGCTTATTTATCCAATCCAAGGAGGCCATGTGCATAAAATAAAAGACTCTACTTATCTTCCATCAAATTATATGCTGTATCCCAGCTGCAAATAAATAAATAAAACAAAATAACGTTAACTTACAGCATTCGTCAATGTTCATAAAGACAATTTTCAATTTGGTGGCACGAAACAATGCATTAAAGAAACTTTCCTGAAACCAAGACACAACTGAGTTACTCTGCTAAAGCCAGAGATTTTTATTCCAACAGTGATTTCATTATACAGTAAATTATAATGTTCTAATTGGGAATTTGCAAAACACCAGACAATATTAAATTTTAAGTGACTATTGTCTTCTGAAATAGTTGCCAGAAAAATTATGGTCAGAAGCTAAATAGATTCTATTTTTTTCTTTAAAATACCATCAGTATGTACATTGCATTTTATACTTTGGAGGTAATTTTCAATAATAAAAGATTCTCTTTTAATTAAAAAAGAAGTACTTTAGGTGAATAAAGAAAATTTTATCTAAATACTGTACTTAGGGAAATAAAACTGATTTAAGACAATGTGAATTGTTCAGTGAAACAAAATTGTTTAATGCAACAATCTGAAGAGACTTGGCAGAGAGTTATTTGAGCAGTAGACAGAGTGGAAACACTGGTATGAAACAAAAGGAAGTAAAATAGCTGAGAGAAGGATTCCTCTGTATGAAAAATGGTATGTTTCAAATTTTAAAGAAAATTAGTTTACTTAGGGGTTACATACTTTTGAAAATTTACAGTAAAAGTATTTTAAAATATTGTAAAGCTGTGTTAATGAAAAAGAATTGGGTCTGACTTTTGAAAATGAACTCAACATCCTTCTGTTTCTTTCTGAATGCTTTGGAAATTATTCTATTTGTGAATATATCAAGAGATGATTACAAAGATGAAAATCATACAGCTGTCATAAAGACAAAATCAATCTCTGGGCATAAAATGGTAATTACATCAGTATCACAAGAAAGAAAGGACATGATAAAGCCGGTGTTGATAAAATACAACAAAATATGTAACCTCTCTTTCAGACCACTTTGTAAAAAAAAACTCTTAAGAATTACAGTTCATTAAAAATCCAAATCCAAAATACATAAAGAGCTTCTACAACTCAACACCAAAAACACCCAAACAGTACGATTAAAAAATGGACAGAGGACCTGAATAGACGTTTTTCCAAAGAAGACATCCACATAGCCAACAGACACATGAAAAGATGCTCAACATCACTCATCATCAGGAAAATGTGAATAAAAACCATAATGAGATACCACCTCATACCAGTCAGAATAGCCAGTATCAAAAAAACAGGAAACAACAGTTGTTGGTGAGGATGTGGGGAAAAGGAAACCCTCATGCACTGCTGCTGGGAATGTAAATTGGCGCAACCACTGTGGAAAACAATATGGAGGTTCTTCAAAAAATTAAACAGAAATACCATACAATCCAGTAATTCCATTACTGGGTATTTACCCTGTAGGGATCAAAGGCAAGCTGCCCTAAAGTGTGCCACTTTGACATACTGATTATTTTATTTTATTTTTTATTTTATTTAACTTTTGAGGGGGGAGGGGCAAAGGGAGAGGGAGAGAGAATTTTAAGCAGGCTCCACACCCAGGGCAGAGCCTGATTTGGGCTCCATCTCATGAACCTGAGATCATGACCTGAGCCAAAATCAAGAGTTGGACACTTAACCCACTAAGCCACCCAGGTGCCCCATGATTATTTTAAATAAAAGTTACTTAAGAATGAGTAAATGCAAGGGCACTCAGATCATCTCTGACCCCTGAAAGCAGGAAACAAATCTCCCATATGAAAAATATCCTTCCTGTACTAAGAATTAAAAAGACAAAGACATCCTTATTATCAGAGATAGGCATGTAGGAACTGAGAAAGCTGTAGAAACAAACCTTGTTACTACTCTTTTACTAATCTATTACCTCAGCAGAAATTCCACTTAGAATTCCTTACTAATTAATACTCTCAAACATCTATTTTCTTTATCTTGTCAATTCTTCACAAATTTATTGTCTCTTTGTCTAAAATGTATAAAAACTGTCTGCCTTGGTCATTTCCTTAAGTTTCAATTTCATTATTGGACCTCTGTGTGTCGGTAATAAAACTGGTTTTTTTCTATTAATCTGTCTCATGGAAATTTAATTCTTAGTCCAGCTGGAAGACCTTGATGGGTAGAAGAAAGAAATACAAAGAAAACAAAAACACTAATTTGAAAAGATATATGCACCCATATGTTTATTGCAGCATTACTTACAATAGCCAAGATATGGAAGCAACCCAAGTGTCCACTGATAGATCAATGGCTAAAGAAGATGTGGTACACACACACACACACACACACACACACGAATATTATGTAGCCATAAAAAAGGATGAGATACTGCCATTTATGACAGCATGGATGGGCCTAGAGGTATTATGATAGGTCAGACAGAGAAAGACAAATACCATGTGATTTCACTTATATGTGGAATATTAAAAGCAAAGCAAATGAATAAACAAACAAAAATACAAACAGATTCTTAAATGCAGAAGTTGTCAGAGGGAGGTGGGTAGGGGGATGGGTGATATAGATGAAGGGGATTAAGAGGCACAAACTTCCAGTTATAAAATAAATAAGTCATGAAGATGAAAAGTATAGCATATGTAATATAGTCAATAATATTGCAATAACAGTGTATGGTGACAGATGGAGACTACATTTATCATGGTAAGAATTGAGTAGTGTATAGAATTGTTGAATCACTATGTTGTACACCTGAAAGTCATATAATATTATATGTCAGTTATAATTCATTAATACATTTTTAAATGCTTAATATATACATGTATGTATATATGTGTGTATGTGTACACACACCATATTTAAAGTACATATAATAGTTCAATATAGGCTAAAGAAATATCCGTAGGCACCTGCTTTTGGAAATATAGAAGAATGACTCACAATTTGCATATCAGTTATTTATATGTAAATGAGTGCTTATAAAGTGTTTGAAAATACTTTGGTTTCTCTCAAGTATTTTCTGCTTTCTGCCACCTTACTTCAAAAGTCTGAATTTGCTTATCAATCCACAATTTAAACAAAGCAATGGCATGTAGCTTAGCCACTGCACTCATAGTCATAAATAATTATAGTTTCAGAATTAATACATTTTACTATACTGGATTTATTACATGGACCATTTGCTGTAAAACTTTAAAAATTATCTTGGTTATTTGGGATTAGTATTTTATCACTGTCATTAGTTCTAAATGGAACAAAGTACTTTTCTAATTAATCATTTGATACATTGCATACAAGATTTACCAATTTTCAAAGAATAGTCTCTTACCCGTGCTTTATGTGTTTCTAAAGCAAGTTGTTTTTGAAGTTGCCTTCAGATTGCATGAGATTATCACAGAAGCAGCAGCAGCTATATGAGAGGAGCTTAATATACACTACCTTATTCATTCTTCACAACAAATTTATTTTGTAGAAGAGGAAACAAGGTTCTGAGATGTTAAGAAACTTGCCTCAGGGGCGCCTGGGTGGCTCAGTTGGTTAAGCGACTGCCTTCGGCTCAGGTCATGATCCTGGAGTCCCGGGATCGAGTCCCACATCGGGCTCCCTGCTCAGTGGGGAGTCTGCTTCTCCCTCTGACCCTCCCCCCTCTCATGTGCTCTCTCTCTCCTCTCATCCTCTCTCTCAAATAAATAAATAAATAAAATCTTAAAAAAAAAAAAGAAACTTGCCTTAATCACAAAGCAGTTAAATGACAGAGCTAGGATTGTAATAGTCTTCTCATACTCCAACACCTCTGCTTCCTCCACCATGCTCTACCACCTCTTCAGGATGTATGTAAGAGTGAATGAGAGAACCAGCAGAGAAAAACAAGATTATAGTAAAGCTTTACCCACACAATTCCACCCACACCTCCAAGAGAGAAAAAAGAAAAAATAGCTTCTAGAGAATGTTATGAAATTATGTATGCATTTAATCCAATGTATTACACTTTCTCCATTTATGATTCTGCATAAAACAAGACATGCTTGGAGATTCTCCTGGGCCCTAAGAAAATCTTCAATCAGCTCACCAAAAATTCAAGAATGTCCTCTAGATTCAATTTACTGAGGCAGGAAAGTCACCGATTTTTTTTTAATTTTGCAATTAAAAGGGTTAAAATAAAAAGGAATTGACATGTAATGCTCTGTTAACCAGAAAATTCAATTAATTAATATACTTCATTTTCTGAACATTTATATCAGTAAAAGTTTTACTCTATTTAATTTGCTTTTCTCAGGTTTATGTGGTGAATAAATGTAATAATGCATGGAAAGAGCTTAGAACAGCACCTGACCCATCAGTTACTCAAATTGTTTGTTGTTACTGTTGTTCACTGGTTCATTCAATAAAAACTTACAAAATGCCTACTATGGTCCAGGCACAATTCTCGGTGCTGAAGATAGAGTGAGTGGTAAATAAACAAAGTTCCTGCCCTTGTGAAATTTACCTTTTGGGGATGAAAATATGATACAGTAGTGTGTTTGCTACTTTTACTGTTAATCTTTCTATCATCGCCGTCACCCTCACCATTGTCATTTCTCAACAGAGCAACAAACAACAATACACGATCTCTAAATTAATACCATGGTTACCTACACCTTCTTACTTTTAGGAGCACTTATTATATGACAGGATTAGCCCATACACTCTTTCAGATCTCTCTTAGGGAAGTTGTCTCTGAATCTCTAGAGCATTTGTAGGGATAGTGAACCGGAATTTCTTTGAGCTTACAGAACAGGTTGAATGAACTGTTTTTATATGCTGAATTGCTAATAAATGTTTCAATAATAAATGTGTGTATGGCAACATTTGATTTGAGAGTTGCTTTTATTATACTCTAATAGTGAGGTTTTGGAGAGTAACCCTCAATCATCTGGAGACCTCATCAGAAGCTACCGTTATTTATGAAAAACAAAAGTAAAACTTCCACATGATGTGATTGGCTCAGGTCAGTCCACTGCAGAAAGCTGTCAGGTTGTGTGACAATACTTTAAACACTAAAGAACTAAGCAATTTGCCTAAGAGCAAGTACAGTAACCCCAGAGTAAGGTTATTACAAGGGTATGCACCTCGGCCAGTTCCAGACAAAATAAGGTAATGATGACATGATTCTGGGGAGACTATAAATTTAATATAATCCAACAAATTTTAAACAGTCCAATCACAAATTTCAGTGGCTGCTCTTAGATTAGTCAGGCTATGGATTATTCTTATTATTAACAGCAAAAGGTCTTGCATGAAGATAATCAGAGAAATTCATCTGAATTTTAAAACTTCCAGGTGCTTCAACCAATCCTAAATTTCAAAATATTTTCATTACACAGTCTTATGAACCAAGTCACTTAAAAAAAAATACGGGTTACCTGGCTCGCTCAGTTGGTAGAGTATGTGACTCTGGATCTCGGGGCTGTGAGTTCAAGCCCCATGTTGGGCATAGAGCCTACTTAAAAAGTAAAATAGGACAGCAAAGAAGGTACAGGAAATTGGTGAATTTTTATAGCACCTTAAAATCTCAAAGTGATTTCCCCCCTATTTAACTCTTAAGATATCCAACTATAATGAGGTGGTAGTCCCTTTGGTTATATGAGAAAACTTTTATAGATAGGTTTAGTAATTTGCCTAAAGTCATTGATGCATCATCCGCATCACTGGCAGTGTGGACTAGAATCTAGAATTGACACTACATCATGTGGTCTCAATGATTTCACACTTAGAGCCTTAAGCTATAATTCTTCCTTTATTACAGAGTGGTATCACTGAAACTTTACCAATACAGACTCTTCCTTCAGGAAACAGGCAAGAAAACATAATGCCTGAGAGAGTAGGGGGGAAATGTTTCTGGCCTCTATAACTGTAAGAAACTTCACTTTTTAAAGTTATTGCTAACCTTAGCCCTCTCTCATGCACAAGCATCATGAAATTCTCAAGCTCCAAGTTTTTTTTAAATTAATCTAAATGATACTGGGCCATCTGAATTTATAATATTCCAGCCCCTTTCTTTTTTCATATATCAGTCAATGGATTTTTGTCCTAGTGTTCTGTCCTGATTCCACTTTTCTGACACGCAGCCCATCATTTTCATCCCAATTCTTCCCTGTATCAGACAACTCATTTCTCTTTCTTGACTTGGCTTTTACTTACACTTTTCAGTAAGTTATACATTATTTTCATGTTTTCCTTATGGTTATGTAAATTAAAGTTTTTTATCTTAACCAAAGTCAAAGAAACCTCCCCCACCCCTACAAAGACACATAGACCTTCATTTTTTATTCATTCCATTTGGATTCTCTCCAATTCATCTGATGAGTACAGATATAAATGTGAAAATAATACCTAATTTAGATCTTCTAGGGGTTTTCAAGAGAATAAAAGAGATCTCACTTTTTGCCTACCAATAATCATGAAGCCCCAGGGTTAGAAGGGTCCTTGAAGGTCATTGAAAGTAATCACTTGAAAATCTTAGATAATCTTTGTCCATTAAACATCACAGGGAATGTGAACTTCTCACACTTGTATTGTTTTCCCTCAATGTTCTGCATTCTCTCAATATAAGTAGACCATTTATATTATATAGCTATATAAGTCAATCACATAATCTCTTTGGGATCATAGTCTATTTAATGCAACCCCCTCATATGGCAGGTGGGGAAACTATGGACTAGAGAGAAGGAGAAACCTTCTGAGGGTCACATATCCAGTTGGTTAATATCCTGAAAGCCACATCTCCTGCCCTACAGGCCAGTTCTTGTCTTCTGATGTAACCTATACTTGATAAACTGCCTTGTCAGTATCACTTCCCCTTTTGAAAATATCTGTTGCCTTCTATTCAGTAGAGGCAAAGATCAACCAAAGGCTGAGTTCACTCTTCCTATTTATTTATTTTTATTTTTTATTTTTTTAAAGATTTTATTTACTTATCTGACAGATAGAGACACAGAGAGATAGGGAACACAAGCAGGGGGAGTGGGAGAGGGAGAAGCAGGCTCCCCGCTGAGCAGGGAGCCCGATGCGGGGCTCGATCCCAGGACTCTGGGATCATGACCTGAGCCGAAGGCAGACGCTTACCGACTGAGCCACCCAGGCGCCCCACACTCTTCCTATTTATATAACCCCCCACAACATCTAGAACAATATCTGGGATATAGTAGTTACTTTATAAAATTTCATAAATATGCTCTTATTTCTTTCTCCTAATTTTCATATTTCTCAACACATTAAGATAAAACAGATTTACCAATGACTTACTAAATGTTTTCCTTACTTGTCATTTATCAATATCTTGTACTTATCATTTAGTTGACTGTCTAACTCCAAGACTGAATTAGCATTACAATTAAGGTTCCATGAGACAAGTGATCACTACAGATAGGTGGCTTGTCCTGCCATTTCTGAGTCACAAATAAATCACTATGTTGACAGGATATAGAATGAAAAGTTGATTAAAAATAGACATTTCTGCACAGCACTCAAAATCCCCATTTGGTATAATTCCCAAGCTTAAATAAGATGATGTGCCACTTCTTATCCAAGATGACCATGAAAAATAGAACAGTTAGAAAAGTACATATTATGAAAGCTAAAAAATCCCCATAGCATTCATTATTACCCATTTAATTTACTGCAAAATATTTCACAAAAAGAGAACGATAATTTGAAATTTCAAAATGAACCTGAAGATTTTTTTTCAGTAAATGGTTTTTTTAAAGGCAAAAGGGAAGAATTTAGTATAGAATAAAACATTTCAATCAATTTTCCCTTGCCACTTACTGTGAAATGCATTAATCAAAAACACAGGGAATTCAGTGCAGGTAAATGCACTGGTTTTGCTACTCTACATTTCTTCACAGCCTGGGATACTTAGGGGCAAAGATACAAGCTTTATTTAAGCAGGGAGGGAAGTTTACTCAGTGAGAGCTTGAGCTAGGCCTTGGGAATGGTTTGGATTCTATTCCATAGGAATGGTGACAAGAATATCTTGGGCTTAAGCCACTTGTATAGTAGAAAATGCACTGCTGAGGGAGATGGACTAGGTATCTCAGATTACTAGGGTTCGTTGATGGCATGGAGATGGTCAGTACTGTGCAGTAGTAATAACAGCTATCCACCAAAATCTGTTTTCCCTTTCTTCCTTGGTAACAGAATTATAGAAATCACATGACCACGCAGCTAGAGACCGCATTTCCTGGCCCCAGTTTAGCTAGGTGACTTCGCTCACCAGTGGAAACCTTAACCCATTGCAAGTGTTTCCTCCACTCTTTCCCCTTCCTACCTGCTGGAATTAGGAGGTGGTGGGAGTTGTTTCAACCACCCAGATGATAACAATGGCCCTAGGGCATGATGGAATAACATGAAGTGAGGAATCCGGGTCCCTGCATGACTATGTACAGCCAAGGTGTCTGCTCATCCATCCGGGACTGTTCAGGCTGTTCCATGAAAGTACAATATTTTTTTGTTGTTGGGTCATTTTGTTACAGCAACTAAGCCTTTTACCTTAGCAAATGGAACTAATCCTTATCATATACCAGAAACTGTTTAAAGGGCTTATTTTAAAAAAAAATTTTTTTTTTAAGATTTTATTTATTTATTCATGAGAGACACACAAAGAGAGAGGCAGAGGCAGAGGGAGAAGCAGGCTTCCCGCTGAGCAGGGAGTCCGACGCGGGTCTCGATCCCAGGACCCTGGGATCATGACCTGAGCCGAAGGCAGCAGCTTAACTGACTGAGCCACCCAGGCGTCCCTAAAGGGCTTATTTTTTTAAAGATTTTATTTATTTATTTATTTGACACACAGAGAGAGTGCACAAGCAGGGGGAGCAGGAGAGGGAGAAGCAGGCTTCCCACTGAGCAGGGAGCCCGACGCAGGTCTCGATCCCAGGACCCCAGGATCATGACCTGAGCCACAGACAGCCGCTTAACCAACTGAGCCACCCAGGCACCCGTAAAGGGCTTATTATTATTACGTGTGTCCACTGCATCCATCTACTTGTGCCAAAGTGCTCCCTGTACTTTAGGTCATAACTGAAATGCAACTTCTCCACAAATCCTTTCCTGATTTACCTCCAAGCTTCCACCAGATGAACATAACCTTCTTTGTCCCTTTCTCATAGGACTTCTCATTTTCTAAACGCATAAAGTAAGTTCTGTTTGTGTATGGTTATCTCTTCTACCGGAACAAGCTTCATGGGAGTGAGTTCCTATCTTATTCTCCTGTGTAACCTCTAGAGTGTCAGCACTGTACTTTCTCAAGAAGTGTTAACTCACTGAATGAAGGACTGAAACATTTGAGCTTCATACTGCTTTTTTATAATCTTCTGTTGTAGCTGAATGAGCCCAGAGTAAGTACACATTTATCATGGGCAACAGAAGCAGAAAAGAATCTACATCCCAGAATTGGTAACAAGTTGACCCTAAAACAACTTTTACCTATAACCTTGCTATCTAATGTCTTACGCTGCCTTCTTTTTTCAGCATTTCATTGCACCAATGAAGGAATAGGAAAGTAATGCATGGTAGTTAACCATAAAGAGTTTATACTCATGACTGCATCTTAACTGGATTGTGGGAAAGTGTTCCTTTGTAACAACTTTTGTCCTTTGCCAAAAGCTTAGTAGAGTCAAGGACTGAATAAACCAAGAACCATTTTGAGCCTAAAACCTACACTGTTACATTATGCTGGTTTTCTTTTGCTTGTCTTCACATTTCACCATCATTTTTATAATATGGCAGAGACCTATATATTAGGTTTGGTACTAAAGGGCAATAGCTATTGGTAAAAATGGAAATTTACCTGTAGTTTATAAAGAAATGATTTAGAAACAAATAAATATGCTTGCCAATTTGTGCAGGAAATCTTGGGTTGAAATTTATTATTTATTATTTTCCCCCTACCATTCTAAATCAATGTAAAAGAAGAAGATTTGAGCAAAAGAAACTTTGCTCTAACAATTTTTTTTCTTTTTGGTACTTTGATATGTCATTAGTCAATAACATTTCTTAATTCCTTGTGCCGGCAAAGGGGAAAATTAGAAGACGAAAGTGTGAAACACTAAAAAATAGTTTTTTAAAAAATCTGTGAGCCCAAAAGGCTAGTAGGTGCATATACTATCCTTATAGAGTTTATTTTTCCTCCTTTCCCTGAAAGTAATATTTTAAAGTTACAAAACTATTATAGGTTTCATACAATCATCACCCAGGGGGAACCATCATAAACAATTTAGTGGACATTTTTCTGGCTGATTTAAAACATACATAATTATGTTTTCTGAGAAATTATGATCATTACATAGACATTGTTTTATAATCAGCTTTTTTCTACTTAACATATCATGAAAAATGTCTCATGTCATTAGTCTTCCAAAGCATTATGGTTAATGCTGCTTAATGGTTCTACTCTAGAGAAATATCCTAATTTATTTAATCAGACCTCCATTACAGGACCTCCCCCCCATCTTTTTGTCTCTTCATTCCTTCACATTTATTTCATTCATACCTAATTGCACAAAATGTAGGGATAAAAACAGTTATCAATATTTTAATAAGATATTTAGAGGAATTTGCCTTTTAGTCAAAAATTTTCAAGAGAAAATTGATGCTTCTTTAGCTCAGTTGATTGAAGGTAAATGAGGCAAATGACTTAGACCTGAGGCTCTCTGTACCTGTCAGCATCCCTTTTCTGTAGCTGGTATATCCACTGTACACATATTTTTCATGCATTTCCCATAGAGCCACAAAAGACATAACAACACGAAGTGTGGTTAACAGCCACCGGATGGAAGGCAGAACCAAACCAGTGGGTATAAGAGGGAGAGCCACATACACGCCTTAGCACAGCAGCCTGAAATGAAAAGAGTTTGTACAAGTCTGTTCAGCTTCAAAGCCCATGCTGGAAACCGCGGCCAGGTTGTTTTTATCAGGCCCAGATAAAACAACAGCAATAGTAAAAGAAAACAACAGCAGAATATAACTCCGAAATTTAAAAATACAACCCATTTAATGTGCAATACTACTAATGTGCAATAGTACTTCCTACCATACATACCCTACGGTCAGAGTTCTGTTCTTCTTAAGGGCAGCAGTTTTTCCTACTTGAGGCTTTCTAGAAGTAAACTAAGCTCACATCCCAATGTTTGCCTTACAAAAAGTAAAATTTAATAGAAGGGCAGAGATTTCTTCCCCATTACACGTTACTTCCACTGAAGTAAAAATGATGAAAGAGGAAGGTGATGAGATACAGGAAAGTAAGGAAATTATTATCCTATAGATGGATTTTGGACTGAATGATATTCTACAAGTGGAAAATGAAGAGTTTCTCTTTCATACATGAGTCAACTTTCTTTATCTCCTTTTTTAGGTAGAAAACTGGGCAGAAAATATCAATCCAAAAAGATGCAAACAAATCGGGTTTACTATTGCTGCACCTTTTTACTTTTAAGTCTATGGGTTATAATATCCATGACTAAAAATTTCCAAAGGGGAAGCACTCCTAACCACTTCTGGTTGGGCACTGCCCCCTTCCAACAGATTTTTGCTCAAATAAACTCTTCAAATGAAAAAAATGAATGAACAGAGAAAGAACAGAAGAAAGAATCAAGCATTAATTATACAAGTGTTTTTCCTTTTGCACTTTTCTAATCCCCAATTAACTATTTTTTGCATTTAACTGATATAAAATATGTGTGCACGATATACTTTTTATATCACTTCAAATATGCATCAATACTCAACAGGCAATTCTTACTGTAAATAAAACATCTCATCTCCTGAGGAGGTGGTGCAGGATCTGGCCTTCAGGTCTGTCAACAAGTTTACATTAGTTTTAAAATTAATCAAAGGCAGAAATGGTAATTAAAACACAAAACCACCCTGTATCAAAATTAGCAAAGATTAAAAAAATATTAAAACTCAGTGCTAGGAAAACGAGTAATAAGAGAGATCCTTTCAAACACTGTTGGTTGTAACACAAATGAGCTAAGGTTTTCTGGAAATGAATTTGAAACCATAATAGAAATCTTAAAAATGTTCATTCTGTTTGACCTACTATTTTATTGCTGGAAGCCCTCCTAGGGAGATAATCTGAAATGCAGGCAAAGATGCAAGCAAAAAAGTAGTCAATGTAGAATTATTTAGAATACTGAAAAATTAGAGGCACTCTAAATATCCAGCATCAGGGGAATATTTAAGTAAATTATGGAACACGATAGAGCCATTAAAATGATTTCCCAAAAAGTCATTTACAGGTATTATAACTTACACGTGACTGGTGTTAAACAAAAGACAAGATATAACATTGCATAAATAATATGATTCACATTAAATAAAAAATGAAAAACCTGCAAGAAGATAACCCATAATGTTGATAGTTGTTCCTTCCGGTTTGTAGGAGAATAAACAGTTTTCCCCTTGCATTTTTATACTTTTCTATATTTTCAAGATTTACTGCTCTGTGCGTTCTGAATTTTCTACAATGATTATCTACTTCCTCAAAAATCAGAAAAAAATAAAAATTTAAAAATTCACTTGACATCAAAAGTTTGGACTCTAAGTTTTCTTGGTGACATCCATATCTGTGAAGGTCACATTGTTTGCCCACTGCCATATCCCTTGGTTGTTTCTTACATTAGTGGTGTCTCAAACAATAACAATGACAAATGTTTCCAACAACAAAAACGTGTCACTTCTCTCCAAATCACAGATTCTTTACGAAAGTAAAGCAAAGCAAAAGAAGTGAATTTGCTCAAACTTTCAGGTGGGTTTTTCTGATGTTTATCAAACCTACCTGGATGACTTTTGCTTTTCTAGCTGAGTTTACAGGGACTCAATACTGAAGTGTGAATACTGCCCAAGCAGCCCCCTACAACATAGGGGCCTCTCACCCTACACCTGGGATGGAGTAAAAATGCATTTATTTTGCTGTGAAGTGAATCTGATGAGTTCTTATATGAAAATTTTGCTTGGGAGCCCCAGATAAAACAGATCTTGGGCTCAGATCCAAAGTCTGTGACCTTCCCAACAGCCAAGATTCACATTATTATTTTTTAGATGAAGGAAGCACTGAACTATGGGATTTACACTAAAGTCAATAAAACTATCTCCTGCTTCTGAAAGAAGTGTCAATCAGATAAGCAGCATGTGTGCCCTTATTACCCCAAGAAGAGCATGGTTGTAATGCCGAGTCAGAACTCCATATGACAGCAGTAAAAGAAATTAACATGTAATTTAAAATATTTTTGCTGTGAGTTAGCTGTTCACAGATCTGCCTTCTTTTGGAAAAGCCAATATAGTTAACATAGACTCAAAGAACAAGCAAAAACAGGTAAGTTATTATTCACATCACAAGTCCATCCTTTTCCTTATATGTGTGTATTTCAAAAGAAGGTGACCTTTAAAATAGAATGAGCTCCAGTGCTAGTATTGTCAGATGACATAAAGAGAGCAGGAAATTAAAACTTACAATAAAACGTTAAGAGTCATGGCCAATTTAAGAGTAATCAGAGTGGAAGGTAATAGATCTCAGAAATTTGGATAGAAATCAAGTCGATTTAAAAACAGGCTTTGATTAACAACCATTTACACACATTTTTTCCAACAATATTTTGATTTCAAACAATAAGTTATCTTACCCTAGGGTTATTTTCTGGAATGTCAGTGTCCCTCTGCTCTGATATTACAAGGGCTAAAGGATACATGAGAATTATCATCTTTTTGAAAAATAACTTTTCATAATTCTTGGATCTGGTAGAAGCAAGCACAGACCAGTAGCAGGGCCTGCTATATGCTCTACTCCTAGGACACTTGCTATTGTATTGTTTTAGCCATGACTAAATAAGACATCAACTTAATTTCTCGTGAGTATTTGCAATTTATGAGTCGAGAACTCTCTGAGAAGAGGATTTGATGTACTTTCCACCTGTCCTTTTATCAACATTAAACAAACAGTATGTTTTACTACAACTCACTTCTGACATTTATCAGTTGCTTTTATTTGTTTCTCTGCCAACCTCAGCCTTGTCAGCAGGACTTCACAGGACAGCAACGGCAGCTCATGCCAATTAGCCCCTTTTCAAACAAACTGTTTTTTTTTTTTTTTTAGAACTGTACACATTTGAATAGACCCCAAAAATGTAAAGAATGATTATCACGGAGGCTGAGGCAAGGCAAGAACCCATTCTATATGTGCCCACTCCTCTCCTTTTTGAACCAACACAGACTCCCAAATAAAAATAAAAGAAAGCAAGAAAGCAAAGAAGGAAGGAAGGAAGGGAGGCAGGAAGGAAGGGAGGAAGGATGGGAGGAAGGAAGGAAGGAGCCACAGAATGCACCATGAGTGTAAGCTATTTGGTGGTGTGGAACATGCTATGATACTTATATGTTGTTTGGAAAACAATACTGATGATAAGAGCATATTTCCTGGGCTTGAATTAATAACAAGTGATAGACTTCCATTTTTTCATGAATTATTATGAAAGTAGTCGATGGGAAATTTTTGTCCTGAGAATTCTATCCACACTCTTCCCAAATACATATGTACAAATCCTCTGAAAAAATGGCCTCAAGAAAGTCTCCCCTCTCTTTTATTTAACAGGGCACTATGCAGCTTGCCATCCTGGGCTAATGGCCAGAAGAAGATTATGGCAAAAATAATCACCTTTGCAACATTAAGGAAAACATGAAACTGGCACTATGATTCAGGGGCTTATTTCTTTCCCTCTAAATATGATACTACGTTTTTGTATTTTATTTGGGAAATGGTTTTCTGCAAGATGTATCTGGAAAAAAAAAAGAGTTGTTTTCTTTTCAACAAATAGCTGGAGGTGCTGAGAGTTTTCCTGTTAAAACGGTGTAAGGCATTCCACTACTTAAAAGGAAATTTAGTGTTGATGAAAGATGCCAGTTTGACAGCCATGGAAAATGAAGGAAGCATTCTTTATTCCCAGGGGCACATCCTCTCAAAACGAGGTATCATCTCTTATGGTTAAGAGGGTCACACCTTATTGTTTAATATTCATTGAGAGTACACGCATGCCAGATGATGGAAAGATACACAGGAGACACAGTCTGTGTCCTCTAAGACATTACATTCTTCAAACCAGCATATTCCTAGTCTCAGGGGCATAATATACAAGACAAGTGGCCTCTACTTTAAAAAGGTCCAAGGCAACAAAAGCTAGTGGGTGAGAAATTCAAAAGGAAGGGAAAAATCTCTGTTGGACATCGTTACTGTTTCCTCTAAGTGTTCTCCCTCCCTGAACTTAAAAGTTGGGCCTGTCTGGCCTTGTAGTGGTATGGTAGCTGTTACATAGTTTGCTATGTTACAGTCTGTGGGCAATATTCATCACAAACAGTATCTACCTCTACCATCTACCTCTACCGCACCTCCAAAGAAAAAAAGAAACAAAAACCCCAAACCTTCTCTTAAATACTCATTCCTAGTGTTTCTTCAGATAGCACTTAAAACCTGGGAAAAGTCATTTGGCCCCAGTACCTCAAATATAGTAAGCCTCCAAGCACTAGGAATCCCCCATTAGGTAGTTGGGTGGTCCAGGCTCAGCATAAACTGAGAGTGAGCATGGGGCATATAATAACTCCCAGGGGAGTTTAATGCATTGGCTATTTGGATGGGTCGGGGGAGATCTTTGGGTACAGGTGTCCTGTGGAAATCTGTGGTGAGGGCTATATCTGGGGGCCAGAGACAGAGAACCCACGATAGTCTGACATAGTATGCTTCCTCGGTCTGGCTCCACCAACCTGTCTGTTACTAATAAGGGCTACAGACAGAAACCAAAGGAACTGTGTTCATGAGGGATTGAGCATCCGCAGTGCTGCTTCTGGGGCCAGGTGACAAAAATGGACACAGAAGAGGGGAGAGGGGCAGTTTGCTCCTTTCTACACAGAACAGAGTATGGCCCTGGTGATGCAGTGAGGTACACTGAAGGGGTGGGCAATACCTCACTTTCAAGGTGAGCGCTGAAAGGGAAACTGTCCACGTAAAGAGTGTACCATTAGTTGTGGCAATGGCCATAGGAAGGTCAGAGCAGGAAACTGTGAAAGGACTGGTTTTGAGCATGCGAGATACTTGGGGCCAGCGGAGGCGGGGGGGTGAGCCCAGAAATCACTGGAAAGACTCAGGTAGTGAGAAGCTGTGATCCTGCAAATTGCGGAACACCTGTGAGTGTTTATGGGGATGCTAGGGAGAAGTCTGAGTACTGACGGTCATGTGACCTCATCTGTTTCTAGACTGCGGAAAGACTATGGTCCTTGAATAATGGAAGAAAAAATTCACAGCACTTTCTAAACAGGCTGTCGAGCCTATTCATGACCACTTCCTCTTCTTATACACACACAAGGCTTGTTACAAAGTCAGGATACTGAACTCCAGAAGCCTTCTCAAAGGAACCAAAGAGCATCACATATATGTCAAAAGCCACTGGAGCTCAATCCTGATTTGCTTGTTTGTGTTCCAAGTTTTTGGTGTTTTCTTTTGGAGCTCCCGAGGGTAACAGGCTATGATGATTTAGTGCTAGGCCAGCCCATACTTGTCTTTGCCTTAGCAAAGGACAAGTTTTTGAAGATTTGTGTGTCCCTTGCCTTTTTTCCTTGTTCCAAACACAACATTTACACAACTTCATTCTCTGTGCTCTGAGTGCTCGCTCTCTGGACACAGTGTCTGTGGTTTTCACAACCCACTGCAGCCTACCTCCCCTCCTCCCTTAAATTTCTTCTTAGGGGCCAGGACTGAGAGCTTCCCCAGACAGCCTCTCTTTCCTAATCTCCTACCCCAAAGTTCTGAACAAAAACCTAGAGCATCTGGAAGTTTCAGCTTATTTAAGGCAGCACATTGTACTAGGATCCCACAGGCTGTGTGGAATACTGAAGCCGATGTGTGTGTGATGAGAAATGGTAGTCAATGACTCTTGCAAACTTGGAAGCTGCTTCTTTCTCATTATCATATTTTATTCATCAGCAACCAGAAGGCTGAGACTTTAATGAACTTTGTACCAACAAAAATGTGTTATATAAGGAATTCATTCACTGTTTATCCAACGGTCCAGAGAAAAAGCAAGTTTACTGTCTATTAAGGCATGATGAAGAAGAACTTCGGAATTTTCTGTAAAACAGAGTAGTATTTCAAGGATTCTAAACCTTGGAAGTACTTTAATATAGGATCTACTGCTGGCTTAAAACAAGGAAACCCCAAGTTGCCATCCTGAGAACTAACAACCCAACATGTTAGCATCAAGCTTCCAAAAGATTGGTATTGATTGCACTCTGAAAACTGTGCCCTCTGTAAAGTCATCTAAGCATAGTGTGGGGGCAAAAAAGAAAACATTAAACTAGGTCATGGTATGGCAGCAGTCAATGACTTTCCACCCTCTCCAAAATATATGTTTGTCTCAGAGAAATATTTCACTGACTAGCATTTTGTCACACGGTTCACTTCTCATTACCATTTCAAATGCACTTTCTCTGCTCTGAGATACCTCTCTACTGCCCCAGGGCTTTGCCAAGACACTAAAAAGTTTAGTTGCCATGCATAATATACAACGCAAGTTACTTGTATGAATTTTTAACAGTGTTTTGCTTTATCACATCCTAGAGCCCCTTGAGATCCAAGAAGTGGGGGGAGGTCTTATTTATTTATCCATCCATCCATCCATCCATCCATCCATCCATCCATCCCCTCTCCCTTTATTTTTTGTGTAACCCTTGCTATTGCCCTGGGCATATATTCATAATCAAGAACTTAAACAAAATGAGAACAAATGCAAACATATGCATCTTAAGGCAATTGTCAAAACAGAAATAAATGCCTGGATGAAGATTTTAGGAGAGGCAAAATGAGAGAAATAAATAATCTTAAGGGAGTTATAATTAATTATACCCGAAGAAACCAGTGCTGGATAATGTTCAATATAGCATCTGTTTCTTAGCCAGCAAAACATATTTATTGGTCAGTACAATGAGGGGTTAAGAGCCTGGGTTCTGGAGTCAGACTGCCACTACCTGTGTTTGAATACAGGCTCTGCAATTTACTAGTTGTGTGACCTTGGACAAATACTTAAGCTCTCTGGTTTTGGTTTCCTCTCTTGTAAAATGGGAATAATAAGGGCGTCTATCACATATAAGAATTACAGGAGTCCAGGGGCGCCTGGGTGGCTCAGTCGTTAAGCGGCTGCCTTCGGCTCAGGTCATGATCCTAGGGTCCTGGGATCGAGCCCCGCATCGGGCTCCCTGCTCGGTAGGGAGTCTGCTTCTCCCTCTCCCCCTGCTTGTGCTCTCTCTCTGTCTCTCTCTGTCAAATAAATAAATAAAATATTTAAAAAAAAAAGAATTACAGGAGTCCATATATGTAAAGCACTTAAAATAGTGCCCGGTGGATATGAACTATGTCACAAACACATTGTTGTTACTGTTTATTATTGTTATTATTATTCATCATTATCAGATGTAATAGGAAAAAAAAAACCCCAAAACTTGGTTACATGCATTTTGGCCATCAAAGCACATCTTCTTTATGGTAAATAGCAAAAAATTAAATAGCTGAAAGAAAGTCCAATAGAAATTATATGCCCTGTACCGAGAGGTGGAAATTATCAAGAGCTAACAGCTAAAAGGGAAGGTACATATTATAGGTTAAATTGGTAGGTTTATAAGAGAGAAAGATGAACTTCTAAACATAGGCTGAATCAGCTCAAGAGGTTTTTTACCTACACTTTTCAATGCTAGATCTATGAGTGGTTACCAAATGGTCCCTCTAGGTCTAGAGAAGCATTTTATGGAAAAATCACCATCATCCTTTCCCAAAAGGCTGCCCAGAAGATACTGAATTGGATGAAGCACAGGTAGCTTTTGTGCAGAAATGCTTATGTGCTTAGCTGGTTCTTGGAGGCATAGGTTTGGCAATTGAACCGGATGAACTCTATAATCCATTTCAGCTTTAGAATTCTATGATTCTAAGACTCTCAATGTTTCCTCATATTTTTACTACACTACTTGCCTCCTTAAAACCATCCATTAGCTTTCAGTTAAATGCTATGAAGACTAACTTCTTACCTCTAGATGTCTCATCTGTCTTGCTTAGCTTTTCTTTTTCTCTCCAGTTCTCTGCCCCACAGCCACCAGCCACTGTTTCTATTTTGAAACCACATCCCCAAATATAAATGTACATATAGGAATGCACACGTTTTCTCTTATTATTGAAAAATAGCACTTTATGCCACTCTTCAACTTCTCAGGGACTTTGACTGCCATTGAAAATTTTATCTGAAGGGAAAATTTGGAAGCCATTATAGATTGTGTTCTTTCTCTCAACCCTTACATACAACTGGTCACCAAGTCCTGTAGACCACACCATCCAATAAATTACTATTAGCCACTTACTGAGCACTCACACTAGGCACTGTGTCACATCACTGTAATCTCAAAGAAGTCAATAACTTTCAAAAAGCCACAGAGAGGGTGGCTCAGTCATTAAGCATCTGCCTTTGGCTGGGTCATGATCCCAGGGTCCTGGGATCGAGCCCCGCATCGGGCTCCCTGGTCCGCGGGAAGCCTGCTTCTCCCTCTCCCACTCCCCCTGCTTGTGTTCCCTCTCTTGCTGTGTCTCTGTCAAATAAATAAATAAAATCTTAAAAACAAAACAAAAGCCACAGAGATAGTAAATACTATCGCAGGAATTAAAAGTTATTTTTGACAGACTCCACGGCCCAGGCTCACTCCCTCCATGTTGCTTCTTCGGTTGCTTTGTTTCCTCTTCCACAACTTTAGCCCCAACCATTCTTTCTCATTTGGATCAATGAAATAACCTCTTAATTGGTTTCCTTGTGTCCAGATTTAACCATCCCTCTCTCAGTCTTTATTTCAAGCTGCTGTTAGACTTAGCTTTCTGAAATGCAAATGCAGTCATGTCACTTACATGCTCCCCACGGCTTTTAGAATGAAGCCCAAATCCCACACATGACACAGAAGACTGCTGGTAAAATTCACCTCTCTCACCTCACTTTCCTACAGGTATCTTTTGCTCTGGGTAAATCACGCTAGCCTTAGTTTCTCCAATAATTCCATGTTCTCATGGCTCTGGCTTTTTTGCACATGGGATTCCCACTGCCTGAAAAGGTCAGTCCCATTTTGTGACCTAGCGAATTCCTGTGTGTCCTTTCAGACTCCACAGCACACAGGAAGTGCTCAGTAAATATCTTCTAACTAAAATCACAATAATAAAGTCTACTTCTTTCTCAAAATTAAGGGACAGAGACAATCATGGGTAAATACAGTAATCTGATTTGCTAAAATGCTATAAAATGTACATTTGGGGCCTATGCTTCTAAAAATTGTTTTCACAGCCATGACCTCTCATCTGTGAAATGATGCCCAGTGAGCAGATCATAATTGTGAAATATAATGTTTGGATATTAGGCAGGAGAATCCTTGCTATGTTCATTAAATATACATTAGTTGATGTTTATAAATGTTTTATATATATTACAAAATATTAAAATACATTTCTGCTCTATGAATGAATTCATTACAACATGTGACTCAAGTTTTTATTAACCTCTTACCCTAAGTGTTAATATTTCCCATCCTATGGGGAGCGATAGGACAACATTCGCCACATTAGCTTCTAAGAGGTCACTGATTTGTTTTCAGTTGGTCTGGTCACTAAGAGTTTGCACAGAGTTACCTTCATAAATGATTCAAGGTAATGAGTAATGAGAATTATTAAAATTAAAGAAATAACAGCAAAAATGGGGCTCCACAAGTGAGAAATGATCACTGGAATATCACTCCTCAGGGGAATCATCTTACTTACCCACTTGTGAAAAGTTACTTCAAGGACACAGGAGAGAGGCACAGCTGTGGCATGCATAAGGACGTGTTTGCAGGAGCAAAACCGTGTTTAAAATATAGAGTGTGGACTCCTGAAAGGCACATGATATCTTTGCCAATAAAATAATTTTCCATGGACCACAGGTGGCTTAGCGATATTGGCTTAGGGGCTGAGAAAATAAACATTTTAAAATTACAATTCCATGTCATGCCGTTAAAGTGTGTTCAATATACTGTCATACTAAGAACTGTTGTCTAAAATATGTCATATCACTTCCTATGGCCACATCAGTAGTTTCTATAGAAATGGTTTAGCCTGATGGTGGGTATTAAGGAGGGCACATATTGCCTGGAGCACCGGGTGTTATACGCAAACAATGAATCATGGAACACTACATCAAAAACTAATGATGTACTGTATGGGGACTAACATAACATAATAAAATTAAATTAAAAAAAGAAGAGTACATGCATGCATGAATGACAAATATATTTGTGATTATGCAGGAAAATAAGCACCCCCTCCATTTAAAGTACCATTTGTCTTTGGTCTCCAGGTCCTATTTAGCTCTCTTCCATTGCTAGTGCCTGAGCCTCTCTTCCAGCTCTCTTATAACCCTTACCTCCAAAATTTTCTATTTTCCTCCTTTTTCTCCTACTTTTTCCCTCCTTCTCCCACTCTTCTCTAGATTGTTCTTTATCAGTCTGACCATTACTTTTCTCACTATATAAGCATAATAAAGTCTTAATCCTTTTTTAGAAGGAAGATATTTTCCTTGTACCCCTTGTATATTCAAGCTCTAGAAAATTTATAAAGATTCAAAATGCAGTAAGACCCCCTAAATATTCTACACCACCATCTTTTTTGCCTGTCTGTTGATATGCCCCTCTCATAAATGTAGACAGTTGCCTGGTATCTGGATTAACATTAGTCCTCTGCATTTTCTTACATCCTAGAATTGGAATTAAAACATGCTAAAGCTGGAAGAGTCCTTGTCAATAATCAAATCCTCATGTTTAAAGATGATGAAATTGAGGTTCAGAGAGATAAAATGGCTTGCTTAAGAAAACAGAGTCTGCACACTATCTCTTAGTTTGCTATTACATTATCCTTGCTTTACTCCTATTGCTTTGGCCTTCTGAATTTGGTTCTTTGTCACTCTCACAGTATTTGTTTTAGATCCTTGATCTCTATCCCGATTTGTACCCTTCCTCTACTGATGCCAGTTTATTAATCCCATGACTTGTGATGTTAATCAGGTTATGTTCCTGAGCTGCTCACCTGCCTCAACTTGGTATAATCTAGATTCGGATTTGAGGCTTAGGTTTTGCCATTCAACTATGACACACAGATTTTATTCTCTCATGTCTTGATCAGTTTGTTCAGTGACAGACTTCTATAAAATAGAATTGGAAAAAACAACTTCCTCTACTTGAAGGCAATTATGTCTAAAGAGGTGAACATGGCTCCATCAGTGTAGCAAAGAGAGGCAGACATGTTCTCTGCTTGGTAAAAATCGGTGAAGTGTAAAATGGGTTATGTTCAAGCCATACAAACATTGCCTCTAAACATATCACATTACATCCATTGAGGAACCTTCAACAATCACATCTGAGTGAATGTGACATGGCCTCTTGCCTATCTAAAATGTCTACTGGATCTATGGCATAACAAAAAGGAATTGCTGAAACTAATGAGGATGATGACAATGGAAAAAAATTTTAAACACAGCATTATTTTAATTATAGGTTAGACAGGAAAACAACAGGTACAAAGAATTTTGCAACATTGTGGAGGCGCATGTTAACTGCTATCTAGGTAGACATAAAAAAAACAAAAATGCATTGCCAAACATTTTTTATTTTACAGATGTGTATTGGAAAAACATGCTCCCTAATCTTATTCACAAACAAAAGATACACTGTTCACACTTAAAGAAAATGAAATCAAACAGGATAAAACATGAGCTGAGAGACTTCAGACATGTCCCCCAGGCATACCAGCTCATATAACTTGCAAGGAAGAGCAGTTCTCTAGCTAGATAGATAGATACTTCCTTCAACTGGGCAGATGGGCCTGGTAAATGTATAATCAATTAGCTTTTGTGCTGAAGCAGAAAGACCAAGAAGAAAAGAAATAAATGTGCACCACATCAGTACAATCCAAAATTAATCTTATTTTGCTCTGTAATCATAAAGATGCAATGATCTTTTTATAGAATTTGTGCTAGATTTTTACTGAGTTCAGAAGAAAGACCAAAAGAATTGTACTTACAGAAGATATCTTTGTCTAATAATAGGATTAATAGGATATGAATCTAAGTTTCCTATCATTTGTTTGCCATTTGAAAACTGAAATAAAAGAAAAAGGTTGGAAAAGATTAGAAGCCCTAAACAAAGTGAGAATACAAGCCACAGACCAAGAGGAGATATTTCCAATGTATATAACTGAAAATGGATCAGTATCCAGAATATATAAAGAATTCCCACAAGTCAGTTAGAAAAACATTAACTGCTCAAAAGAAAACTAGGAAAAGGACAAAATGAGGCAATTCACAGAGGAAGAAACCAATGGCCAATAACTATGAAAAGATACTCAACTCCACCAATAACGAGATTCTATTTCATCCATTAGACTGAAAAAGATTAGTATGTCTAATAATAGCAAGTTTTAGTGAGGATAGGAGGAAACAGAAATAGCTATGTATCTCTGATAGGAGAGAAAGCAGATGAAATTACTTTGGAAGGTAACCCTAAACTACCTAGCAAATTTGAAGATGAAAACCCACTTCCACCTCTAGGTATCTATCCTAGAAAACTCTTATATGTGAATTCTAGGAGATAAGCATAAGGAAGTTCGTTGAAGCCCCAATCATAATGGTAAAAAAAAAATAGTTAATTTCAATGTCCATCAGCAGAGGAAATGGATAGTTCAACTGTGGTTTATTCACAAAATGGAATATTGCACAGCAGTTAATTACCCAGATCTATCTTTATCAACATGGACAAATCCCCAAAATAAAAGCTGTTTGAAAAAAATCCATTTGTGAAACATGTACAATATTTATGCAAATTTTAGGGACAAAACAGCTTTATAAGTATTAGTGATGGGTACTTACATATATAGTAAAATTATGAAAACATACATGAAATGATACGAACCAAATTCAATTTCAGGAGAGTGGCTAACTATGAGAAGAAAAGGATGGGGTGGAACTTTACATAGGTGTTCAACATTTTGTTTCTTTAACAAAGAAGTACTATGAAACAAATGTGGCAAGCTATAGATATAGGTGGAATATTGGTTGTGGGCACATAAATGTTACATTTTCTGTACTTTTTTGGTATGTTGAAAAGGTTAAGGAGAAAAAATAAAGTCAGTGTATCTGTGTGTAGAGAAAAGACTAGGGACAGAAAATGGAGTGACTCAGTGTACAAAAGGGTGAAGCAAAGTTGCTGATTAGACAGAAGCAATAGCATCAGCTCTGTTCAGCCAATGAGAATGTTTATCAACTAGTCAAAAAAGGGTACCATATTCAGAACAGGGAAATTAATGAAACATTATCTTTACAACATCTTTTCTAAGTGAAGTACTTCAGTGGTCATTTTAGGCATGGACAGAAAAAAAAAAAAGTCCTTTTAAATCACCTGGCCCATGTCCTTCAGATGCAATCAGCCTCGATCCATTCTGTCAAGTGATTGGACCTTATCTCTTTGGTACATCATAAGTGGAGGAGGTCCTGCTGTTTTTAGTTCTGCTTATAGTAAATCCTTGATGGCCTCACAGCTGAGTGACAGGAGTGGATAGAGAACGGATTGGAGCCTTGAGAATTCAATCTCTGGCAATGACTTCTTATAAGTTGGACATGTAGCTTGACCTCTCTGGACCTCTGTTCTTCCATCTTTCAAATGAAGATAATAATATCGACCACCAGACATTACTTTTAAAATGTACTTCTTTTCTTGGATGCCCATCATTAGATAAATGCAAGGTGCTACACAATAACCTTATGATAATGATGTCACTGGAACGTATGACATGAGATACCCTTACAGGCAAAAGCCACCTTTATGGCTCTCCATCAACTAAACTCTCTTGGGAGAGTCTCAAGACTGCTCTGGTTCATACCAAATATTTTGAGAGCATAATATGATTATACAGTATTTATTAAATTTCAAGACTAATCACTACCTAACTCTGAGACTTAGCTATTCATTTTATAATGAGTCTTAGTAATAAAGATGGTAGAAACATGGAAAAAATTCAGACATTTATTTAACTCACAGAATGACCGCTCGGGTATCTTTATGTATACACATTATGTTAGGTGATAAATTTTCAAAACAATTTAAGATTAACCCCTCGAGTGCATGTTTGCAGAGAAATGTGCAAAAGAGAGAAGGGGCTGCCTATAGTTTTAAAACCACACAAACCTGCCAACACACATAGCACAACATCTCTGAAATGTCTTATGTTCCAAAAAGCTGCTGATCTGTTTTCTTTCAGTGAATTGGATCCTGCTTAAAATATTTGCTAATCATAATCAGTACTCAACTGCCTATCTGATCACCTAAAAAGTAAAGCTCTAAGTGCTCAATACTAATGGAATTTGGAAAAAAAAAAAAAAAGAAAGAAAGAAAGAAAAGAAAAGGAAAGCCGAGCCTGAAGACCTCTCTCTCTCCAGGTATTTACACACACACACACACACACACACACACACACACACACACAGACATTAATATGTTACAGCAAAGTTAATACACCATTTTACGTTTATATTTCAGTTCAATTTCTCTAGCAGAACAGAAATGAAGTTAGAATGTGATTCGCTGTGCTTATTTCAAGGCGATTTACTCATTTTTTGTTGATCAAAATAGGGCCATAGTCGCATGGATAAGATATTCCTATGCCTAAAATTACTTCTAGAGAGTTTGCACCTGAGGGCTTAGAAGAGTAAAACCTGTCCATGTAACTGGATACTTCTGGTACAATGACAAGCAACAAAAATAGTCAGAAAATAGTTAGCTGTCTCTAAACATTACCCCCAGTTGGGTGGTAAAAGTATTTCCCCCATGCCTTTCTACCTCAGTGGAAAGCATACGCTTAGATAAACACACCATCTTCTGTCCTTTTGGTTTAAGAAAGAAAAAGGAAAACAGATAAGCAATAGAGTTTAAACTAAAACTAAACCCAGCTATGACATTTAAGGGGCTTGTATTCTGTAAATGAAAGCAAGGACTCCTGCAAAGGCAAAACGACTTCCTTGGTACACAACATGTGTTCCCCATTAGTAGAAAAGAATGGACAATATTCAGCCCAGAGGAGTACCAATCATGAACAATTGCTTCTGCATCATTCTTGGTAACCTGTGGCTTCTCAAAAGCTCCATGTGTAGAACACAGGTTGTGACCCACCTTGGCTAGCAGGTGAATAATCTGGCTGCCTCTTTCTGAGAATGATGAAAAACAGGGAATGAATTTAGAGAGGATTTGACAGACATGGAATCAACATGCCACCTACTGGTCCTTTTACCTGTGGTCAAGACCTACTATGTCTTTATCACCTCAGATGCTCTCAAACCGTGGTCCACTTACTGAACAGGAAGAAAAATAATGCCAGCACCATTTTGATGGAAACAGAGGGCCTGCTGGGGATTACATAAACTCTGGAAAATCTGTAAATAAAGCCTCCAGGACCTATCAAGAACATGCTGAATAACTGTCTTTCGTGTATAATCGCTCTAAGTTGGCTTATTTGTGGTCTGTTTTTCAATAGTGAGTTATATTTGCCATTGAACAGTTGGCCTCTAGAAACTCAATTTGGTTCCCAGAAATAGTCCAAAATTTGCAGCATTTAATCTCTTACTTGTCATGTTATCAGAGCTGGGTGTAGATAAAATCATGGCATAGGTGTTTACCTTCCCTCTCCCTCAGTTTTCCGTGTTTCTTCTGATATCTCTTCATCACCCCTTGGGATTTCCATGCTCGAAGTCTGCTGCTTAAAGCTCCATAGTACTTTGACCCAATGCCTACAGTACCTTCTGATATGGAGTATGTGCTTGATGAATATTTGTGATCAATAAACGAATGAATGAGAAAAAAAAGCCCTAGGCCAGACAGAATTCCTCAGGGTTCTGCTGAATGACTGTGAAAATGGAATAATCTCATGGGTTTGAAATAATTAAGGCTGATAAATAAACATCACCCATTCTTCACTCATGAGCAGCATATTCCTTTGCTGATGGCTCCCTGAGAAAGAAACCAAGTTGGAAGTTGAATGACAACCACACTGTACCTTAGTCAGCTCAGGCTACCATAACAAAATACCATACACTGGGTGGCTTACCAACAGGAATTTATTTCTTACAGTTCTGGAAATTGGAAATCTAAGATAAGAGTGTTGAGTTCTGGTGAAGGCTCTCTTCCAGCTTGCAGATGGCCACCTTCTTGCTGTGTCCTCACATGAGAGAGGGAGAGCAAACTCTCTGGGTCTCCTCTTACAAGGGCACTAATCCCATCATGAGGGCCCCACCCTTACGACCTCATCTAAACCAAATTACCTCCCAAAGGTCTCATCTCCAAATACCATGACATTGGGGGTTAGGACTTCAACATAGGAATTTTGAGGGATATAATTCGGTCCATAAGACCCTGACTTTATGGTCAAACTAATTACCAAGGATTGCTGGTCTGAAGATCAGAATACAAGGGGACTATGTTCCTGAAAAAAGAAACCAAATAGTTTTTTTTTTTCCTTGAGTCCATTAAACTGCACAGAATTCTTTGATACCATTACTGCCAGTCATTCTATTCAGGTTACCTTAGATCAAACAACGCCATTTCCTGCATACTCTCACCTCTTCTTTCAAACCTCGGGTCTTTTCATCAAGCATGAACATACTCAGGGGTGCGGGTGGCTCAGTCAGTTGAGTGTTTTAGTCTCAGCTCAGGTCATGATCTCAGGGTCATGGGATAGAACCCCACATCCTCAGGCTCCACACTCAGCAGGGAGTCTGCTTCTCTCCCTCTCCTTCTGCCCCTTCCCCTGCTCACACTGCTCTTTCTCTCTCTAAAATAAATAAGTCAGTCTTAAAAAATTAAAAAAACATGAACATACTCGTAATAGTGGAAGCCTCAAATCCTGTCATGCAGGGTGTCCAAGCTCAAATGCAAGCAGTAGCAGGAAGTGATCATATACTAGGTCTTACTATTGGCATACTAGCCATAGTAGGATTGCAGAGCCAACAGTGTTTCTATTATCTATAATAAACAAATAAAACTTGTTTCCATGAAGCATTTTTTACTCTCAAAATGAGATAGTGTTTTTATCCAAGATGCATTATCTTCTACTTTTCTAGACCTATGCCGATTTCATGAATTCCTGAGCAGTTTTGGCCAACATTCTATTCATCTGGAACCCCTTGTTCTTACTGTTATTTGCAACACCTTCAGTACCTGGGAGTCTAATGAATGTGCTATTTGCCACTTCATTCAGAGTCTAGGAGTATATTAACTAAATACAACCAGTTCCTATTGTCTCTCCACTCCTCTTACCCCCATAACAACCTCCCCACTTCATAGCTCCCCACCTCAGAACCCTTCTTAATGGTTCTTCAGCTAATTTGAACAATGCATGAACCTGAGTGGAAACCAACCAATTTATTTTTCACAGAGTTCATAAAATACTGCAGCAGAACTTTGGGAGGAAATTTGGATAACCTTTGCATTTTTCTTTCAGCAAAAATTACTTTTGTTTTAGAGGAGGGGTCCACACGTGATTCTGTTTCTTCGTTATAAATCCACGTAAGTCATGACGCAGATCTCAGCTGGGCTTCCCTACCTCCAAGCAGCACCACTTGAGGCTTGTCGCACCATTCACTAAGATACCTAGCTTCTGTAGTGTGTTTTCTTCATTTTGTGTTCTTGTTTAACTTCCTGGGGTTTTATGTTTTACTTTCCTCTCCTCCCGGATGCCACAGAAATGCAAAGAACAAATGCATTCAATGACTCATTACCATTAGCAGCCAGAGTGGAATCAAGAACTTTATCAACTTTCCAGCTTCCTTGTTCTGTTCACAAGGGAGCCACATTATGCACGAGTGGCTTTCCTTACCTTGCTCTCTAGATGCACAGTTTATGGGATGGGCTTATCTTCCTCTAGTTCGGGGTTCTATGGAATCTTTACTTAGACATAGGCAAAGCCTCTCCTTTCCTGCTGCACCTAGAGTGTATGGCACTGGATCTTCCAGTCAAGTCAAAAGCAATTTTCAAGGGCATACAGATATAGAAATACTTTACTATTTACAGCACGTAAAATACTGTAAGGGTGTAGTCCAGGTTATCATGTCCAAGGTATCCAATTACTCAATTCTAGAATCTGTTGCCAGGGAAATAGGCATATCATGACCCACATTATTCCCTAGTTCTTATAAAATCATGGGCTACAGTCTATAATCTACACTGGATCATAAAGAGAAAATTCTCCTGCAACATTCCCTTTGGTGCTCTGAGCAGTAGTCTCTGAGTTGTGATGAACTATGTGGTTGAATGGGGTGGTGGTGATGGAGGAGGGGTGGTCATTTTGTACTATGTTTTGAGTGCTTCCAGTAAAAGACTATATGCGCTCTGATAGCTAATGATGGCTAAGGCTTTTAAGCACAGGCCCTGCCACAGAAGTAATAGTTCATGTTGAAAAATTATATGTCACTGACTGTGAAACTTTGGCAAACATGAATAAAAGTTGTGCTGGAGGTAAAATATGTTCCTCACTCGGTCCCTTGAAAATACACTGTCTGCCATTTGGTGCTGTATTTTTAGGGAAGTCTCTACAATTGGCTTGAGGCAGATGGTGCTTATTTTAATAAATTTATATTGCACTCTCTCTCTTTATCACTTCTGACTTCCCACTGTTTTTCATAATGAGGTCCATGACCACCTGCATCGGACCCACCTATGCAGCTTGTTAAAACTGCAGATTCATGCGCCCATCACAGGCCATGTAATACAGAATCTCTGGGGCTGAGTCTAGAAATTGACATGTATAATAAGCACTACAGGTGACTAGTAGGCCCATTACAGCTGGAGAACCACTGACTCCGTGGAGGGGGATTAAAAATAAAAGAAACACATTGAATTAGTCTAAAAATTAAAAATTTCATTTCATCTTATTTTTAAACCCCTGGGTCTTAACACTCTTATTTTTATTTGACAAGGTGGGGAAATTACAGGGTGTGATTAGGTGTGTACGAGAGGGGGTAGGGAAGTGTCCCGGAGAAAGTGGTACCGAAGTTGAAATCTAAAAGATGCATAGAAATCTGGTAGGCCAGGAAGAAGATGGGTGAGTGGACCAGTGGAGGAAGGAGGGGAAGAGAATGTTCCAGGCACATGGAACAGATTACACAAATACTTTGATGTGGTAAAAGTTTTGCACAAAGAACTCACTTAGTCAAAATGTAGCCTTCACAGAAAATACATAATTTATTCAGACCCAAAGGAGAGGATAATATGGAATTCCCAGCCTCGTGACAATTATATAAGTACTTGTTTCTTCTTGTTGGGAGTGAGGTAGTTGGAGGGAAGTTAGGAAGAAATACGCCTAAATCATACTATGTGTAAGCCTTGCCCATGATATAGTGCAGGGAAAAAAGTAACCTTTATTACTTTCGTCCTGCTAGGAAATTGCTGACCTGCTTCTTTTGATTGGGAAGAAAAACGACATTGGTGGGTGTCAAGCGGCAGGTAGTGACCACTGTTTCTTTAAAGACAACATATGAAACACTGAAAATTTATTTCCCAATAAACTTGACTTTCTGAGATGAACCACCAAAAAAAAAAAAAAAGTGCCATACAATAAAAGCATAAGGAACAAGGATATTTCCAATTGCCTTTAAATATAACCCAAGTGAAGTGATTCACTGTGGCTCAGGTGCAGGTCCCCTGTCAATACAATTTATAAGGGTTCAGCTTCCAAAGCTACACTTCCATTTGACAGTAATTTCCTTTTTTATTTTGTTTTGTTTTAAGTTGACTACAATTTTCAATCACAGTTATCAGTTCATTGCTTGGATGAAGGTGACCCAGCACTCCTTTATCTAATTCCTGAGATGCCCTTAGATTATCTTTCACAAGCAAAATCTATAATGATAACAGGAAAAATAAATTAATTCAAAGATGAGGGCTTATCAAATACCATCTTCTGAGGGCTGCATTTTTTACTAAACATGAGTCAAATAATCTTTTGAAATGAGGGGTGTGGTTATCCAGAATCAGCTTCTTCCCCACTGCATGGATAATTCAACAATCTTAATTAATAAGACTTTTATGATGATTTTTATAAACAAAAGCTGCCATCAATTTGCCAGCCAAATATATCACCTTAATATTTCAAGATGTATTTGTATTTATAAAGGGAAGTAAAATTTTCATCAAATGAATCAAAAGGAAGGACTAGCAACTAGCATGCTAAATGTTGAAATAAATAGTTTACAGTTAAATTATGCTAATACTAGTAATATCTATTAAATCAGCATTTCCTAATATATGGGAATATTAGTGAGTGTTGTATGAGAAGAAAGTTCTCAATACAAATAAACTTTGGGAACTTTGTGTTAAACACATCTCTACAGGTTTCTCTTTTATAGGATTTCTCAATTTAATATGCTGACATCTATCATCAATCAAGAGCTGGATATGGTAAGTGGCATTTTCCTAAACACATTGACGGTTTCTCTTTTTCAGCACATAGTACAAAACAAGGGTTTTACCATAACATATTTTTGGAAGTTAGGATATTTTTGAAATAATCATTTATTTCTAAACTTAAGAAATGGTATAAATCTCGTTTAATTATTTCTTTAAAAATTATTGCACACAAAATATCTTCAAATCTTTCAAAACACTATTTGCCAATGCTGCCCTGTTAATCAGTACCTTTCAGCATTGGCAGTGTAGTATAACTTCTGTATTGGACATGTAATTCAGGGTGATTAAACCAATTGGATTAAACCAAGATTACCACTTTGCATGATCAAGCCACAAATTGTAGACATTATTAACCCAAAGTGTACACATGCAAAGCAAAAAGCACGGACAAAGAAGGTTTATTTGCTTGTTGTATTCCTCCTATATATATTCTCATTCAACACAGAAAAACTAAATGGGAGTAGTTATCAGAATGTAGCTGTCAGAAATTGGATAAAATTGAGTCTTTCTGCAGCATTCATAATTACTTTCAAAAGACTGAACAAGAAATGCAGGTCTCAATAAACCACAGTGGTTTGGAATGAGCCTTGAGATTCTGAGTAGGGTTTGTAATCAGCAAATTAAAAAAATCTCCATGTAGCCCCAGCAATATTATCCTACAATATATCTCCCTGCATTATTATATACTATAAAGGCCAGTGTACTTCTTTTTTGGGGGGTACGCATTGTGACACTTTTACATGATAGGTCTCATCAGGCTTTTTAGTACTCTGATAGATAACCTAGTTTACAGAACTATTTTACTTGTTTTACTCTAATCATGTAATCATAGGTGATTTGGAAATAGCTTTGAAGAAGGACTCTTAGAGCTGTTGAGTTAATAACATGCATTACCAACATTCCATGACATTTTTTATACTCCCCAAATGTTCACTCACTAAATGAGCCATTCTCACTCTTTTTCCTTCCCCTTCCCTTTCCATACATGGTAGGTATGTGGACATAATGTGGGCTGGATTAGAATGAGCACTCTAATTTTATATGCCATGAGAGACAGCATCTCTTGATTTAATACAGCCTTGGAAGTCATTTTCAAAACTATTACTGTACCTAACTTTTCTGTGGCCACCAAATGGGAACTGCCCTTGCCCGCGGATTCTAGTGTTTTCTCAACTCCTACTCATCCCCTTGCTCACCGACTTCTATTGCTCCTCATATCAAGTTGCTTAAAGCCACACATTGCTGATTTTGGAAAAGACCATTCAGTGAAGAAGAATGGGCACTTTCACATACACACTGTTGGTAGGATTGTAAACGTATATAGTCTTTTGGGGGACATTTTAGTGGTATATACATGCTAGATTCTCTCATTTATTTTCTGTCAAAATATTAAATGTGTATATCCTTTGACTCATCAATTCCACTTCTAGGGAATCTGTTCCTACAGGACAATTCTACAGGTACACAAATACGTATGTACATGGAATTCACTGTGGTGTTGTTCATAAAAGTAAAAAATTGGAAATGACCTAATTGTCCATGCATATAAAGGAATATCAAGTCACAGAGGCAGATCTCTCTATCCTGACATAGAAAGCTCTCCAACGCACAGTGCTAGAAAACAGGAAAAGCAGGCCATAGAACACATATAGCACGATCCCATGTAGGTCTTTTTTTTTTTTTTTAAGATTTATTTATTTGAGAGAGAGAGAGAGAGAGAATGCGAGCAGGGTAGGGGCAGAGGGAGAAGGAGAGAGAGAATCCCAAGCAGACACCCCGCTCAGCGCAGAGCCCGACATGGGGCTCAATCTCACAACCGCGAGAACATGACCTGAGCCGAAACCAAGAGTCAGATGCTCAACTGACTGAGCCACCCAGGTGCCCTGATATGATGTAGGTTTTTCAAAATTACAAAAGGATACCTACCAAACTATTATCATTGAGTACCTCTGGATAGGGGAATGGTTTGGGACAGGGTGGGGGTGAAGAATAAAGGACTTTTTAGTTTTATACTTTTGTGTGGTTTACTTCATTTTAAAATAAGCATATAATTATGTGTTATTTGTGTAACTGATATATTTTTAAGGAAAATGCTACTGCAATAATCTCCGAAACATTAGTTTCAAAAGTCATACACTCAAGAAAAACAAATGAAAAGCATTTGATATTATTTCTCACCAAGCAGATTATTCAGGGACGCACCCATTATTTCTCTTAGGTTTTGGGCCAGGGAATTATCTATTATTTCTTTAAGTACCGTGGCCCATAGACCCTAGAGTGTCCCCATGTTCATGGCCTGTGACTTGCTTCCAACCAATAGAATATAGCAAAGGTGATGAACTACCACTCCCCGAATTATATTATTGTTTATACATATAAGACCCATTTTACTAGCTAAAGAGCATTTCTCTCTCTCTCCCTCGCTCTCTTTCTCTCTGACAGATGCTGACTCTGAAGAAGCTGCCATGCTGTGAGTGGGCCTATGGAAGGGGTCATGAGGCAAGGACTACAAAGTAGCCTCTAGTAGCTGACAGCCAGCAAGAAAATGGGAAATTGGGTCCTAAACCACAGGAATTAAATTCTGCCAAGAACGACATAAGCTCAGAAGAGGATCCACAGATGAGACCTCAGTCCCAGATAACATTGTGATTTCATCCTGGTGAGACCCTGAACAGAGGATCCAGTGGGTGTGCCCAGATTCCTGACTCATAACAACTATGAGACAATGACTGTTTGTTGTTTTAAGTCCTTAGGTTTGTGCTCATTTGTTACACGGCAATAGAAAACTAATACAATTACTTTGTTCTACAATCTGTCTGATGCCAAACTAACCAGTGGAAGACAAAAGAATCTGCTCAATCAACTATTTTGTCTACCAGCTCCCTCCTGCTTAATCACTGACAAATGTATACCCTTGAGCTTTATAAATCACTTTGTTTGTTAGGCACTATCCTGTGCATTTACATCTCTTATCTTACAGAGTCCTCACATTACTCCTGTGAAGTGGCCATAGATAAGGATGTTGTGGCTTTAAGAGGTTACAAATTTGGCCCAAGGTGTAGGTATCTAGTAGGTAGCTAAGTCAAGATTCATACCCCAAACCTGTGTTCAACAGGACATAAAAAAGAATAAAAAAACCAACAAATGATCCAATATTTAAAAACCCACTCCACTTTCAGAAAATCCTTTAAAACCCAGTGATTAAAAGAAGTTGGTAGTCTAGCTATCCCCCCAGAAAGTAGTAAGTCTAATCCTACTTGTCTTCCCCCAAATCTGTTACATTTTCCTGCACTCATTTGCAGTGACTTAAAATAAAAACCCAGGAGTTATTACAAGAGAGCCTGACTACAATGTGGCTCATTATCACACAGCTTTATATATTCTGCCAGTCACATAATTTCCTCTTTGAGTTATACCTAATACAGTAGTGGCTCAGCCCAGTAGTGGCTGATAACCCAAGCAAAGTTCTGTTCCTTAGTATCAGGAGATCGGTGACTTTTTAAGTTCACATGGGCATCCTTTTAAAGGAAGCAAACCCTACAAAACTAAAAAGCCAGAAGAACAGAGCTGCATACTAGAAGACGGCACAATCAATGTAATCATCAATAGGCAAGTTGAGATAAACATCATCCTGACAGGATATCTAGCTGAAGAAGGCCAGAGGAAGAATGACTCAATTTTATTTTTCCCATGGGCAAAGGCAGAAGAGTGTCATCATGAAAAATTAAAGTCCCACCACAAAGCATTTGTACAATGTGCCATGCCAGAAAGCAAAGGGCAAACCACTAATCTCAACAGATAATAATTAGAAAAAACAGTAGAGAAAAAAAGCAGGAATACTAAGACAGAAGGATGTTAGGAAATATCACTATCAATTGTGATGACTCTTCTAGAATGTGCATTTTGACTGATTTTATAGGTTGTGATTTTCTCACCGCAGGCATTTAGAATTGGCATTCAAACAGTAGGAGAGCCAACTTTAATTAACTTAAGACTTCTGAATAAAGAGACAACCAGAGAGTAAGAGGGACATCTAATGCTATGGCTACAATTTGCTGTTCAAAATGCAGAATCATATGCACTGCTGCTTTTATTGCCTTTTCACCTTATCCGCTGAAAATTGTTGCCACATCAAGCAAACGATCTCTGTGATCCACATTTTATCCCATTTAGGACCTTCTCCTTTCTGCTTTCCTTCCCTAATCAGTACGATGTATAATTTGGCCCCTGAGATCAGAGACTGATCAAAATGAACAGAGTAGACTCCAGGAGGACAGCTTTGAATAAATAGGATAATGCAAGAGGATAATCAGATTCTCTGAGGATTTCAGAAAACTTTTGGTTCAGACCCGGAATGAGAATGGGAATAAAAACAACCAATGACAGATAAATGTATGTCTTGTATCTAAGTGGCATGCATGTGCCTATGAATACATACACAACGCAATAATAAATTCATGACATTCAGACAACCCACAATGAGGTTCAAATCTCCCTGTCCAGTATGTATCTCATTACTCTTCTCCTTGACCTTTTTGTTCTAGTCCAATCTTCTCATATTGGCTCAGAGCATGATCCTCAAGTGAAATACTGGGTCTTTGCCTCTTGATTTGTCCAAAATCCATTCAATCTTCAAAATCTACTTCCTCTGTGCAGGCCTCCCAAACCAATCCTGATTGCTTCCATTTTTCTGCCCTTAGCCTGTTTTCCTCACATGATGATCATCATATCATTAACTTAACGCTATTTAATCTTTTAAGTCTATATTTTATCTCCTCAGCTAGACCATCTTAATTACTTGGGAGCTGGAGGCTCACAATCCAGTGAGAGACAAAAGGTTAAACAAATTTCTAAAACACAATGTAAACATGTTTTTAATAGAGATGTAGGATATAGAATGCTAGAAGATCAGAGAGCAAGGTAACTTTGTGAGATTTGGACAAGGTTTACAGAGGAACTGGCAGCTGACCTGGCTTTTTTTTTTTAAAGATTTTATTTATTTATTTGAGAGAGAGTGAGTGAGAGAGAGAGAGAGAATCTCAGGCAGGCTCTACACCCAGCATGGAGACCGACGCAGGGCTCGATCTCACGACCCCGAGATCATGACCTGAGCCAAAATCAAGAGTCAGACACTTAACTGACTGAGACCCCAGGCGCCCCCTGACCTGGCTTTTTTTTTTTTTTTTTTGGCCTGGCTTTTGAATATTGCTTAGCAGTTGGCCAGATTTAGGGGGAAGAAAGTATCATTGTAGGTAAAAGGAACTATATGTGTAGAGTTGTGAAACTGCTTGGTGTACTTGAAAGAAAAGTGAATATATGAATAGGCTTGTAGAATTTTAGAGGCTGGAGAGGTAGGTTGAGGCTTGACTTTATGGAATACAAGAGCTTCTCTCACAGTGTAATGGATAGTCACTGAATGGTTCAAGAGGAGACTAGCATGGGAAAATATGCACTGACAAAGGTATTTCTGGTGATAGTGTAAAAGCTGAATTGGATAAAGGCAGGCCTGAAGGTAAAAAGAAAATCATACAATTTGTTACATCACATGAAAAATTATAAGGCTTGAACTAAGCCCGAAGTATTAGACATGGGATAAAGGGGATAGGTCAGAAATGGAATTAGGAAGTACAGTTGTTAGAACATGGAGTGGAATTGGAAGTAGGGGAGAAGAAGGAGCCTAGAATAAATTCAAAATGTACATACTTTGGGAAACTGGACAGATGTTGATGGCATTCATTAAAACAAGGCATTCATGAAGAAGGGAAGGTGATGAATTGATGTTGGTTGTACTGAGTGTGAAGAACATGTGGACCATCCTATAGATGCCCAATAGGAGTCAGAAATAGTTTTGGAGCAAAGTGGGGGACTAGAGATGTAGACTGGGAAGCCACTGGTGGTGTTTAAAGACATGGATATGAAAGGTATTTCTCAGAAAAAAAAGATCATAAAATAGATAAGGTCCAAGGACAGATCTTTGGGGAACATTGACAATTTTAAAGGGTAGAAGGATAAAGAGGTATCTGTGAAGGAGTCTAAAAACTTTTGAGAACCTGGAGAAATCATTTTTCCCAAGGGAACAAGTGGACAACAGTACTAACTTCTACTGAAAGTTCAAGTAGGATGAGAACTAAAATGAAGATCTGGTCAAAATGTCAGTGATGATCTTCATGACTGTAATAGAGTAGTGGAAAGAGAAGTCAAATTAGTTTGTTTATTCATTTTATTCTATAATTACTTATCCCATTCCTATTATGTGCCAAATATTATTATAGCTAATAAGAATTCAAGCAAAAATCCCTGCCCTGTGGAGTTTATCTTCTAGTGGGAAAAGCAGTGAAATAAGATGAATAATTTAAAGTATATTAAATGGTGTCAAGAGCTAAAGGGAAAATTAAAACAGAGAAGGGGATAGGGAGCATATGCGTGGGTAAGGTCTCTGAAGTTGTAATTTTAGATAATGTAGTCAGGTAAACACTCCCAGAGTAGGTCATATTTAAGTAAAGACCTGAAAAAATTAAGGACCAATCCAGGAAGACTGAGGACTGAATGGTAAAGGAGGAAGTATTTACAAGACAATGTAGAAATTAATAATGCAAGTGAGAGAGAACTAACAGTTTCAGCTCCAGAGGAAGTGAGGAGTGTATGGCATTGAAGACACACAATCAGAGTTGGCACTGAAAAGGGGGATGGCTACTCCTGACCATGAAACTTCTTATAAGACTGAGTATAAATATAGGTACGTTGAAAGTAGGGTGGTAGGAAGTTAGAGGGAACATGACTGATGGCCTCTATTTTCTCTCTGAGGTAGGAAGCAACATTTTCTGTTGCATGACAGGGTGTGGGAAAAGTAAGTAGTCCAGAGAAAATGGCATTAGAACAGTAAGAATGACATTCTTAGAAAGGGAGCTGACTCTGGCACAAAAATAAAGACGGGGTATAGTCTTCAGGGCTTGGCTAAGGCTGGATAGTATGAATTTGCAGTGGCATCCATCAACCAGGTATGATTGTCTTTGGCAATGAGAAGCATAATGGGAGGAAGAAAGAAAACAAGTAAAAATGATCCAAGGTTGAGGATTGGTGAGATGGTGAGAAACAAGGATGTCAATGAGTTCATGGCTAAAAAGTTTAAGGATTAGTAAGAATGAAAGCATTAAAAGATCTGAAGAGTAGATAGGAAGCTAGAGAGGAGCGAGGGACCTAGAGCTCTTGATGATACACCAGAGGTGCTTTAGTGGGAGTGAAGAGGTAGAAGTGACTTGCTGAAGCAGAGTGGAGGCAATGAACATTGGCTGGAAGAAGGTCAGGAACTATGAAGTTAGGGTTTCAGATGGGTTCTCCAAAAAATAGAGGCAGATTATTTCAGGTGGATATATATATATATTTTTTAACATCCCTTCATGAAATTTTTTTTATACTTTTTAGTTTTATTATATTATGTTAGTCACCATACAATACACCATTAGTTTTTGATGTAGTGATCCACGATCCATTGTTTTCGTATAACACCCAGTGCTCCATGCAGTACGTGCCCTCCTTAATACCCATCACCGGGCTAACCAATCCCCCGCCACCCCTCCCCTCTAGAACCCTGTTTGTTTCTCAGGTCCATAATCTCTCACGGTTCATCTCTCCCTCCAATTCCCTCCCCATTTTTCCCTTCCTTCTCCTAATGTCCTCCATGTTATTCCTTATGTTCCACAAATAAGTGAAACCATATGATAATTGACTTTCTCTGCTTGACTTATTTCACTTAGCATAATCTCCTCCAGTCCCATCCATGTTGATGTAAAAGTTGGGTATTCATCTTTTCTGATGGCTGAGTAATATTCCATTGTATATATGGACCACATCTTTATCCATTCATCTGTTGAAGGGCATCTCGGCTCTTTCCACAGTTTGGCTATTGTGGACATTGCTGCTATGAACATTGGGGTGCATATGGCCCTTCTTTTCACTACATCTGTGTCTTTGGGTAAATACCCAGGAGTGCAATTGCTGGGTCATAGGGTAGCTCTATTTTTAAATTTTTGAGGAACCTCCACACTGTTTTCCAAAGTGGCTGTACCAACTTGCATTCCCACCAACAGTGTAAGAGGGTTCCCCTTTCTCCACAACCTCTCCAACATTTGTTGTTTCTTGCCCTGTCCATTTTGGCCATTCTAACTGGTGTAAGGTGGTATCTCAGTGTGGTTTTGATTTGGATTTCCCTGATGGCTAATGATGATGAACATTTTTTCATGTGTCTGTTAGCCATTTGTATGTCTTCTTCAGAGAAGTGTCTGTTCATCTCTTCTGCCCACTTTTTGACTTGATTATTTGTTTTTTGGGTGTTGAGTTTGAGAAGTTCTTTATAGATCTTGGATACCAGCCCTTTATCTGTAGTGTCATTTGCAAATATCTTCTCCCATTCTGTGGGTTGCCTCTTTGTTTTGTTGACTGTTTCCTTGGCTGTGCAGAAGCTTTTTATCTTGATGAAGTCCCAAAAGTTCATTTTTGCTTTTGTTTCACTAGCTTTTGGAGATGTATCTTGAAAGAAATTGCTGTGGGTGATGTCAAAGAGGTTACTGCCTATGTTCTCCTCTAGGATTTTGATGGATTCCTGTCTCACATTGAGGTCTTTCATCCACTTTGAGTTTATCTTTGTGAGTGGTGTTAGAGAATGGTCGAGTTTCATTCTTCTACATGTGGCTGTCCAATTTTCCCAGCACCATTTATTGAAGAGACTGTCTTTTTTCCATTGCATGTTTTTTCCTGCTTTGTCAAAGATTATTTGACCATAGAGTTGAGGGTCCATACCTGGGTTCTCTATTCTGTTCCATTGGTCTGTAGGTCTGTTTTTGTGCCAGTACCATGCTGTCTTGGTGATCACTGATTTGTAATATAGCTTGAAATCGGGCAACGTGATGCCCCCAGCTTTGTTTTTCTTTTTCAACATCTCCTTGGCGATTCGGGGTCTTTTCTGATTCCATACAAATTTTAGGATTGTTTGTTCCAGCACTTTGAAAAATATCATTGGAATTTTGATCGGGATGGCATTGAAGGTATAGATTGCTCTGGGTAGCATAGACATTTTAACAATGTTTATTCTTCCGATCCATGAGCATGGAATATTTTTCCATCTTTTTGTGTCTTCTTCAATTTCTTTCATGACTGTTTTGTAGTTCCTAGAGTATAGATCCTTTACCTCTTTGGTTAGGTTTATTCCGAGGTATCTTATGGTTTTCGGTGCTATTGTAAATGGAATCGTTTCTTTAATTTCTCTTTCTACAGTTGCGTTGTTAGTGTATAAGAAAGCAACTGATTTCTGTGCATTGATTTTGTATCCTGCCACATTACTGAATTGCTGGATGAGTTCTAGTAATTTGGGGGTGGAGTCTTTTGGGTTTTCCAGATAAAGTATCATGTCATCTGCGAAAAGAGAGAGTTTGACTTCTTCTTTGCCAATTTGAATACCTTTTATTTCTTTTTGTTGTCTGACTGCTGTTGCTAAGACTTCTAGTACTATGTTGAACAACAGTGGTGAGAGTGGGCACCCTTGACGTGTTCTTGATCTTGAGGGAAATGCTCTCAGCTTTTCCCCATTGAGGATGATATTTGCTGTGGGTTTTTCATAGATGGATTTTATGAGCTTGAGGAATGTTCCCTCTATCCCTATACTCTGGAGAGTTTTAATCAGGAAAGGATGTTGTATTTTGTCAAATGCTTTCTCTGCATCAATTGAGAGGACCATATGGTTCTTCTCTCTCCTCTTATTAATGTGTTCTATCACATTGATTGATTTGCGAATGTTGAACCACCCTTGCATCCCGGGGATAAATCCCACTTGGTCGTGGTGGATGATCCTTTTAATGTATTGTTGGATCCTATTAGCTAGGATTTTGTTGAAGATTTTGGAATCCATATTCATCAGGGATATCGGTCTGAAATTCTCCTTTTTGATAGGGGCTTTGCCTGGTTTGGGGATTAAGGTAATGCTGGCCTCATAGAATGAGTTTGGAAGTTTTCCCTCTGTTTCTAATTTTTGAAACAGCTTCAGTAGAATAGGTATTATTTCTTCTTTGAATGTTTGGTAGAATTCCCCAGGGAATCCATCAGGCCCTGGACTCTTGTTTTTTGGGAGGTTTTTGATCACTGCTTCAATCTCGTTACTGGTTATTGGTCTATTCAGGTTGTCAACTTCTTCCTGTTTCAGTCTTGGCAGCTTATAGGTTTCCAGGAAGGCCTCCATTTCATCCAGATTGCTTAGTTTACTGGCATATAGTTGTTGATAATAATTTCCAATAATTGTTTCTATTTCCTTTTTGTTAGTCATGATCTCTCCCCTTTCATTCATAATTTTATTAATTTGGGTCCTTTCTCTCTTCTTTTGGATAAGTCTGGCCAGTGGTTTATCAATCTTATTAATTCTTTCAAAGAACCAACTTCTAGTTTCGTTGATCTGGTCTACTGTGTTTCTGGTTTCTAATTCATTGATTTCTGCTCTAATTTTAATTATTTCTCTTCTAATGAGTGGCTTAGGCGTCATTTGTTGCTTTTTCTCTAGTTCTTTAAGGTGTAGAGTTAGTTGGTGAATTCGGGATTTTTTTATTTTTTTGAGTGAGGCTTGGATGGCTATGTATTTCCCCCTTAGGACCGCCTTTGCAGTATCCCATAGGTTTTGGACCAATGTGTTTTCATTCTCATTGATTTCCATGAATTGTTTAAGTTCTCCTTTGATTTCTTGGTTGACCCAAACATTCTTGAGCAGAGTGGTCTTTAGCTTCCAAGTGTTTGAATTTCTGCCAAATTTTTTCTTGTGATTGAGTTCCAGTTTTAGAGCATTGTGGTCTGAGAATATGCAGGGAATAATCTCAATCTTTTGGTATTGGTTGAGACCTGATTTGTGACCCAGTATGAGGTCTATTCTGGAGAAAGTTCCATGTGCGCTCGAGAAGAATGAGTATTCTGTTGTTTTAGGATGGAATGTTCTGTAAATATCTTTGAGGTCCATCTGGTCTAATGTATCATTCAAAGCTCTTGTTTCCTTGTTGATTTTCTGCTTAGATGATCTGTCCATTGCTGAGAGTGGAGTATTGAGGTCTCCTACAATTAACGTATTGTTATCAATATGACTCTTTATTTTGGTTAACAGTTGGCTTATGTATATGGCTGCTCCCATGTTGGGGGCATAGATATTTACAATTGTTAGATCTTCTTGTTGGATAGACCCTTTAAGAATGATACAGTGTCCTTCTGTGTCTCTTATTACAGACTTTAGTTTAAAATCTAATTTGTCTGATATAAGAATTGTTACCCCAGCTTTCTTTTGAGGTCCGCTGGCATGGAAGATAGATCTCCATCCCTTCACTTTCAGTCTGGATGTATCTTTAGGTTCAAAATGAGTCTCTTGTAGACAGCATATGGATGGGTCCTGTCTTTTTATCCAATCTGCAACCCTGTGCCGTTTTATGGGAGCGTTTAGGCCATTCACATTGAGAGTGATTATTGAAAGATATGAATTAATTGTCATCATGTTGCCTGTGAAGACGTTGTTTTTATAGATTGTCCGTGTAAATTTCTGTTGTAGATCACTCTTGGGGTCTTTCTCCTTTTATAGAACCCCCCTTCATATTTCTTGCAGGGCCGGCTTAGTGGTCACATATTCTTTCAACTTCTGCCAGTCGTGGAAGCTCTGCATCTCTCCACCCATTCTAAATGAAAGCCTTGCGGGATAAAGTATTCTTGGCTGCATGTTCTTCTCATTTAGTACTCTGAAAATGTCTTGCCAGGCCTTTCTGGCTTGCCAGGTCTCTGTGGATAGGTCTGACGTTATTCTGATGTTCCTCCCTCTGTACGTAAGGAATCTCTTCCCCCTAACTGCCCTTAAGATGGTTTCCTTGGTTCTAAGATTTGCAAGTTTTACTATTACATGCCAGGGTGTTGGCCTGTTTTCCTTAATCTTAGGAGGGGTCCTCTCTGCCTCTAGGACTCGAATGTTTGTTTCATTCCCCAGATTAGGGAAGTTCTCAGCTACGATTTGCTCAAATACATCTTCTAGCCCTCTCTCTCTCTCCACTCCCTCCAGGATTCCAATTATTCTGACATTGGAATGCCTCATGGTGTCACTTATTTCTCTTATTCTATTTTCATGGATTCTGAGTTGTTTTTCCCTGGCCTCCTCTTTTCCCTTTTTATCTATTATACTGTCTTCCAGATCGCTCATTCTCTCTTCTGTCTCAGTTACCCTAGCTGTTAGATTATCTAGATTGGATTGGATCTCATTGATAGCATTTTTAAGTTCTGCCAATTCAGCGTTCATTTCTGCCCTTAGAGACTCTATGTTGCCATTAATCGATTTCTCCATTCTAGCCATTGTCTTCACAATTGCTAGCCTGAATTCCATCTCTGACATCTTGGTTATATCTGCATCCACTTGTAAATCTGCAGCATAAGTCATAATCTCTGAGTCTTTTCGGGGCTCCTCCTCCTAGTCATTCTGTTGATGGGTGTTTGAGGGAATGTATAGAGTCCAAATTATTGACCAGAACCCAAGCAAGATGCACCTGTTTTCTTGGGACCTTAGGGTTGCTGGCCTCTTGTTTTCCCAGCCTGTCTTCTGTGGGAGGGGCCTGCCGCGCTGTTACTCAGGCAACCCTGTTTGGGCGGAGTTGCCCTGCGCCCCTGTGGCGGGGGATGGGCTCAGCGGGAATCATTCTTTGGGGCTTTTGTTCTCTGGCGCCTTTCCCTGGCGGCGTTCTGCGTGTCTTCTGCGAGTCAGAGCAGAAGAGACCGTTTCCAACCCTCTGCCTCACAGCAGAGAGACCTCAGTCTGTTCTTCAGTGAGCTCTCCAGGCCACACCGTTCCGTTTCTGTCCGTGCTGCTATAAACTGCAGCGTCCTGGGTTGTGCGCCCCTCCGCAGCGCTCCCAGTCCTGCCTCCAGGTCGGGGCACGTCTCTGCCCTTTGTGCTTCTAAAACCGCCAGCCGCTTCCAATTCGCGTGCGCGACTCCGCCGCTTGGGGTTTCCACCCCCGGGGGTTGCAATTCACCGGCGCGACCCCAGCACATGGGGTTTCCCTCTCGGAGGCTGCAGTTCGCCTGCGCGCAACCGTCGCTCCGGTTTCTGTCGGGGGGGGGGGGGGGGGGGGTGGCTGCAGTTCGCGTGTGCAACCGTCGCTCCGATTTCTGTCTGGGATGAAATTTTTTTTTTTTAAATTAAAATTTTAGGTAGTTACCATACAGTGCAATATTGGTTTTTGGAGTAGAAGTCAGTGATTCATCCCTTACATACAACACCCAGTGCTCATCACAACAAGTGCCCTCCTTAATATCCATCACTCATCTAGCCCATCCCCCACCCACCTTCCTCCATCAACCCTCAGTTTGTTCTCTATCGTTAAGAGGATATTTTTTCTTTCTGTCAAAAGAGGAGATTTTTCCATGCAAACCAAAAATAAGGAGGAGTATAAATCTAGTATATGTAGTATTATTCTCATGGTCCAAAAAACATTAAATGCCAATTATAAAAAACCTCTCATAATAGAACAATAGAAAATATGTTTTATAAATACTATTTGGGGAAAGAATCTCAAAATCTAAAGCCATACTTCAATGAAATAGATTCTCTAAACTGTTGTTAGGCAAAATAATGGAAAACACATTTAAGTTTAAATAATGACTTTCAAAGTAGAAAAACGCATTAACTCTGGACAAGTAGGATAAACTTATTCAATAAAAGATAACACAAGTCCAACTATACTGCATTGAACCCTGCCTGGTAGGATAATAGAAAAATGTAAAATTGAATTGGGTTAAAAATGATCTTTTTTGCAAATAGACATGTAAAGAAATTTTATACTTGAAGACTGAATAATAACCAACATCTCTAAGGAAAAATGAAACCATTTATTCAAGTCCACTTTATAGTCTTCTATGTAATTTTCATTATTGTTATTTTGAGATGATCTGGCTTAATTGAAGTCATTATTGCCCATGAATAAATGAAGGCATATTTGCTATTTCATACATCTGTGAGACTTTCATATATTTTACATTTGATAACTGGTATCCAGACCTTCTTGTATTTACCTTTATGAGTCATAGTTCTTAACTGAAGTCAGGATAAGCCTTCATATAGAAACATATACTAAGCTTTCACCTATGACTTTTCTGTCTTTTCTTACCTGATTGGGACATTATCTGCCATTTGGAAAGTATATATACAAAACCATCTTTCCTAGCCATTAGTGGGCATGACTTAAATGTGCTGTTTGGTGTGCAATTCTCCACCCACGGAAATAACTCCATACAAAAAAGGACTAAAATTGAATGCTTGATGGAGCTGTTATGATGAACCATGCTGGAAATATAGATTTTAAAAAAAGATAGAGTTTGAATAAGGAAAATGAGGAATGTGTAACAAGCTGGAGAGGTTGAATATTTTTACTCTCTTGCTTTTTGGGATTCCTGGAGCCCTTCACTGTGTGTGGTTACCTCTTGATTTTAATTTTGCAATCAAAAATTAAGTTCTCTGAAGGATCGTGATGACAAGTAAAGAGGAAAAAAAAAAAAAAGAAGTTGAAGTTTCTGCCCCTCCCTCTAATCCAGATTGTGTTTCCTGTCAATTTTACATTTTGGGGTCTTTTGGAAAGGGTAGTCACAAGTACAAGGTGGAAAAGGCTCTGGGAGCACGGATAATAAAGACAAGGGGAAAGGAAGATGTGTGCATAGGAGGTAGGAGGTACTTTGGAGGAGTTTTCCCATCTTATATGTGTCTGGGGGGAGGTGTGGGTGGGGAAAGGAGTAAAGTCAGCAATAAAGGCATCATAGGAAGAGAGTAAGAGTGTCCTTTCATTTAGGAAGCATGAGTGGCATAATGTAAGGTGGGGGGGAATTGTAGTTTTTTTAAAAAAAATAGGTCGCTATTATATATTATCATATTGTGTCCTAGAGACACATTTTACTCACCGCCATTTCAATTCTGACTGGCAATTACCATTCCTTCTAGAAGCTAAACTGTTAAAGCCAAATTTAGTAAAGCAGGTCATATGAGAAATGAGCCTGAACAGTCTTTCAGGTTATTCTAGTTTCCACAGGGAGCATTTTGCTTCTGCTTCCTTTGGACTTGTCACTCCAGAGACACTTTGTCCCCTTAAGGCATCCTTTAAAGTACAGACAGGAAGGCCGATAAAGAGTTTGTCATGGTAAAGCATTTAAATGGTAAATACTAGATTCTTGGTACAAAAAAAACATTATGGGTCATAACAGGGTAGTTAATTCCTAAGAGAAGGGGGATAATACACATAGCATAGTTACTCTAGCTGTCCCCAGCATAATAAATTATGCCAATAATTACTCTCTTGCTTCTCAAGGTAAGTAGGTTGAGAACAGAGGTGTCAACATAGGGGCTTTCTATGATCCATCAACGTTTGATGGGTATCAGACAATAAAAGATCATTTTTTAACCATCACCTCAGAAAGATGAGAAAGGATCTTTCTGGTTCATGTTTTTGAAACTTCAGGTAGCAAACCATTAGTGGGTTGTGAAAGTAATGTATGGGTCATGAAAGGTACATTGAAAACAAGAATATGGTAGGATAGGGTAAAGTAGGGTAGGATAGGCTAGAACAGAATAGAGTAAGATATCATAGTACATCATACATAGTGTTTTGTAAACTGTGTTGTGAAACTTTTATTTAATATATATACATGTATTATGTGTTTACCAGGTTGCAATGAAAAATGAATTTCTTATTTGGATCACTGCCAAAAAAGTTTGAAAGTTACTGCTTTAGGAGCTACCTCTGCATCTCACAGAGAGTAGAGAAAAGCTTTACTCATGACCACAGATATGACCAGAAGATTATTACCATCTGAGGGAAAACCACATTTATCTGAGTCTCAGGAGAACAAATAATTCTCAACTGGGAAAAATGATATATAGAGGCATATAAATCTCTAAAATGATTTTAAAAATCAGCAAGATGAACAATAGAAAGATAAAAGAAAAAAAAAGAAAACTCTCTATGAAAACAGAAGGATAAAAGTGAAAACAACCCAAATGTCCATCAACTGGTGAATGGATAAACAAAATGTGTCATACCCCTACAATGAACCATTATTTGGAAATTAAAAAGTATGCAATGCTGATGCATGTTATGCTGTGGATGAACTTTGAAAACATACGAAGTGCAAGAAGCCAGACACAAAATGCCAAATAGTGTATGATTCCTTTTGTGTGAAATGTCTACAACAGGCAAATCTATAGAGACAGCAAGATTAGTGGTTTTTTAGAGCTGGGAGATATGGAAGTGGTGGGGTGATTGCTAAAGGATAAGGGGGTTTCTTTTTGAGGTGATGAAATTGTTCTAAAATTGACTGTGGTTATATTTGCAAATAGCTGTTAATGTACAGAAGAGCACTAAATTGCATGGCATGTGAACTATATCTCAATAAAGTTGTTTCAAAAAAGCAGAACAGTATTTTTTCAAAAAGAAGAGATTCAGAAGCAATCTGAGTAGTAAACACAGGTCAGAAAAAAAACAACCACTAGTCCAGACTATGGTGGTGAGCTATTGTTTTTGCTAGTCATTATTTTTCAACATTCTTTAAAAAATAAAATTGTACTTTAAGTTTTTTTTTTTTTTTTTTTTTTATAAACTATCCTTCTCCAACTCTCATGTTTCGAGGAGTGAAGTTGACTCCATTCTCAGCTTCACAGGTAGGCCTTCAATGGGCCTAAAAAATCAGCCAATCTCATTCCTCAGGCCAAGGTGATTGGTTCAATGCCAGGGAAATGACTAAACCGAAGGAATAAGAAGGACTTAGACATTTCCTAAGGTTTCTGGGAAAAAGGAAGGTTTTCTTCCCCCACTAGATGAGTTTCTGCCACTGTTACATAGACTGACAATGTAGCTAACAACTAGAGAGTAGACCTGAACCAACAGATAGAGATAAATTGGATTTGGTGACATAAATTGAGCCCTGATCAAGCCATACCTGAAGACAAATATACACCTGTAGTCAAACATTCACCTTGTCCTTAGGCCAGACTGAGTTGGGTCATGTCGCTCTCAAAGTGTACTAAGTGATATACATACTCAGGTGTGTATGTGTGCACAGGTTTTGAAAACACTATAAAGAAAAATACAAAATGCATAGGTTGTAAGGAGAATGAGTCTTGCTAAAAACCATAAGAAAAAGCATAGTTTACTTGGAAAAGTATATCCATCCTGTGACAGTACCCTTCAATACCTGCCTATCACTTTATCATTTCAGTTCAAGTGCAAAACCATCACCACCTAGTAATACAGAATGTAGAATGATTGCAAAAATGTATTAAAATTAACACAGCAAAATCGGAGGTGCCACTCTCAGTTTCCAATCAATCAATATGGAAGCAAGTGGGGAATAGGGAAAAAAACCAAAGTAGGGACCCAAGAGTATGACTTATATAATATATTTAGGTTAGCAAAGTTTCACTAAGGGTATGTATTTACAGAACAGGCAGATAAGGCAGTCATTGTCTGATTCAAAGAGGCAACAGTACGGGTCCTTTTGACTAACAAATACATTACCAACTAGCTTCACTGCCTGAAACCAATGAATAACAGTTTAGACTACATATTCACATTAGACAAAGCACTGTGCTAAGTACCGTGGGACTGAAAAAGAAATACAAGGCATTCTCTTGTTCTCAAGAAACTTATAGACCAGCTAGGGAGATAGGAAAATAAATGTATACATGCACATAAAAAGAACAATGGAAGTATAGATAGCAAAGAGTTAAAACAATTAGAGATAGTACAAAATATGAGTACTGCAGGAGTTAAGAAAAGGAAGTCAATGTGGACTGGAATACATAGCAAGAGACTCCTGATGACCCCATATATGAGATACACTTTGAAGAAGGGAGAAGATATGGCCAAGTAGAGAAAAGATTCCATCCTATTCTCAGCAGAACAACCTAAGTGAAGTCTAGAAGTGAGAGACGTGACTATAATAGAATTTTCACATTGGAGAGATTAAGCTGGAGAGATTAAGAGGAGTCAGATTATGAATTATTTTAAATGCCAGAAAGGGAAGCTTAAATGTCTTATAAGAGAATTTGGGAAGCCAAAGATTTTAGAATAAAGAAATGTGATAAAAAACAGAGTTAAACAGCATGAGTTTAATATGGGATAGGCCATGGGATGGGAGAGGGAGAGAATGTGTGTTGGGGAAGTTCACTATGATGTCGTTAGAGTCACTCAGTCACAAAGTGATAAAGGCCTGGACTAGGTTGGTGGTCATGTTAAAAAGACTGGTAAGGGATATGGCTGGAATTTCAAAGGTACAATGCATAAAGTCTTGTAGATATAAGATATAAAGCTTCAGGCTTCAGAGCCTGCAAAAAAAAAAAAAAAAAGAGAGAGAAATTAGAAAAGGCAAGATGGCTTTATGGTTGAAGGTCTGCAAAATGGAGACAACAGGACAAAGGAAACTGCAGGGCTGAAACCAAGGTGTAGGCATTCTCTCCTGGAGCTCAGGGGCCTCATTTCGGCTCACTTCTGTTGTTGGCAGAATTCAGTTTCTTGTGGGTGTAGGACTGAGGTCCCCCATTTTTACTGCTCTCTGCCACCAGGTACTACTCTCAGCTCCCAGAGTCCAGTCTCAAGTCTTTGTCCCATGGCTGCCTCCATGACAGCAACAGAGAACCTTCTTCACATTGAATCCCTCTCACTCTGCAAATCTCTCTGACTTTCCTTTCTGCCACCAGCTACTCTATCCTTTTAAAGGACTCATACAGTTAGGTTAGATCCACCCAAGCAATCTCTTAATCTTAAAGTCAACTGATTACTAACCTTAATTACATCCACAAAATCGCTTTTGCCATGTAACCAACCTAATTACAGGAGTAACATCAGAGTGGAGATCATAGAGGTCATCTTAGAATTCAGCCTACTACATGCCTGGTATGCTTTGTGATGCATTCTGAGAATTTCCTTCTTGTAGTGCTTGAGTAGATTAATTAGGATTAAGTTCAACTCTAAGTAAAAGAAAACTTTCTTAAACAAGATAGAAGTTTATTTCTCTCTCATGAAAATATATGGATTGGTAGTTTAGGGTTGATATGGCAGCGTCATAGCCATTAAATCATTACTAAGTTTTTTTCCATTTTATTGTGCTGCCATCCTCAACACATAGTTTCCCTCTGTAGCCCCTAATGACTGCGGTACCACCATTAATAACATAAGTATTTCAGCCAACGGAAGGGAGAAAAGAGAAGGAGAGACCGTTATCTTTAAAACTATTTCCTAGAAGTTATACATATCCTTTCTTCTGATATTCCATTGCCTAGTCACATGACCAAATCTAGATGTAAGAGCCCCTGGAAGATTGAACTTTGTCTATTCTGGTGGCCAGAAACCCAGCTGACATTTGTGGGTTCATTATTAAGTAACAAGGGTAAAACAGGTATTGAGGAAAAACTGTCTCTGCCCATTAACAATTATTAATATGGTTGTTTTTTGTGCTTTATGTCATATTTTATTTTTCTATATATTTTATTGCTTTTCTTTTGATTGACATGGTGTATATTTTCTCTGTTGTATATATTATGTATGCACATTTCTTCTGATAATGTGGAAGTTTTGTATTCTGCTTTTAGTTTTACTGGTCCTACTAATACTTATCTTTGTAGTTATAAATTTATAAAATATTCTTTTTTTCTCTCTCTATATATTTATTTATATTTCTAAAATATCCTGTATTTTTGTAGCCAGTATCCAAGGGCTAGTAATAGGGAGAGGCAAGTGAGGCTCCTAGGGCACAGAATTTAAAAAGGCACTCACTCTTTTGTGTAAGTGTAGTGTTGGCACCTGAGATTGAGTGTTACCTTAAATTTTGTGCCCTAGGCACCTTGCTTGCCTCACATTTAATGAGTTCTATTTTTTACCCTGAGGTCTTTGTAGGCACTGATTCATGGTCTCTTAGTGCTGAAGGTTATTGTCAAGTAGTCTCAGGGCAGCCTTATATATACTTAATTGTTCTGCTTGGATGTGCATAAGATTCTTGAAGTCCAGTTATTTTACCTGGGTGTGTCTCAATGTTGATCAACATTTCAACCCTTTTCCTGGGATATGTTATGCTTTTCAACCTATAAATTCAAGTCTTATTTAATTTCTAGAATGTTTCTTGAATTATATCTTTGCATATTTTTTTGTTTCTTCTGTTTGGTTCTCTTTTTTGGAATAACCTTTGCACTTAGATTCTTTGATTGATCTCCTGTGCCCATCTTATATAGATTTTCTATTTCTTTAAAGCTATTTGTTTACTCCATTAATTTTCCTTGCTTCTCTTTGTTCTGTTATTCATGTCTTACTGTGTCTTGGGCAATATCTGTTCTTTGTGCTGCCTCCAACGTTTGCTTCATTTTCATGATTAATTTTTTTCTCCTTTGTTATTCTCAGCTCTGTTTCATATTTATTCCTTTATGTTGTTTCATTATAACTTTATCACTCTCCTTTGGGCTCTCTGATTTATATACTATGTCTTTCGATGGCAATATGTTTTGCTCCTACTTTTTACTGCTTGGGGGCAACATTTCTCTGGTGAGTACTTATCTGCTGTTTGTTTTTCCTACTTATTTCTTTATTTTTCTTGTATGTTCTCATCCCATTTGGATTACCACTCATCTTTGAATGAGGTTAGTTCTTCCTAGACCAGCTATTAGTAGTAGGTTCGTGTAGGAGACAAATGCATTGTTCCTGACTAACAGGAATTCTCCCTGGATTAGAGTGAAGCTCCTTTGGACATGGGGTGTGTGTGGGTGTGTGTGTGTGTGTGTGTGTGTGTGTGTGTGTATGTTAGAGAGACAGAGACAGAGACAGACAGAGACAGAGACACAGAGACACAGAGACAGAGAAAGAGACAAAGACACAGACAGACAGAGCTGTTTTTGCTTTTATTTATTTCCAGTCAATGAATATTGGAAGCTGTAGGGCTACTCAAAATTCAATCTCTCTCCTCTATCATTCCTCAAAATGATTACTGCGAAGATGATCTATGTATGTGCTTCTTGGTTAAGACTTGAACTCCCTTTGGCCCATGGTAGCTTCCACCAACAGTCTCTAGATCCTATTCCCCTTTCTCTAAATAAAGGATTGTTGGTTTATTTCATGATGTGAGCTGATTACTTTGGGGAAGTATGCTCTGCTTTGTCTGAAAAATAGTCCTCCCTAGTTAAACATCTTCCTACACTCCTTGATCACTACTGCACTTGGCAGCATTTATTCATTCATGTAGTTCAGACATAAAGTTATTCCTTTTTCCCATTCTCTTTGTTGTATTTGAGTAATTTCAGAGAAGAGAAAGAGCAGGGTCAACTTTACTCTGCCATTTAAAAAATGTAAGTTACCTTTAGATTTTCCTTATGCCAAAATGTCTTTCTTTTCTGCCCAGGTGACAAATTTCTACTTATCCTTTAAGTCTTAACTCAACAGTCACATATTTTATCTGACTTCCTCTGGATAACTTAGGCACTTTTTCCTCTATGTTCTCATTGTATTTGGGGCACAGTTATAATACAGGACATATTATATTGAATTTTCATTGTTTGTGTATCTGTTTTTCTACCAGTCTGAGTTTTCCAGGCAGGGGCTGTGATTTATTGGTCTTTTTATCTCCAACCACTCGCTGAACAAATAGTAAGTGTTCAATAAATTGTTGAATTAGTGAATGAATTCCAATCCTTATTCTGTAATTACATAAGAGTTGTCTTTCTAAAGTACAAATCTTATCACATTGACAATTAAATTGGTGGCTCCACATTTTCAGGAGAAAAATATCTAAACTCTTCAGCATAGCTTATGAGGCTCTTGCAAACTGACCTCAAATTATCCTCATGTATCATGTTTTATCCATCTCTGTTAGCATGCTATCACATAGCCAGATTCAATTTCTTGCCATTTCCAGAATATGCCATGCCCTTTAATGCCTCTGTGTTCATGCACATTTTTTTTTCCTCTGCCTGAAATGTCCTTCCTTTTCTTTTCTGCTTGGGAGGTTTGTATTCATACCTCAAATATCACCTTCTATGTGAAGCATTCCCAGACTCCCCCAGTTTGTTATTTCATTCTTTATGCTTCATTGCATGCATTTTGTATACATCTTTCTTATAAAACTTACTACATCACACCATAATTATTTATCTTTGTGTTTATTCCCCAACCCTGCCCAATGATGGTGAACTTCTCAAGATCAGGGAAAATGTCTAATTGTTCCTTTCTGGATCCCCAGTCCTTTGCACACAGTGGGTGCTTGACAAATGCTTATTGAATAAATAAATTCATGTGTTGAACAGACTTTAATAAATGTTAACAGATCTTTTCACTTTAAATTTTATTTTATTTTTTTTAAAGATTTTATTTATTTATTTGACAGAAAGAACGAGAGAGCACAAGCAGGGGGAACAGTTGAGGGAGAGGGAGAAGCAGGTTCCCCGCCAAGTAGGGAGCCCGATGTGGGGCTCGATCCCAGGACCCTGGGATCATGACCTGAGCCGAAGGCAGACGTTTAACCATCTGAGCCACCCAGGCGCCCCTTCACTTTAAATTTTAAAAAGCAGGGTTTTTTTCTACTTCTATCTTCCAGACCCTTCAAATGACTTTATTCATGGAATCAATTCTGGACATAAATAATGACTTGCAGAAATCATTTGATGAGCTTGCTCTTATAAAACTGTTCCACTACTTGGCACTTGCCCATGAACCTGCATTTGAGTTTTTCCAAGTGTGGTTTATTTCAGTAATCTTAACTAATGAATTGGATCGACCACGCTGTGATCCAATCAAACCCGTGGTGATTGGCTGTCCTGACAATTGGAAAAAAATAGTGATTTTATTCTGGTCAATTGGCCTAGTAGTATAAAGATAGGCTAATAATGCCATCAGAATTACTTTTATCAGCACCATTAGGTCTAAGGAAGCAAGCTGCTAAGTAGAAGGCCTGTGACCACATTTTTTTTAATCATCTCTCCCCCCCAAACCCCAAATCTCTCCTATAATGGGTGCCATGCTACCAAAGGGTATTTTTAAATGTTTAATAATTTAAAAATTCTCACAAAATGGTAATAATGTTTCAGACAATATCTGAAATAAAGCAAATTCAAACATTGTAGTTAATTATATTTAAGGCATCAAAATGATCCTTTTCTCTTTTTAATTCACTGGCATATGCAGCATGCTGCTAATTATATAAGGGAGCTCTTATCACAATGGCTTGGTCTATGGTAGATTAAGATTGTAACATTTATATTTGATAGTCCAATCATATATCCATACTACATTTAGAAAATGTTTTCCAGAAGAAATTTATTTCCCTTCTGAACCAACAAAACTAAATTTAACGGAGTTTCTTACTAAAATTCCTCCTTTTGTAAATAAGTTCACCATTTCTAACTTGTTTAATTTTTTGGCTAGAGGCAAATGGGAATTTAAATATTTCTGGAGCCTAGATGAGTAATTAAACATATGAAGGCTTTAATTTGGTATGGGGCACATTATGTAGGAAAGCATTTACTACTATTTAAATGTATATACAGTCCCCAAAATATGTAAAAAGTTTGAGGTTCATTTCTTTAGTACTCTCATAATAACCATTGAGGTGTAATGTTAATATAATAAGACTTTAAGTTGTGGAAAATATGTGGGATAAATATAACCAGTAATTTAAATATTGTTCATAATGCAGTACTTTGAGAAATGATCCTGCCTCGAGAAAGTACTTGGTTTTCTTTTTTTTTTTAAAGATTTTATTTATTTATTTGACAGAGAGAGACACAGCGAGAGAGGGAGCACAAGCAGGGGGAGTGGGAGAGGGAGAAGCAGGCTCCCCGAGGAGCAGGGAGCCCGATGCGGGACTCGATCCCAGGACCCTGGGATCATGACCTGAGCTGAAGGCAGTCGCTTAACCAACTGAGCCACCCAGGCACCCAGTACTTGGTTTTCTTACGTCCATATCCCTCTTGGGTTAATTAAAAATGTTATTTTATCATATCCATGTTGGAAAATGTGACATTTAACATGACTAATTTATTTAACAGAAAAAGACGAACAAATTGCTGACCTAATTTTTCTGCCACATATTTTGCATATTTGTACTTCACACCTATCACAGAGAGTAAGAGTTATATGATGAAACAATTAAATACTGTAAGAAATTAGAAAGAAACAACACTATTTTTTCCTTCAAAAACCACAAGTTTCCTCTTTCCTGTAAATGGGTAATAGGTTTTAATTGCACTAGAAATAGGGCCCACCTTAAATAAATGCAAAAAGCAAAAATAACCAGTTATGAAAATCATAAATTTGGGGAATGGTAATTATTTGCATTATAATGTGACCAGATTTTCTAAGATTATTTTATCTCATGCAGCAGGTAAAACTAGGAAATGATTTGCATACGATGCTTTAGGAAAATGCTTCATGAATGTAATAACAGAAACCTGAGTCTCCAACAGAGCAGTAAAAAAATCTACATCCTTATACAAGCTAGCAAGTACTCCGATGTACCATGATAAGGCAGCAGCACTATACATTCAAGTTACAAGACCTATAAACATATTATTGGAGAATGATTTTCTGGATCAAAACAAAAATTGAACTGGCATGGAGAGGGAAAGAGCCAGAACAGTGAAGAATAAGCAGCAGTCTTTTCTCATCCATATCAGGACTGTGTAATAAATTACCTTCTTCTCTCTCATACTGTCAGGAGAAAACGATGTTTAGATTAAACCTCGCTAAGGCCTAAAAGGATAATTTGTCAGTATTTTCCAGTTTACTACCAATGCAGTATTGATTTGCTAGGGCTCTTCTTTCTATTTTATTTATACTAATTCAATCTGGAACAACTGAAACCTAACTTCTTAGAAAGCAAGATATTTCTTTATTTTAAGTCTCACAGGCCCAAGGTATAAGGTACAAGAAAAAATGTCCAAATTATTCTCTCTAGTTCTTGTGAGTAAAGACCAGCATCTACGTTGGAGGCAAACTATTATCAGAGAAAACCACTTTCCTGCTGAGATTTATCTTGGGCTAATTTCTTTTTATAAAATTATGGTTCTTAGGAGAACGTGATAAAAAAAAAAAGTTCCAAAGGACTCCAGTTCTAGGCAGCTGCTTAGAAACCCGAAGTAAAACAGAAACATCTTGATAAACCTTGTGGCTGAAGCTGAGAAAAATGACAGTATCAGATTGATGTACATATGACAGAGCTTAGGGACAAAACCATACTAGAGGGAAAAGATAAAATTCCTTTCCAAATCTTTATTGCTCCCCACACAAGTTACACGAATCAACAGAAGGTATCTTATAGGTCCAGGACTAAAACAAAAGCAGCCAAAGGTTAAAATAATTTCTGCCCATATGTTGAGGGCAAATCAAAAAATATATCGAGTACTTAATCCATCGAGTTACTATTACCTGTTCCCTTTCTTTCCTTTCTTTTTTTGTGGTTGTTCTGTTCTAGTCTGTCTTGTTTTGCCTTTCTGAGGTCCCTCAATATCAGCTGTGGCATTGTTTTGACACAAGTAAGAATAGGAGGACCGGTGAAAATGTCATGAGTTGATGGTATTATGACTCATTCAAAGCTAAAATGTTTGAGCTTCTATTTCCCACTCATTTTCAACTTTTACAGACATTTCCTCAAAACACTGACATAACATGGGATTAGCAACATCTCACTTTAACATCTTATACTTTCTTATCCTAGTTTTACTTTAGATGTGACTGTCCTATAGACTCATATTTCTTGACAATTTTGACTGGGTTGATTGATCAATTCTAATTGGAATGCTTTTTAAAAAATCAACTGATGCATTATTTGCTAAAATATGGTTGTGTCTTCATAAACAAAAGGTTCAACAGTTTCCACTGGAATGACCAGGCAATTCAGTCAGACAACATACCAATTTAGGCAATGTCTTAAGGGAATCAACCAACTTGAAAAATTTTGATTGACTTGTTTATTTTCATAAATCACTCAAAAAGAAACATGTATGTACTTTATATTTATTTATTTATTTATTTATTTATGGACACTCAATCAATTGGTATTTATTTCTTAGCCTTAAAAGCAACTATGCTGACTATAAAGTTCTCCTACAATACTCATTTGACTTGACTTGTAGTCTAATTGAGATTGAATATGGTTATGTCTAGATGCATTGATTTGGCATATCAGTTGCAGCTGTTTTTCCATGCACAAATTCATTTGAATATTCTACCTATAAAAGCCAGTATGGCTATCACAAACTGAAACTAAATGAATCTAGGAAACCAGAAAATAGGTCTGATTCAACTATTAATGTAGGAGTTTCAAAACTACTGACTTTATTGAGCTGATTGACCAACTCATTCAGAAACCAAATTGGTTTACACATATAGACAAAGCCCTAAAAATTCCACTGTGCAAAAAGATAATAGTTCAAATAAATTAAAAATGGTTATTCAGTTCTGTGTAAAGGCACAGCCAAAATGTATACACCAAGAATTACATATCTTTGTTTAATCATTCAGAAACATTTGATGAATACCTACTAACTGTTGAGAACTATTCTATGAGCTTTAAAGAGTTCAGTGAACCAAAGAGACAAGGATCCCAGCCCTTGTGGAACTTACAATTCTGATGGGGGAAACAGAATAAACAATAATCACAATACCTAGGTAGATTATATAGAAAATGATATATGCTACAAAAAAGAAAAGAAAAGGTAGAGCCAGGTAAAAGGTACTGGGACTTTGGGGCTGGGGGTGAATGTTGCACTATTCTATAGTTATGGGTCAAATTAGGCCTCATTGAGGAGGAGACAGCTGAACAAAGGTTTGAGGATGTGTGAGAGTTAAATATGTGATACCTGGAGGAAGAGAGTTCCCAGCATAAGAATCAGCTAGAATAAAGTCCTTAAGGCAGATGTGTGCTGTAAGCGTTTTGTTTTGGTTTCATTTTTTGGAGACTGACAAAGATGCCAGTGTGGCTAGAACACAGCTAACAATGGGAAATGCAGAAGGAAGTGAGATAAGAGAGAAAGCTAGATCATGGAGGACATTTTAGACCACTGTAAATATTTTACTCTGAAATGAGAAGCCCTTGCAATAGTTTTAGCAGAGTCGACTTCCATTTTAAAAAGGATCACTCTGGGAAGCAGAGGGGCTGCTAGAATAGAGGCTGCTGAATAACCCAGGGGACAGATGATGGTGGCTTGGACGAAGGTGGTAACACTGGAGTTGGTAGTAAAGGAACAGTGTTTGCTGATAGAGTAGATTTAAGGTATGAGAGCAAGAGAGCTCTCAGGATGACTCCAAGATTTTGGTCCCAAGCAAGTGGCAGGATGGAGTTTCCATCAACTGGGATAGGCAAGTCTGCAAGTGGAGCAAGACTGGGGTAGAGGGAAGATAAGGAGTTCAGTTTTGGACAAGTAAAATTTAAGAAGCACATTAGATAGCGAAGTGAAATTATCAAGTAGGTAGTTTAAGTTGGATGTTAGAAGAGAAGTCTTGGCTGAGATATGAATTTGGAACTCATCAGTGTATTTGATAGTGTTTTAAGCCTCAAGAACGGTCTGAGATCACTGAGTGAATGAGTGTAAATGAAGATTGTAGGACAAAGACTGAACCCTGGGTCTTCTACAACATTAAAAGGTCAGAGAGAAGAGGAAGAATCAGCAAGTAAGATAGAGAAGGGACCACTGAAATAAGAGTAAAATGAAGAGCATGGTAGCCCAGAAGCCATGCGAAGAAAGCAGAGAGAACTCACAAATTTGGTAGGGAGTAGGATACTCCCCAGTTTTATACTTCTTTTGTTTTGGTCCTTGTTTAGCAGTGGTAACCCAGGTTATGAAGCACGGGTAGAAGATAAAGTTTTCACAAGACTGCCAGTTTTCTCACAGTAAAAGTTATTAAACGTTTGCACAGAAGACTTGTGCAGGCCACACAATCAATCTGGCTGCAGAATTATTTCAGCAAATATAAACTTGCCAAGGAACAATGAAAATAAAGGATGAGTTATCTTAAATTAGTTTTGCACTTACAAACATCAAAATGAATGAAAATTCTTTAAGTGCAAATTTTCAGATGATGGTGGCCACAAGAGAGGGAGACATACCATAAGAGGCTCTTAACTCTAGGGAACAAATTGAGGGTTGCTGGAGGGGAGGTGGCTGGGGGAAGGGATAACCGGGTGATAGGCACGAAGGATTGTACTTGATGGAATGAGCACTGGGTGTTATAGGCAACTGATGAATGACTAAATTCTACCTCTGAAACTAATAAAAAAATGAAAATAAAATTGAAAACAAAATGTCAAAAATATGGACTTTGGTGAATAAGGAAATGCTATTTAAAATCAACTACTTAGCATAATAGCCATTTGTCCATGGAAACACAATTATGTGTACACTGTTGAAATTGTTAAATGGCAAATACATGTGTTTGATTTCAAAGGAAAATAGCATGGTATATATTACATGAAAGGTTTGGAATTTGCAGCTGTCTTTTTGTTTTGGAACTGTTAATTTTGTCCAACAACTTTGAAACAAAACTGCTGGTCCACTGGATAACAATGCTTCCATGTCTTGCTTCCTGTGTAAGACAGAAACTTGATCTCCAAACACAGCTTTTTCAAAAAAACCAGAGTACGTCTCTTCCACATATAGAGTTCTAATTTCATGTTGACAATCAGAAAGAGCAGGTGACTTAATAGTAATGTAAAGACCAAAATATTACCCTCAGTCTAATAGATTTCTCACTTTGTTTTTAGAAAGAACACACACCAAAAAAGGCTGTTAAAGAAATAAATCAAGAGCTAAATCTGGGGATTGCAATAAAGGGAATATTTTATAATCCTATGCTTATAGGGAAGGAGGGTATTTTTTTTATTTCTTTTAAAACATTGGAAAGAGCTCTGTAAGTGGCAATTATTGGTTATTTTAAAATGTAGTCTAGAAAGCAAGTGAGTTGGATTCATTCCTCTCTGATATAATTTTCATTTTATTTAGTTTTTAATTACAGTAAATTAAAAATTCTAATAACACATAGTACAAAGTTCTAAAGGTACAAAAGAATGTGTAGGAAAACAAATCTCTCTCCAACCCTTGCCTCATAGTCACCTAGTTCCCCTCCATAAATGTAATCAGAATTATCCATTTATTGTGAGTACTCCCAGAGAAATTCTATGTATATACAAGCATATATATATATGTAGCCCCATTAAAAACTATATATCAACTGTAGTGTGTGCTAGACATCAGTTTTTAAGTTGGAGGTTGTGACCTATTAATGGGTTATGAAATAAGTTTACTTGATCACAATTAACACTACAAAAGACATGAAATAAAATGGAATAAAAAATGTCAGAGTGTGTTGTTCATAGTAAGGGTAGGTATTCTCTTGTGAAATTTTTGTTGCTAATTTTTATTTTTATTTATACATTCATTACGAGCTGGGTCACAATATAAAAAGTATTTCTTACTCTGAGTCACAAACACAAAAGCCACTACTATACACAATGACTTAAACCCTGTGGCTTTTGTTTAATGATATATGTCGAAGATCATTCTCCTTCAATACACACAGAGTTGTCTCATTTTGTTCATGTTAAATTTATTAAAAATATTTCAAATATCTAGAAAAGGGTACAAAGAGCAATACTTTAAACACCCATGTAGGGGCGCCTGGGTGGCTCAGTCAGTTAGGTGTCTGCCTTCGGCTCGGGTCATGATCCCGGGGTCCTGGGATCAAGTCCCACATTGGGCTCCTTGCTCAGCGGGAGGTCTGCTTCTGCCTCTGCCCTTCCCCCTGCTCATTCTCTCTCTCTGTCTCTCTTTCTCTGACAAATAAATAAATAAAATCTTTAAAAAAAAACAAAACACCCATGTACCCCTAACCACTTAGTTTAAGAAATAAAATGTTATAAATAAATAAATAAATAAATAACAAATATTGTGTCAATAGAGTTGAAATGGCCCTATGCAATTCTTCCTAAACCATTCTACTTCTCTTCCCATCATGTATATCTCCTTCTTTATAAGGCTGAAGAATATTCCACTGCATGACTGTACCATAAATTATTCAAGGAGCCCCCTACTGATGAACATTTTCATTGATATCTTGCTTGACTTATTTTGAACAATGCTACTGTAAACATCCTCATACATATCACTGCATACTCACTCAATGTCTATAGGATAACTTCTGCAAAGTAAAACCACTGAGTCAAAGGAGGTAGACTTTTTGCTAGATTTTGTCAAATTTCCTCTCATAGAGACTCTATTTATACTCCTATAATCAATATTTCATACACATTTATCAACAAAGCATATTATTAACTGGTTATTATTACCAATGTGAGAGGTGATAAATGATAAGTTATGGTTCTATTATGCATTTCTTTTAGGAGTGAGGTTAACATTTTTCATATGTCCAAGAACCATTCTCATTTCCTTTTCTACGGACTCTATCAATTGTTTTTCATTTTATTGTTGGGGCTTTTTTTCTTATTGACTGTAAGTACTTTTTACATAAGAGGAAATTAACCCTTTGTCTCTGGATGCTACAAATACAACATGGCAACATTTTTGTTTACAGCTTGTTTTCATGTCCTATATCTAGAAAAGCCTCCCCTACTCCAAGTTCAGGAAAAAAATTCTCCCATATTTCCTTCTACTAATTACTTCCATATTTAAATTTTAATTCATCTATAATTTATTTTGGTGTAGGAAGTGAGGTAGAGAATCAATATTATTGTTTTGTAGATACCTACCTAATTGTCCTGACACCTTTTTTCTTTTTTTTTTATTATGTTATGTTATCACCATACATTACATCATTAGTTTTTGATATAGTGTTCCATGATTCATTATTTGCATATAACACCCAGTGCTCCATGCAGAACATGCCCTCTTTAATACCCATCACCAGGCTAACCCATCCCCCCAACCCCATCCCCTCTAGAACCCTCAGTTTGTTTCTCAGAGTCCATAGTCTCTCATGGTTCATCTCCCCACCATCTATATTTGGGTCAATTTCTGGGTTTCCTCTTCCATTCTAACACTTTGTTTATTCATATACTAGCACTACACTAGTATAATTAAAATGAACTTAAATACATTTTAATAACTGGCAAACTTACTATCACAACATTATGCTTCTTTCCCAAATATTTTCAAACTGTTCTCACATGTTTGGGTTTTTTTTTTTTTTTCCATTTGAACATCAGAGCCAGTAAGTCAGTGTTTTTATAAGGCTAATACTTCTATTGAAATCATGTTAGAATTACAGATTAATTTGGGGAGAATTTTATGATGCTGAGACTTACCATCCAAGGACAGGGTATAGCTTTCCATTTATATATGTTTCCTTCTATGTTCCTCAATAGCATTGCAGCATATGTGTGCATGTGTGTGTGTGCATGTGTGTACTTTTTACTAGTTAGTTCCTAGGTATTTTGATTGTCACCATTGCATTGTAAGTTAAACTAATAATTTATTCAACTATATTTTCTAATTGGTTGTGGTTTATACAGAGAAAAACTATTAATTTGAATTTTTGTTTGTATTAATTTACTGTTTGCTTTTATTAGATTTTTGTAAACATACATTATGTAATCTGCAAATAATTTACTTCATTGCTTCTAATTTTATTCCTCTTATTTCTGTTTTCTTTTTTATTATTATGTTATGTTAGCCACCATACAGTACATCATTAGTTTTTGACGTAGTGTTCCATGATTCATTATTTGTGTAAAACACCCAGTGCTCATTACAACATGTGCCCTCCTTAATACCCATCACCAGGCTAACCCATTCTCCCACCCCTCTCCCCTCTAAAACCCTCAGTTAGTTTCCTGGAGTCCATAGTCTCTCATGGTTCACCTCTCCCTCTGAATTTTCCCCCTGCACCCCTTCAGTTTTCCCTTCTTTCCCCTAAGGTCCTCCATGCTATTCCTTATGTTCCACATATGAGTGAAACCATATGATAATTGTATTTCTCTGTTTGACTTATTTCACTTAGCATAATCCCCTCCAGTTCCATCCGTGTTGATTCAAATGGTGGGTATTCATCCTTTCTGATGGCTGAGTAATATTCCATTGTATATATGAATAATGGTGACAGTTGCAACCTTCATAACTGTTTAAAGTAGTTGGTGAAAGTGAACATCCTTGTTTTGCTCTTGACTCAAATGGAAATCCTTCTAGTGCTTCCTCACTTAAAATAAAATTGGGTTTAATGATTTAACATGACATCATGCTACAGAATTATATATATTTTTAATTATAAATAATTATGTTTATTTACATGTAATTATATATAATCATATTATATATGCTACTATAATTATGTTTGTAATTTTAATGCAGCATATAATTTTAATTATATAATATATCATTATAATGTAATAATTAATTATAATAGCATATATAATAGAATTATATCTAAGAAATTAGATTTATATAAATATATAGGTATATTTAAATAAGAATCTCTATCAAAAATTGATGAGCAGCAGTATAGTGGAGTGGTTAAATGCAAGGGTTTAGAATCAGACTGCCTGGGTTTGAAGCCTGGCTTTGCCACTTACTAGCAAAATGACTTCACTTATCTTCATTATGCCTCAATTTCTACATATGGAAATGCAGATATTATTACTACCTAAGTCATGGAGTTGTTGTGAGAATTAAACTCATTAATATCTGTAAAATACTTAGAACAGTGTCTGCAGAGAGTAAATAGTATGTATTTATTAAATAAAACTCTGGGGACGCCTGGGTGGCTCAGTCGGTTAAGCATCTGCTTTCAGCTCAGGTCATGATCCCAGGGTCCTGGGAACAAGTCCCACATCGGGCTCCTTGCTCAGTGGGGAGCCTGCTGCTCCCCCCGCTTGTGTACTCACTTTCTGTCTCTCTCTCTGACAAATAAATAAATAAAATCTTTAAAAAAATAAATACAACTCTCGATTTTATTAAATGCCTTTTTAGCATCTAAGCAATTTTTCATATGGTTTATCTATTCATAGAGTAAATTAGAGTAACAGATTTCCTAATAGTGAACCATCCTTGCATTCCTAGTGAACTGTACTCAGTTATAGCGTATTATTCTTTTACTCCATTGCTGGACTTTGTCAGTATTTTATTTAAGAAGCTTCCATCAATATTCACAAGTATAATTGGTTTGTAGCTATATTTTGGGATTTCTTTTTCTGCTTTAGACCTCAAAGCTTTTCTTGCTTCCAAAAAATTTTCAAAGATTTTGGAAGCTTTCACTTTTGTTATGCTCTGAAAATATTTAAGGAGCACTGAAATGATACATTCCTTAAAAGATTGGCAGGTTTTGCCTATGAAACTAATTCTGCTACTTTTTTTGGTTTGGGTAGTTCTTTGGTAATTTTGTTTCTATCATATAAATCAGAAAGTTTAGATTTTCTCTATCTTCTAAGGCCAATTTTGGGCATTTATATTTTTCCTATAAAATCATCCACTCCACCCAGGTTTTCAAGTGTATCTTCAAAGAGGTGCATAAAGTAGTTTCCTAGGAATTGTTCAATTTCCTCTTTTTCTGAGTTATTATGACAGGCTTATTTTTTTAGCTTCTCCCCTTTCCTTGATTATGTATTTTATTGTCCCCCCATGAAATGACTTTCAGATTTACCCATTAATTCTAGATTTTAAATAATATATAACTGGAAAAATCAGCTCAACTAACAAATGAAGAAATGTCATTAGAAAAAAAGGAGATGATAAAAGGTTCAATTCCAGAATCAATAAGGGCCATGTAATTTTAAATACATAGTTTCATTTTTTTACCCTTCGAAAAATTGGCAAGAAATATTTTAAAGTAAATCACCGAATGTAAGTGAGGGAGCAATGAAACTGCTGTTTTCATGCTTTGCTAATGGGGGGCTATGAATTCAGAAATAATTTCATAATATGTATCTTGGGCCTTAATGTAAACATTATTGAACCCAGTTATTTTCTTTGTAGAAATCTGCTGTAAGGAAGTAGAACCAGACCATAGCTTTGATGACAAAGATGTCTATTTTATAGTTGTGAAATATTAGAAATGTTAATATATGTTATATGTTATATAAATGTTAATAACTCTACCAAAAATTAGTTAGAGTTAACAAGGAGCATTGGCTTCAACTTAAAGTCACAAGCTGAATTCAGATCTAATAAGAGTCAGCCTGTTCTTTGAAGCTTTGAAAATAGGCACTGGCTTCTCTCTAGCTATGAAAGTCCTAGATGGCATCTTCTTGCAATAGAAGGTTGTTTTGTCTACATTGAATATCTGCTGTTTAGTGTAGCCGTCTTCATTGATGATTTTAGTCAGATCTTCTGGATGACTTGCTGCAGCTTCTCCATCAGGCCTGGCTGCTTCCCCTTGCACTCTTATGCTATGGAGATGGCTTCTTTTCTTACCTCAAGAACCAACTTCTGCTAGCTCCAAACTTTTTTTCTTCAGCTTCCTCACTTCTCTCAGCCTTCATAGAATTGAAGAGAGTTAGGGCCTTGCTCTGCATTAGACTTTGGCTTAAGGGAATGTTGTGGCTGGTTTGATCTTCTATCTAGACCATTAAAACTTTCTCCCTATCAGCTATAAGGCTGTTTTGCTTTCTTATCATTTGTGTGTTCACTGGAGTAGCACTTTTAATTTCTTTGAAGAACTTTTCCTTTATATTCACAACTTGGCTAACTGGTATAAGAAGCTTAGCTTTCAGCCTATCTTGGCTTTCAATATGCCTTCTTCACTAAGTTTAATCATTTCTTGCTTTTGATTTAAATGAGAAACATGATAATCTTCCTATCACTTGAACACTTAGAGGCTGTTGTATGTTTTTAATTGTGCTAATTTCAGTACTGTTGTGTCTTGGGAATAGGGTGGCTGGAAGAGAGGGAGAGAGATGGAGAACTGGCCAGTTGGTGGAGCAGTGAGAAGACACAACATTTATCGATTAATTTCACCATCTTATATGGGCATGGTTTGTGGTGCCCCAAAACAATTACAATAGTAACATCAAAGGTCGCTGATTACAGATCACCATCACCAATACAATAATAATAATCAAAAAGTCTGAAATTTTGCACCAAAATGTGGCACAGAGTTACAAAGTTAGCAACGCTGCTGAAAAAATGGTGCCGACAGACTTGCTCAAAGTAGGGTTGCCACATGGGGCGCCTGGGTGGCTCAGTTGGTTAAGCAACTGCTTTCGGCTCAGGTCATGATCCTGGAGTCCCGGGATCGAGTCCCGCATCGGGCTCCCTGCTCAGCAGGGAGCCTGCTTCTCCCTCTGACCCTCACCCCTCTCATGTGCTCTCTCTCTCTCATTCTCTCTGTCTCAAATAAATAAATAAATAAAATCTTAAAAAAAAAAAAAGTAGGGTTGCCACAAACCTTCAATTTGTACCAAACACATTATCTGTGAAGCACAATAAAACAAGGTACGTCTGTACTGTCATTTATTCCTAGTGAGTATATGCTCAACCATATTTTTTGTTACATTTTCTAACCTCTTAAAAAAATCTATAGGGGCACCTGGGTGGCTCAGTCAGTTAAGTGCCCAACTCTTGATCTCAGCTCAGGTCTTGATCTCAGGTTCGTGAGTTCAAGACCCACTTTGGGCTCCATGCTGTGCATGGAGCTTACTCAAAAAATTTAAAAAATCTACTGATAAGCTAATTCTGTAGGCACATTAATTCATTTTGGCTTCTTTCATATTATTTAATGTACTAAAGAAGTAAGTGGTTAAACAATATATCAAGATCAATTACAAAGACTAATAAATAATTCTATTTTATTTTAACGTCTACATTACTCATACTATATTTAACTTCTTTTACATTCAAGTTTGATTTCATGTAAATATATCCATGATGCATACCACACGTATACATACCAGACATTTAGAGTTATTATTTGTATGTAGATACTTAGATTCTAGTTCAAAGTTAAAATAAATTTTCAAGCAGTTTGCTTTTAGAATTGGGGACATTATAATTTTGGTAGCTATATATCTGCCTATCATCTATCCATCTTTCTACATATACTTCCATAAGTCATAAAGTACAGATGATTGAATTTGAGCACTTAAAAAAATAAAGGTGTACATCTACACACACACACACATACATATCCTGTGAACCTATTTCAAAAGGCAAATGACAAACTAAGAAACATGCATAATATGTGACACCAAGGATTTTTAACCTTAATATACGAAGTGTTCTTGAAAAATAGTAAGAAATATAAAAATTCAAATAGAAAAATGGGTGAAGGATGTCAAGAGAAAATTCAGAACCAAAGAAATGCAAATGGTCCATTAACATATAAAAAGATGCCCAAGCTCCCTCATAAATAAAATGCAATGTAATAGCACAAAAAGATACCATATTTCATCTAGCAGATTGGGTATTAGAAGTCTTTTTCGGGGCGCCCGGGTGGCTCAGTCATTAAGCGTCTGCCTTCGGCTCAGGTCATGGTCCCAGGGTCCTGGGATCAAGCCCCACATCCGGCTCCCTGCTCAGCGGGAAGCTTGCTTCTGCCTCTCCCACTCCCCCTGCTTGTGTTCCCTCTCTCTCTGTGTCTCTCTCTGTCAAATAAATAAATAAAATCTTTAAAAAATAATAATAATAAAAATTTAAAAAAATAAATCTTTTTCATCATTGTCAGTGTTGATAAGGATATAGGAAAACAGGTGCATTAGTAGGAAGATACATTGGCTGTTTAAAGGGGAAATTTAGTAATATCTATAAAAAATGCTCAATGTACATATTCTTGACCCATCATTTCTACTTCTACGAAATTATCCAATAGGTGTGCAAAAAGATGTGTACAAAGATGTTAAGTGCAGCACTGTTTTTAATGACAAAGCGTTGGATATCTACATGTCCACGAATAAGGGAACTAACTAAATAAAAAAATGATACAGAAACAGACTACACAACCATTAAAAAGAGCGAGACAGATCTATATATTACAAATATCGGAGAATGTCCAAGATAGAATATTAGTTATAAGAAATTATTAGACTTTCTGTAGTATGTTCTCCCGTTTGTACATGTACAGGACATTTGGGGAATGATACATAATACACTGTTAACACTGGCTACCTCTCAAGAGTGGCACCTGAAGTGTAAGAGGGAGAAGGATTTTTCACTTTAAACTTGTTTTTACTGTTTTAATTTTTAAACCATCAGCTGATATAACTTCAGAACTACAAAAAATACAGTAAAAATAACCTACAAAAAAGAAAATATGAGCTTGTTATATCTAACTTTATAATGGCTGAATTTCAATAATATCAAAATTGTTTCCAATTGTAAGAGTATCACAGTCACCACAGAAGTGTCTCATGCACACATAAAGTAATCTCAGTGACTTACACACTTCCTCTGATTGTGTAACATCTCCAAAGGAGCCATTACAAAGTCAACTGCACTGTCTTATACATGCCTAATGGGTCCAACAGAGCCATTAGGATGTCAGTTATATGGCAGGGCTCCTGCCAAAGCTATTACCAAGTCATTGCATTGTTTCACATACTTCCTTTGACATTCAGATGGTTCCCGAGGAACTGTTATCATTGCTATGGAAGTGTCCTGTATAACTTACATTACCAGGGGAAAACAAAAAAGCAAAGGAAAGAAATGTAAAACAAACAAACAAATTCCCTCCATTAAATGTACATGAATGGCCCCACATGGTCAAATATCAGAAGGAATGACTCCTCATTTGGGTGTAACTATTACATGTCATTCAAGAAACCCAGGTGTTAGACTAGCTGTTTTTTCACAACTCCTGCTGTTCCGAGGAAGCAATTTAGGGTCTGAGAACACCATATGCATGGCTGAGATAGTATGGCGTTTATTGGTAGCACATGGTATATTACCAGCTTTCTGGGGTATGCAGTACAGAAACAACAGGGAGCAGTACTAATGGATTTTTTTGGCTATTATGGGATTATATCAGATAATCCCTTACCTGTAAAGTTCCTGAGAAGCATATAGGGAGCTCAGCTGCCCAACAATCGTGGAAATCAACAGGGCTTCTGGGTAGTTGAAATCCCAGCTCTACCTTAAGGAGCTACTACAATGACAACAGGCAAACAATGGTACAAGTGAACCTTCAGCCAGGTCTAAAGTACTTCATTGAATTTCTGCTTACAGTCTTCTATACTTGGCAGAACAAGATTGTTGGCTACGGAAATGATGTCTTATTGAAGGTAAGGCAAGTGCACGGCATTTTACCCAGATGGAAATGAGGAGCAAATAGGCTGGACCCTGCTAGGCTAGAGTTTCCTGGGACACTAGATGTTTCAGAAGTCACACGGCAGGTCTGGCTAATCCTTGCCAAGAGAGCCTTCACCTCATCGCACCTACCCCACAATACGTGCATAATACGTTCTTGCTGAATGATAGAAAACAACCACAATTAACACTGACTGTGCATTTAACATATGACAGGCACATTGTGAAGAGCAATATATTCATTTTCTCATTTAATCCTCACACACACAAAAACTGCATAGGTAATATCTCCACTTGACAGACAAGGAAACTGAGGCTTGGAGAGTTTTAGGTAACTATTCAAGGACACACAGCAGGTAAATGGATGAACCAGGGCACAAACCTAGGTCTACCTTATACCATAGACCATGTTCTTAACCACACACTCTATAGAGAGCACAGTTTATTTAGATTGAATTAATATAACCATTTTTACTGTAATAAATGGTTTGAGATCACTTGCGTTCTCATAGCAAGCTGCACATATCTTTATCACAGTGCTAACTGGATTGCATTAAAATTAGCTCCTTCTCCTTTCTAATAGACCTCTTTGGGTATATGTGCCTACTTGGCTCTGACTGCCCTGCATTGAGAATTGCTCCAAGAACCCAGTGGCTGGGTTCCCACAAAGCAACATTTGTATTACTGACCTCACTCCTTGGGTGTAGCTGATGGAACCAGTGGTAGATATCTGACTCAAGCTGGGAAAATTATTCTGTCTCCTTGCAATTTAGAAATGGCACTGAAAAATAGCAGGTTAATTTCAACTTCTTTTCTGAACAGAAGAAATATAAACTGAGGAATTGTATGAGGTTTCGGGTGTGTCTTGAAAATGGGAGATTTAGAGAAAGTCAACCTGCAGAGGCAGGACCGAAGGAACTGGATTCAGAAACAAGAGGCAAAGTGCAGGCAATTCTTCTGATCTAAGTCCTTCCTGCTGTCTAGCCACTCTCTTGCCCTGGTCCCATGAAGCATTCTCATGCCCTTTTAAATAAATGTGGGTTTTTTTGTGTAAGCTATCTCAAGTTGGTTTCTGTTCCCTGCAATAACCGTAATAAATAATAATGAATAATCCTAACTAACAGGGCATCCATCCCCCCCACTGGACTATATGTTCTTTGAGATTGGGGATTGTATACTGGTCATCTTTTATATATCCCCAGTCTCCAGTACAGAGCTTAGCAGCGAGTAAGCACTCAATAAATATGGCTTGCACAGAAATATCACTATAAACAAGAATATAGCTATAAATAATTTCTTCACAATTTACAGATCTTCCTCGACTTACAATGAGGTTATGGCCTGATAAACCCATCGTAAGTTGAATATACTGTAAATTGAAAATGCATGTAATACACCTGACCTACTGAACACCATAGCTTAGCCTACCTTAAACTTGCTCAGAACACTCACATTAGCCTACTGTTGGGCAGAATCATCTCAAAGAAAGCCTATTTTATAATAAAGTGTTTAATAACTCATGTAATTTATTGACTACTGTACTGAAAGTGAAAAAAAAACACAAAACAGAATGGTTGTATAGGTGCATAATGGATGTAAGTGTATTGGCTGTTTACCTTTGTGATCACGTGGCTGACTGGGGGCTGTGCCTGCCACTGCCCAGCATCAGGAGAGGATTGTACTGCATATCGCTACTCCGGGCAAAGATCAAAATTCAAATTCAAAGTACAATTAATACTGAATGAGTATTACTTTCTCACACCATAAAGTCAAAAGCATGTGAGTCAAACCACCATAAGTCGGGGACCATCTGTATACTTTATTAGTTACAGGTTCAGAATGCTTTTTCTCTGTTTCTCTCCATTTAGCTTCTTGATACACAATTTCATTTTCACTTTTTATAATCTAACTGTTTCATTTAGGCCATATGTGAAAAACCTATTCTTGGAAATTGATTACCCAAATTTAGTTGCCCATATCGTTTATTCCTCCAGTCTGAGGTAGAGTCAAATGTAATTATGAGGGGTACCCTAATCGCTGAGGTTGAGCCTCAAGTAGGACTGCCGAATCCTTCTAAGAAATGCCCATTGGATCGCCTGTCAGAGGCAGAGCTGTGTATTAGAGGACCAGAGGTTTGACCCACCAGCATTTCTATCCTTGTAAGATCAGAGAAGAGCTACAAAAATATATTGCCTCTCAGTTTTATTTTTTTCCTCAGAGCAATGTTGGTAGTAAGGTGAAACGGGAATGGTGAGGGGGTAAAATGAATAAAGAGGTACGGTTGATATCAATGTGTCCTGCTCACAGGCCTCAGGATGAAGCTAACTTGAGTAAGTCTGCATTTTTCCTAAACAGACCATTAAGCATTAATAGACAACAAAGGGTTTACTTAGGACAAATTTGAGGGGATGGAAACAAAACTCCATTAGTGTTCTGATTGCCGTATGAAAGCTAAGAAATCTGGATTCCCTTCTGTTACCCAATGTTCTCCCTCCCCTCCCCTGTGCTTCAGGCGGCTCAGTCCAAGCGTTTCATGCTAAAATGGATGGTTATTTATTTTAATCCTTCATAGGTTATAGCATGTCGGAGACTTAAATTCAATTAAGGGTAACCAAATAGAGTTTATGAAAATGAGAAAAAATAAATATTTTGAAAAGCTTAACCAATTAATGAAATGAAAGAAACAAGTCCTTCTAGACATGATTTTGGAAATGTAAGTAGGAAATCCAAGTCATAATCTAGGATGGACAGAATTGAAAGCATCCTTGAAATCATGTCTCAGAATCTTTCTCAGTTGAATAACTCACCCAAATTAACAATTTCCCCTATCTCCACTTTTCTCCCACATTTACAGGAGTGAGGCTTAAATCATCCTGAGCTGGTCTATGATATTGTGCCTACTGCATCATCAATAATCTCAAAATCAGAATGTATAGGAAGACAGAACTAAAAGAAAGTGTCACTGACACTAACTGAGGCACAGGGATGGGGTGGCATGGAGTCTCAGACAGTAAAATATATAAATCTTAAAAATTTTATGCCATTTTACTCTTTTCAAATATAGTATATAAAAAGTCAGATTAATGAAAAAGATGCCTTTTTAGGCCTCCTTCCATGAATGGATGAGATCAATGGGAAATAAATAGCAACAGTTGCACACAAACATCAAGTTCAATTCATTGAAAATAACTATTTCTTCAAATTAATATGCTTTTAGAAAAAGCATTTATACTCTCATCTTAACTCAAACCTTCTTTGTGAGAACCTAGGGAAATGTTGAAGACTGCTCAAGCCTGGTTATCACTGATTGAAAATTTATAGAATCAAATTGGTGAAATCATACTAGATGTCATAAATTAAGACTCTAAACTGTATACTCTTTATTGAAAATTAGTAGTAGGAGTCAGCATAAGATGTATAGAACTCTCACCGAGAAGGGAAAAGTTGTTTAAGTTCACATTATATGTGAGTTAAGGAAGGAAAGGAATGGCTATTTGGAAAATAATCAGTTGCACTTAGCTAGCTGGTTTCTGAATTTCTGTTTTAACTCTTCCTCCTATGTAAAATCTGGATAAAGAGAATCTATTTCGCAGAGTGATCATGAGGATGATATCAGATAAAGATACCAAAAGTGTGTTTGGAAATCGAAGTGCTGATCAATAATAATAGTGAACATTCAAATTGTACTTATGTGTTACAAATACTATTCTAAATCTTCATATACATTAATTTATTCAATCGTCACAAAACCCTCATGGTAGACATTAACATTATCCTTATTTTACAGATGATGAAATTCAGGCACAGAAACTTCATATAACTTTCCCAAGGTCACACAGCTGGGATTTAAACTTGGGTTGTCTGGCTCCACAGTCCAAACTTATAATCACTATGCTCCACTGCCTCTCAAAAGTTGACATCATTCTTGGAGGTACATATTGGGCCAATAGAGTCTTGCAGTAAGGATGAGTTTTTAGCAGACTGGATCATTGGTTTTCCTTGGCAGCCCAGCCCAATTTTGTGATACCCTATCCAGTTCCTAAAATAAACCATAAGGAAAATAAACCTACAAGGAAAAGATAGGATGCGTGTCCTTTACTCCTGCGTCTTCCAACTGTCTCAGTAAATAGTATTTCACGATCAAGGTAGATAGATAGTTGATTAGACTGAGGGCCAAATGAAACTGAATAGTTTCATTCTTGAAAGTCCCTAATACACCCAAGGAATAAGACTCAGTAATACAATATAGTGGCTCACCCCAGCATGCAGTTCTCATGGTGGGGTAGGGGAGGATAATGTGCATTTTGATAAAGCTCATTCTGATATATCTTTCCTCTGATCCCTTCCCCTGGCCACCTTCCAATTTTGAGTCACTGCCCTGTGGTCAGATGTGAAGATCTGATTTTGATTTCATCAAAATCATTTATAAATATTGCTTTCAGGATGCCTCACAAAAAGAGGCAAAACTTAATGGGTGCAATGAAGACAAAAGTAAAAAGGACACCAATATCCCCTCACTGAAAAACTGATACAGTATAAATAGAGGTTTACAGGGAAGAATGAACAACATTTCTTTCATCGAAGGTGTTATTTATAATTGATGACATGGATATAGCAGGATTCTAAACCCAAGCCGTAGCATCTGAAGGAAAAGATCAAAGCCATTTGCTAGGTGTTCTAAAGTTATGACAATATCTGGATTAAATTAATGACTAAAGCCATGCAAAAAATCATAGATAATGTAGGAAATCATGAGGCCAAACCCAACTCAACTTGACTTAAAATCTTCACCTCCATGCTAAATAATGTTTCCCTATCCCACCTTAGATCTTGTCTTGTCCTTGTCCCCAGCTCCTGCATCACTTCCTCTTCACTACCAACATACAGACATGAAGTTTTCCAGAGGAAAGCAAACCAGTAAGCAGCCAATGAACTAATCTTTGACAGGTTAAATAACCAGCCCTGTGTGTTGTTTGTCAGGGGGGCAGGGTTCCACTTTGTGGGGTGGGCGTCAGGGATGGGGTGAGGCAAAAATAATCAGTGGTCAAATATTTGGAAACACTTACCTTGAGTAGACCCAGCTGGAGCCTCCATGTCACAACAAACAGGAGAGAATTTAAAACCTGTAATACCAAACATTTTACGAATTAATCCTTATCCAACTCAGCTGGGATTCTTCAATCTTTAGCCCATATCCTTCATCTGGTAGTATTTTTTCAGTAACAGATTCAATGAAATATGATTCACATATCATAATGTTCACCTTCTTAAAATGTATAATTCAGTAGTTTTTAGTACTTTCACAGAGTTCTGTAACCATCACCAATATATAATTCCAGAATTACTTCATTACCTCAAAAGAAACCCCATACACCTAGGGTCTTACAGAAGTGGAAGAATGGTGGAAACCCATGGAGAAATTTCTTTTATTTTAATGTTTCGATGCAGTGAACTGGCTATATTACTTCATATGTCAGGAGTGACATGAAGGACAACAAGAAGTCTCAGTGATGCAGGAGATCATTTAACACTCCTTTTCACGTAAATGTGGTCATTAGTTTTTCTGTTTCAGAGCTGAAGCCCAGAAAACTTTAGAGACCAGTCCAAGGTCTCATAACTTCCATCCTAATGCTCTTTCACTTACATGACTATGCATACATAGATCATCTATGTTCCCTTCTCATTTCCATAATTCCCCTCCTCGCTCTTGGCCAAAGCCAGCAATATATACATACATACATACATGAAAATAAACTAAAACAAAATCAAGACCCCAAGGATACTTGGTGATATTACAAAATGTTATGGTCTATCATTAAGGAAATGATATTTTAACTAGTGGGCAAATGGTCATTCCTGATTGTATCATTGTGGCCAGTGTCCCCTATGGGCTGAACCAGGCAGAGGAGGATAGAATAGAAAAAGCTGTAGGTATAGGATGGTTGGCTACCTCTCTGCCACCTGAGAAAATACTAATTAGTCACTGCTCACAGAGCAGGCCTGTGGTCACGGTAATGGCACCTATGAAGTTTAGACAAACAGAATGATGAAGAGCCCAGATTAATGTGTTTAATAAGTATTAATGTGCTTTTTATGAAAGGATTCCATAAGAGTAGGGACAGAGGAACAGAAGTAAAATAAACTAACCTCTTCCCAACAAATCAAAAAGACAAAACTTTTCTGTTTCTAAAAGTTGTAAGAAAAGAATATATAATTACAATTTAATGATACTGTATTATTACTTACTGTCTGGCAAATGGCTGAAGTTAATTTACCTTCTGGGTTTTTTTTTAATTGTTTCAGTCTAACCTGGTTAATTTGAATCTGTCTGTACACTTGACAGGTTAATCTGAATTAAGAGAGCACATACAGTCATTCATCTCATTGTTCATATATTGATATAAAGCCAAAATACATGAAATGAGTACTTTCTATAATAAACACCACTAGTAGTGCACTGGAAAATAAAGATGAAAATAAAAGGTGAGTAATAAATACGACATGCACAATATTGCTGACGACATGAGATTATTTCCTTTGGGGGATCACCAGAAATAAAAAGCATTTTATCTATCATTATAAATAAATGTGTCTATTTGCCAGATATTTGGGTACATACCTTGTCTATGGGAGCCCACTAACCTGCATTTCTAAGTTGCACAGTACATGAAAGATAAGCAGACATAGGGAAGGAAAACAAATCAAAGGCTAAAAACTGCATTTTCTCTGGGTTTTACTTAAACAGTATAGATAGTTCTATTACCATTCTCCCCATCCGACTTCCTTTCATGTTCTGTGTCAGTCAAGGACAATGCAGAGTTGGCCCGGCTGGACAAACAGGAACTGTGTTCTGATTTCATCCCCCGTATCCACATTCTCAGAGCGTGGTCAGGTGAGGCCGCCCCTTCCGTCTCCGTGTCCACATCAGAGCCCATCTCTAGCTGGTAGCCATGCCGAGAAACACTGTGCATGTCTGTCTGGTAGCCAGAGCACAGAGTGTGAGGAGTTTCACAGAATTCCATCTCTGAGAAGAAATGAAATTCAGAGAAGAAGTTTAGAAATAGGAAGAAAGACCCAATAAAATTCTACTTTTTGTCCTTATCCCCTCCCTCCCCCCTTGCTAATAATTATGTGCTTTTGCAAACTTAGAATTCTGGCCTTTTTATTTATGGTAGCTAGGCTTCTGTGCTTATTTTGCGCTTCTGTGTCTGAAAATTATGCTCCTGTTGATTCTTACAAGGCTCTGGAAAAAGCATGCCCAAAATAGCTTTATAGCTACAATTTTAGGTTACACAAAATGTAATGAAATAAGTGAGTGCAAAGGAGTACAAAGTGAGGAAAGCTGTCCTTTAAAAGATATTTTTCTCCGGGGCGCCTGGGTGGCTCAGTTGTTAAGCGTCTGCCTTTGGCTCAGGTCATGATCCCAGGGTCCTGGGATCGAGCCCCGCATCGGGCTCCCTGCTCAGCAGGGAACCTGTTTTTCCCTCTCCCTCTGCCACTCTCCCTGCTTGTGCTCTCTCTCTGTCAAATAAATAAATAAAATCTTTAAAAAAAAAAGATATTTCTCTTCTAAGAAGAATATATATGATCTATAGAGCACAGCTATGCTTAAAATATTAAAATTATTGGCTTTCCTAAGTATTTCATACACATTAAGGTTAAGAATAAAAAATTCAATGTGAAAAATCTGGGGAAAAACATTACATATTTAAACATACTTCTCTAAAGTCTGTTTCCCAAAACACACTAGCCTAACCACTGAAACTATGAGTGCTTAATGTCATTATTTCCCATTGTCTCCAAAGGAGTTTGAGGCCTACCTGAGGCTAATTATTCTGCTTCATTCATTCTTTCAACAAATACATAAAAAATATTCAATTGTATATTACACCTCAGCAGGGCTTCACGGTTGGGATTCCCCCCACCCTTTCTCCCAAGTCTTAGATCTCTATAATGCTTAGGATCTTAGCGATGCTGTAATGAATCCCCTCTTTTTACAGTTGAGGAAAATAAGGTCCAGAGAGTAGGTATCATTTGTCTATTGCCCGTGTCAGGTAGCAACAGATTCCTTTTTCCTAAAACACTCATCTGGGCATGGTTTCTGCTAGACACCAGCGAAACCCCATCCACTTATTGCATGAATATCAGGCATTCAGTCTTACAGTCAATCTTGCATTCAATTATGGCAAGGTGTCAAAAAGGGGGAAAGATGCTTTAACAGTCCCTAATAAGTTAATGAAAAATGACCACATGCCAAGATATATCATCTGAAATGTCCATGTAATACTTAGATAAGGTAATCCGGGGATGTTGTACACTATATAGGATTTTCTCAGACTGACATCAGAGACAGGGTATGTCATTTGGCCAGGAAGAAGCTTAACTGAGTGCATCTAATCCTTAGAACATATCAATAAAATGCAAACCCTAAAATGAATTTAATTCTTTGAATACAGAAAGTGCTAGAATTTAGATAGACCATACACTAGAAAGAAGAGTGCAGAATATGAATATGTGTTTCAAAAATAGCTGTTTTTGTAACATATAATTGCCAAAAAAGGGTTTAATGAATCAAATCTTAATGCTTATTTAATAGCCATTAGGTGCTCAGCACTGTGCTCTACAAAACAGATACTGTGGGCAGAGAAGGCTACTATTATGTATTAGGATAATTCAATTATAAATTAATTTTTTCAGGGTTATAAGTCACTGCTAAGCACATTACTGATGATTTCTGTGCTGCATGTCTCTAAGAGTAATTCTGTTTTTCTACAAAAATTTGTCTAAATTCCAAAGGAGTAATGTTTTAAAAATAGGCATGGTTTCCACCTGTCAAACATATAACCTCAGGAAACTGTGCTTCTCCTTGACATAAGGCCAGAAGTAAAAATCCATTTTGCCCAGTATAAATCTTAGTGATCTAGAATATTGTGACCAATTAATATTCATGCCTCTTATTTTCACAGTGTTTCATTATCCAATCCTACTGTGCAATTGTTGCTACAGCAACCTGATGGTGAACCTGTCAGCTTGAAGCTGCAGGAAAGGAATTTTATATAGGCCTGCATTCACAACTTCTTTCCCTCCCCTAGACCAACGCTTCCCAAACTTCAGGATGCTTCAAAATCATAACCTGGAAGGCTTGTTTAAAACACAGATTGTGGGGCGCCTGGGTGGCTCAGTCATTAAGCGTCTGCCTTCGGCTCAGGTCATGATCCCAGGGTCCTGGGATCGAGCCCCGCATCGGGCTCCCTGCTCCGCGGGAAGCCTGCTTCTCCCTCTCCCACTCCCACTGCTTGTGTTCCCTCTCTCGTTGTATCTCTCTCTGTCAAATAAATAAAATCTTTTAAAAAAATAAAATAAAATAAAACACAGATTGCTGTGCCTGCCCTCCAGTTTCAGTTTCTGATTCCGCAGGTCTGGAGGAAGGCTGGAGAATCTGCATCTCTAACAAGTTCCCAGGTAAAGCCTGGGACCGCACCCTGAAAACTCCATCCCTGGATATTTCCTGAAGTCAGTGGGAGCCAGGAAAAGGGGCGAAGTGAGAGAGCAACCTTACTGGGGCATTACCAAAGATTCTGCAGCAACCAGCTGTAATTCTATTTAGAGATGCAAGAAAGAAAGCATTTGAATTGAATTGCTATGAAGTGTCCCCATTTATTTTCCATGGATTCAGGGCACTAATTAGGAAATTTACTTTCAAAAGCACAGACTTGCATTTATTTTCACTCATACAATGGCACTGAGATGTTATTTTCCAAAGATTACAACATGAGCATCTGAGTCATGGAAAGACATTCACTGGAAAAGGATGAGCAAATAAAAATAAATACACAGCCAATTTGACATTCTGTATAATAAAATACTAGATACGGTTAAAAAATAAAGATCACTGGCAAGTGTAAGAAGAATGTCTTTTTGTTAAAGAGATTTATTTCCCATTCAAAAAGAAATCTGAACATGGATTTGTTCCCTTCTAAGGAAATATGGTGTAATATGATCAAAAAATTGCATAAGATTTCTATTGGCACCATAGTCTGATCTGAATACAAAGATTAAACCACAAATTCTCTAATTAAATACAACCAGATAAAAGTACACTTCCCTTGGTGATACATAATTAGAAAAAGTAACAATCCAAGTAAGCTATCAGTTGCTTTTTTAATGTCTAAAAAAAATAAAAGGAGAGAAAGAAAAGAAAACATTTCCCTTACTTACAGTAAATGATGTGAACACTTCCCTTTCTTGAAATCAACATTACCACTGTGAATTATTTCCTTAAATACACAAAAGTCTTGGTGGTGTTCAAAATTCCCATAGGATGTATTTTCTATAAAGCTCTTACAATGCACCGTAAGTGGTTGTTTTTAGCCTTGCACATATAGCCTTGTTACCTAAAATACTACATATTCCCTAGAGAAGATGAAGTTCAATTGGATTTATTATAGGTCTATTCTTAACCAAAAAGCTAACCATAAGAGAAATGAAAGTACAATCTTAGGATATCTAAGATTTAAATGGATAGACTGGTACCATGAGAAATTACAATTCAGGAATAAACAGATACAGATGTTGCCAAGTGAATGAAGTACTTGGGGCTTCACAAACATGTATTTAAATTTTATTATAAGGAAAACCTATATTGCAGTCTTGTAAGAGACAAAATCTGAGCAAATCAATACAGTTGAAATCCAATTTTTAAAGGGGGCAAAAGATTTGAATAAATGCCTCACAAAAAAAGGTATACAGATAACCAATAAGCAACTGAAAAGATGCTCCACATCATTAGTCATCAGGAAAATGTAAACTAAAACTGCAATGAGACACCACTACAGCCCTAACCATAATGGCTAAAAAACTTCCGACCACACCAAGTGTTGACAAGGATGTGGAGCAACCATATACACTGCTAGTGAGAAAGTAAAATGGTACAACCACTTTGGAAAGCAATTTGCCAGTTTCCTGAAAATGTAAAGCAATCCTTAACAGGAGAGCAATGCACTCCTGGATACCTAGCCTAAAGAAATGAAAACTTTTGTCCAAACAAAATTATATACAAGATTTAGCTTTATTTACAATAGCTAAAAAGAAGACACAGCCCAAGTGTCCATAAAGAACTGAAAGGAGGGGCGCCTGGGTGGCTCAGTTTGTTAAGCATCTGCCTTCAGCTCAGGTCATGATCCCAGGGTCCTGGGATCAAGCCCCACATCGGGCTCCCTGCTCAGCTGGGAGACTGATTCTCCCTTTCCCCTCTGCTCCTGCTCTCTCTCTCTCTTGCTATCTTTCTCAAATAAATAAATAAAATCTTAAAAAAAAAAAAAGAGCTGAAAGGATAAACTACCTGTGGTAGATCTATACACACAGGATGTATGGAATACTACTCAGTCCTAAAAATGAATGAACTATTGATACATGGCAAGATGCATGGACCTCAAAATAATTTTGCTGTGGGAAAGAAGACCAACAGCATGTCTATATGTATGTTTCCCTTTCAATAAAATTCTAGAAAATGCAAACCCATCTACAGTGACAAAGAATAGATTAGCAGTTGCCCGAGGGAGAGAGTGAGGGGGAAGTATAGGACAAAGGCACGCAAGGAAACATTTGGGATGATCTACATGTTTGTTCTCTTGATTGTGACAATAGTTTCACATGTGTATACATGCTGAAGTTTATCAGTTGTACACTTTAAGTGTGTGTAGTTTACTGTACTTGAATTATACCTCTATCAATTTTTTTTAGTGGATTTTATACCACCAAGAAATAGGACAGTGAGGAGACTGGAGAATCAGTTGATTTTCATAGATGGGGCCTCAGGTCTCGAGTTAGAAGCAGGCCCTACTCTCTTCCTCCTCGTGGAAGAAAGCACATGTAACATGAAGGAAAATGTAGTCAAAATGCTGTCTTGCTTTTTGTCTAAGCCAACAAGCCATCAAGGCTAACTGATGCATGATTTCTCAGTGATTCTCTAGGGAGCATGTTTTTCCTGGGAATATAACAGTTGAAAGCTAATTTAAGGAGGGAAATGAAGAATGACGCTGATCGCTGATGAACTTTCAGCATCAAAGGGAACATTCTGTAGTTGGGGGATCATGAGACTAAGTTGAGTGGATCTGGCACAAAGGCTCACTTTAAGCCACTATTAATGCTAATAAATGAATATATTTTTTAAAATGCTATGAAGTGCCCAGTAAAATGAACTACTGAATTTTTTCTCTGAATCTAGGGATTGATCTTCAGGTGTTCAGCCTGGAGAAGCCATTTATCAAAACTTGAAAGGGAAAGTCATAGTTATCTATATGAGCATTTTTCTAGAAATGCCATTTTTGAGTTTGATAAGCTCAAGACTTTATTTTCCTTAAAATTCCACCCATCCAAACTTCTTCTAAAAAGGGAGCTTTAAGGCATCACACTCCAAATAAATAATTGGAGGTCAAAAAGCATGATTAATCTTACCCATGATGTGAGTGATTTGTGATATAACTTCTAAAGAGTGTAGTCCATTTCCAAAGTAAGGAAGAGGGAAGGGGATAAAATTATTAGCTTTAATTACTATGACTCATAAGAAGCCTTATGGACTACATGTAAAAGCAGGTGTTTTTAATTAGCCATGTTGTTTTTGGATAAGTCACTTAACATCTTGGGGCCCCAGTTTCCTCACTTGTAAAATATTCAGGTCCACCTGGAAATCAATCTCTGGGTAACTCCCTTGTTCTAAAATTCTGTAATTATAACTTGACCCTGTTATGGCAAAATGTGGAAGGGTTAATATTTACAAATGGGAAAAGAGTGGTTTTATAAATCAAGGTACTACTCACAGTTCTATTGTGAAGGATAATCATACATGTTAGCTAAATAAGATCTTGTGTCATGATTACGAGTCTTGCAATATTAAAGTCCTGATACAGCTTAGGTATCCACTGTGAGTTGCAAGATTAGTGATAGAGTATATAAAATACATAATGTAAAAAAAAATCAACTGAGTAAATAATTATTCATCAAATATAAAATTGTCAGTTTATAAACATGGCTATTGCAAACAGTACTCTATAGCATAATGAATAAAAAGTCACACAATTAAATAGTATCGCTAATAATTCATTACTGGCTCTAGGGAAAAATATAATGAGTTATTATAATCTTAAACAAGAGAAGGAAGGAAGGAAGGAAGGAAAGAAGGAAGGAAGGAAGGAAGAAAGGAAGGAAGGAAGGAAGGAAGGAAGGAAAGAAGGAAGGAAGGGAGGGAGGGAAAGAAGTGAGCAACGCTAGAAAGGACACATTTCCCTACTGGGTACCACTTTGTGTTTCTCAGTGTAGTGGGTTTGAAAATAAAATCCTATCAAATTGTCAAACAATCAGTTCATGTAAGTTTACTTAAACACAGCTCCACTGAACACCCACTCAATTTCAAGTCAAGAAAACAAAACAAAACAGACTTCTCTGATCTCTCTTAGTCTTAGAAAATTAGCCCAATTTAATTTCTTCTTCACTTACTTCATGAAAAAGCTTTACCGAATGCACAGTACGGTACTAGGCACTGAGCAGAGTGAGTTAACAGGACCATGTCATGTCCTTTGGCAAGTTCCACAGAGAGCTTTGTTAAAGGTACAAATGACAACAAAGTAATAAAGGCACACCACCCAGACATGACCTTTATTTTTCTGCTGAGGGCTTATCAGTCTTTTCTGGGGCACAGCAGAGAAAGAGTGCTCCCACATGTACATCTGGAGCCTGTGGTTATCAGAGGACTTAAAGAAAACAGCAAAGCTTCCTAAGCCTAATCTCCCCCCTCATGGTTTCAAATGTACCCATTATCTCGGTACTCAGGACCTACCAATTATGCCCTATTTAATTTTCAAGATTTCTCCATCTGTCAGTACAGTGACAAGCATAGCAAAAAATCTGGGCAGAGTTAAAAGCCTGAAATAGAAATGTTCATGCTTTGTGACCAATACTGGCTCGGAGCCAACCCAGAAAACAGTTAACAGACGATGTTAATGCCAAAAAGGATGCTCTCAGGAGCCCACCAAGTTGGAAATCTTTAAAAATGGCTCAAACCAGAGAAGGATACAGAATTGTAACAGAAAGTCAAAAGGAAGGGAGATGAGGTAGGAACCTGGAAGAAATCCAAAGGGACTCCAATCATCTTTAGGGAGATAGGAGAACATCTTCAGCAATCTGAGAAGGAAGGACATTTGATATGGAAAGAAGCAACTTCTGCCTATTTTCTTGAACTAATATTCACATCAGTGCAGGGCCCAGTTAGAGTGTACTCACAGAAGATGGGTGAACTTGCTCTGATGCTAATACACAGCAGGTACCCCCACAATGAAAAATGTGAGGCTTGCTCTACTGCCTTCAAAATAAGAGTCTGGAAAAATAATCAGGGACTAGAAAAGATGGTGGGAGGGCCTGGACTTCAACAGAAATTTAGATCAATGAGAGCCTGTGCATGTTCCCTTTATTTCAACATTTCGAATGAGACAGAAACTTCCTGGCCTAAATGAGAAATTTTCAGGGCTACTGAACACTGAAAATGCATGGTGCTCAATGGCCCTAAAAATCTCTCATTTCTTACCTTTGTTGGTCCAATTTTCTGACTGTTCATAACACTTTGGAGCCTGAATTCTTATTGACCACTGTGGCCTTCCAGGTATACTTTTGCATTTTCATTATGTTCACGACGCATGTGAAGCTGTTTAATGTGTGTGTGCATGTGAATTTTAAAAGGCATTAATCTGCGGCACAAGTCCACTTACAGAAGCGAGATGAGTGAGCTAAAGAGTTAAGTAACCACAAAAAACACTTGTGAGTGCTTCAAACCATACTTAGAAAAGCAAACAACGTGACTTCTGTAACATTCTACACTAATCTGTAAGCATTTATTTTGTGATGAATGAGTAAAGATACCAAGATAGAACTGTGCACAGGAGTCATTGTTTATTAAAAAAAAAAAAAAAAACTACTGAATAAACTACATTCTGCTTTTTTAGGGGGTTCTCCTTACCATCTTTCAAAGATGCCCCGATTTCCTTTGCCTGTGTATCTCTGGACATATCGTGCTGACCTCCTGCAGTACCTCCCCCAGCTCTGGTTTTTCACTAATCTGATTCCTAATATCCAGCCTTGGGTCGGTACCTTCACAAAGAATTCTCCAACTTTCCCCTCCCTTCTCCCAATAATCTTACCCTCATCCATCGCATTTCTAATCTTTACTATATATTTTTATACCTGACTGTATATTTCTTTTTTCCCTACATGCGCATCATCTGTATTACTTGCTAAATCAGACCTCCAGATCCTATGGTGTTTTCTAAACTTTTAGTATCTTTCAAAATCAAATAAGATCATTTCCACAAAGCATTGTATGATTTATTAAGGACTACATAAATACAACGTAGTTTTGTCATCCCCTCAGGCCCTAGAATAATTCTAGTCAAGGACTGATAATTAAATACCGAAGTTTTAAAATCAGTAGTTAATAGGGAAGCACTCTTGAAAGGATTAAATTTGTGAATACAATTCCAATGCACATGAGATAGTTTTGCTTACCATAAAACAATGCCTACTGATGCAAATTGAAAAATTGCTATTTTGGTAAATCAGCTATGCATTTCAAATGATACATGCTCCACAAATTTGCCAAGAAGAGAGAGACAGCAGCCCACTGGCTGTGGATTCAGGAAAAACAATTTATAGCAATATCAGACTAATGGAGAGCACGTTCTCTCTATTGTCTTCTGACTGAAATAGTATCACAAAGGAAGCTGCCCTCACTATATTGTTTGGCTTAATGAATTGGGAAATGACTCCCTATTAAAATTCTTCAAAATATACCCCAGGGTATAGAACTGGGAAGCTTCTTAGAACCAGTCTAAAAGGCTTGGTAAAGACGATCTTTCAGCTAGCTTGGATGGGAACTTCTTTCATCCTTCTCATCCATCAGTTTCATCCCATTTACCAGATAGAAATTACCATCTTGGCAGATCTGGAGAGTGTCCTGGAGTGAGTAGGTGGCTCCTTGAAAAGACTGTTTTCATGAAATGTGTTTTTCAGGAATATAAAAGAAGAAACTCTCCAAATGGGCAAAGGTTATAGAAAGGACTCTTAGGACACTCATCATGGACTTCTGAATGTGAATTCTATTTATGGGAAAACACTAAATTCTAGAGAATTTGAAACCTTAAAACATTAAATTCTTGACTTCTAGTCAAGATAGAACCAAATTTATTGGGGGACCAAATTTATTCTACCTGAAACAATAACAACAAAAACCAGATAAAATATAGGAAATGACCATGTTTTAGATGTTGGGCAACAAAGGAGAGTGATTCCTGAGATAAGGGAAGTGCACGAGAAGAACCCTATGGTTGCCTCAGTTTACTGTCTGCAAAGAGTTTCCAGGCCTCAACACAGGAAGGGAGAACATAGGTGGATCCCAGCAGCTTCTCTAAGTTGAGGAGATGGACCTGGTAGTCCGGGAAAGCCAAGACAGCTAGAGTTTGCAGTACAGAGTACCAAACAGGAGAGAGCTGCATAGAAAGAGAACTCCAGAGACCTGCAGAGCTCCCCCACTCCAAGCCCCCATTAGTCACTGGAGTCCTGAATGGCACAGGCATGGAAGAAAACCACCTGAGACTGGACAACGAACCACCTGAAAGGATTAAAGGAAACAACTTTGAATCTGAAAGAGGGCTGGAAACAGTCCCCGTTCTCAACAGCCAGAGTGAAAAAATCTCATAATTCATGGGCACTGAGCACATTCCAATAAACCCATCATAAGTTGAAAATACTGGAAGTCAAAAATGCATGTAATACACCTAACCGAATGAACATCATTGCTTAGCCTAGCCTAACTTCAGTGTGCTCGGAACACTTACAGGAGCCTACAGTTGGGCGAAATCATCTAACACAAAGTCTATTTTATAATAAAGTATTGACCATCTCATGTAACTGATTGAGTACTGTACCAAAAGTGAAAAACAGGATGGTTGTATGGGTGCAGAATGGTTGTCAGTGTACTAGTTGTTGACCCTCGTGATAGCACAGCTGCCTGGGAGCTCTGGCTCATGATCATGAGAGAGTTTTGTATCCCATATCAGTGGCCTGGGAAAAGATCGAAATTCAAAATTCCAAGTACTGTTTCTATTGAATGCATGTTGCATTCACACCATCATAAATGGAAAAATCATAAGTTCAGCCATGTTATGTAAACCATTTATGTAAAATGCAGACTAATCTCTAGTGACAGAAAGCAGATCAGTGGGTGCCTGGGAGTGGGGTGGATGGGGGGTGGTAGAGAGAAAAGCATTATAAAGGGGCAAGAGGAAGCTTTTGGGAGGTGATAGATATGTTCACTATAATGATTGTCGTGATATTTTCATGGGTCTATAAGGTTATCAAAATTTGCCAAATTGCACACTACAAATATGCACAGTTTATGGTATATTATACCTTGATAAACAAGTTTTTAGAACATAGAAGTAGGAAACAAGAATGTTTTCTGCTTGCCTAATTTAAATGTCCCAGTTGAACACTGGGAACAATGGAACAAAGTAACGTGATTGATAATACTAAAAAATCAATCTGTGTTCAGAAACTGCCACGAATGAGGGAAATGACAGATGAATTCCTCTTGTCTGCCATTTTGCCTTCACCCCAGTGGAATCACAAGGGCTTCAATTCTGGACACTGAAATTCCAAAATGCTTAGATCATTATAAGCTGATGTACACATGATCAACAAATTAGGTTTGATCCTAATGTGGCAGGAAGGATTCCTGGGCCAATCTGGGCTGAGCAATAAAGTACCATGACAAAGCAGGTAGTCTTCATACCAGTGACACACATTTGCCATTCCTACCTAGCAAGCTACTTGCCTTTGTTTTATTCTATAGCTACAGATTTCTCTCATGATCCTGGCTAATCATTCTGACCAAAAGCATGTCATTTGTTTCAAAGAAGACTAAGATGAGAGGATCTGGTTAACTTAGTGCAAATGCAGCCCTACTCTTTAAACAACTCTCAAAACCTACCTCTCAACAATGAGAGGTTAGTGATGTTCCCTTTGTTTACCACTAATTTCTGCAAAAGCTCTTTAGTAGCATACACACACACACACACACACACACACACAGAGTCAATGGCTGCATGTGTTATTATATAGATATCTATATCCATATATATATTATAGTTATTATATATATTATATACAGTAGCATAGTAGTCAAACACTCTAGTATTCTGGGCCACTGTTGACCTCGTTCTGAAGTACAGTTGATCTGAAATGATAGAATTATTTTTGAGAGTGTGATTACATTACAGTCCTACCAGTACAAACTTATACTTAGAAAGGTCATTCTCCATTTACTGTGGAAACTGGGAAATTAATCTACCTCAATTACCAGTAAATTCACTCATAACTGACAAACTACAAGGTTTTAGACTAAACCACTTGGATTATTAGTTCTAATTTCAAAGCACACATTGTCCAGTTCTACGGCACAAGTGGATGGAGGTCAAGCTACCAAGGAACATGCAGTTTTACACATTAAAAAAAAAAAAAAAAGAAAGTACATCCAAACATGAATTTAGTATCTTCTATGTACCAGGCCCCGAAACATACATTATTTGATTTAACCCTCAAAGCATGCCTTCTGAGATAGGCAAATATTTTTTGAAGATTTATTTATTTGAGAGAGAGAGAAAGCAAGCAGTGGGGGGGGGGCAGAGGGAGAGAGAGAATCTCAAGCAGACTCCACGCTGAGTGCGGAGCCCAATGTGGGGCTCAATCACACAACCCTGAGATCATGACCTGAGCTGAATCCAGGAGTCAGTCACTTAACCGACTGTGCCACCCAGGCACCCCAAGAAAGGTTATTATTCTCCCTATTTTTCAAAAAAAAAAAAAAGCAACTGAGGCTCAAAGAGAGATTAAGTAAAGTCTAAGTCCACACAGATACCACCTGGCAAAGTGAACTCAGAACAATTTTAACAGAATCCTAATCACCTTATACAGCATATGAAGTTATATAAGTAGCACATTCAAATTCACAGTCTAGTTCTCATTTGTGCAATGTGTGTGTGGCTGGTGCAAGAACTTCCTGCTTCTCGCCTCCCAGGTCTCATTCAGCTCGCTGCTGTTTCCATCTGGATTTTCACAGCCAGCCGCCAAAATACTTTGAGGGATATGGAAGCTGGGAGACAATGGGCATTTCCTCTGTCACTGACAGTATAAAAAACAGACCCTTAAACTGTGTATATATTAGCTCATTGTTCTTGTATGAATTTAATGTATTTTTATACCTCCTTTTGAAGTATTATTCCATTTGGCACTAATTCTTATGGATTCACTTCACCAGCATCATGTCACTTTGACTCACTGAAAATAACAGTGATAATTTAGAGCATATTCTGTGTTTCCAGACAACACAAACAACATCTGTGTCCACAGGCGGACAAATAAAAGAAAACGTTGGCCTCTCCTGTGTTCAGCTCCCTAACTCACAGCAGCTGCCTTGAGGAGAGATTTGAAATTATTTAACAACATTAACAAAGATGAGATGAATATTATTCATTGGGAATTGTGTGTTGGAGTATTACTTCAGCACATTATCACCCAGCCAGAGGAGACAATCAGATCAAAATTGGGGGCATTTCCTGTTTACAAGGTAGCATTATCATCTCAGGCTAAATAGACTGAGCCTAAATCTGGGATCTACACAAAGAATTTTACATGTATCACAGCATTCAGAGAAAGACTTTGAATTGAAAATATTCTACAGTTTCTGATTAAATGTTGAGGAAGAGTTTTATTTTAAATTTATCGAGGAGGTATGAAATTAGATAAAAGCATGCATCTCTTTAGCTATCATTTAGTGCTAATACTGCAGGTGAGTTCCACAAAATGCATCTTTCAAAACCTCTTAAAGCTAGAAAGCAAATACAAACAGCAACAATAGCATTAGTGCTTTTGAATTGGAAACTTATATGGCCCAATTCCTTATTCACATTGCCCGAAACATTTAACGTGAACAAGCAAATGAACATTTCAGGCACTTAAGAAACAATGGACAATTTATATACATGAATGCAATCATGCTCATTTTACAGATTTTAGAAAGATTTGCAGGTCAAACAATCTATGAGGATTGCTCAAGGACATTAATGGTATACAGGACCAATGCAGTATGAGCCTACACAATGCCTGAACAGTTGTCTCCACTCAATCCCCAAATCATCTTGGGGGACAAAAGACTTCAAAAAAACCAGCCAAACAGAGATGTGATGTTACATTGACAAAACATGTTTGGCTGGACATTCACTTTGGACACAGTTACTGGCTTTCACTAGTTCCAAGGTTTGTCTTACAAATGATTCTAAGGTAAGTCCGTTCCTTCTGTCCATTTATTTGTCCTTTAGCCTCTCCCACTCCATACCTAGCATCCAATATTTTAATTTCCATACTTTCACTTCCTTATCTAGGAACTGACTAAACCATTTATTTATTCTCCCTTTCTTTTTCAAATGTTCCTTTTTTTCAGCCAATGCCTCAAAGTGCAGTCCTGTGCCAGCAAATCTGATAAATCTAAGATAGGTTTAATATACTTGCTCTTTCCAAACCCATGCCAAATTACATAGTATCATTTTAAAAAAAGATTTTATTCATTTATTTGAGAGAGAGAGTGAGAGAGCATGAGAGCAGGGTGAGTGGCAGAGGGAGAAGCAGATTCCCTGATGAGCAGGGAGCCTGTTGAGGGACTCAAATAGTGGGACTCCAGGATCATGAACTGAGTCAAAGGCAGACGCTCAACCGACTGAGCCATCCAGGGATCCTACATAGTAACATTTTTAAAAAAATTTGATTATGTTATGTTAGTCACCATACATTACATCATTAGTTTTTGATGTAGTGTTCCATGATTCATTGTTTGTGTATAACACCCAGTGCTCCATTCAATATGTGCCCTCTTTAATACCCATCACCAGGCTAACCCATCCCCCCACCCCACTCCCCTCTAAAACCCTCAGTTTGTTTCTCAGAGTCCTAGTCTCTCATGGTTCATCTCCCCCTCCATTTCCCCCCCACCTTCATTTCACCCTTCCTACTATCTTCTTTTTTTTAACATATAATGTATTATTTGTTTCAGAGGGACAGGTCTGTGATTCAACGTTCTTACACAATTCACAGCGCTCACCATAGCACATAACCTCCCCAATGTCTATCACCCAGCCACCCCATCCCTCCCACACCCCACCACACCAACAACTCTCAGTTTGTTTCCTGAGATTAAGAATTCCTCATATCAGTGAGGTCATATGATACATGTCTTTCTCTGATTGACTTATTTCACTCAGCATAACACCCTCCAGTTCTATCTACATCGTTGCAAATGGCAAGATTTCATTCCTTTTGATGGCTGCATAATATTCCATTGTATATATGTACCACTTCTTCTTTATCCATTCATCTGTCGATGGACATCTTGGCTCTTTCCATAGTTTGGCTATTGTGGACATTGCTGCTATAAACATCGGGGTGCACATACCCCTTCGGATCCATACATTTGTATCTTTGCGGTAAATACCCAGTAGTGCAATTGCTGGGTCATATGGTAGCTCTATTTTCAACTTTTTGAGGAACCTCCATACTGTTTTCCAGAGTGGCTGAACCAGCTTGCATTCCCACCAATAGTGTAGGAGGGTTCCCCTTTCTCCGCATCCCCGCCAACATCTGTCATTTCCTGACTTGTTAATTTTAGCCATTCTGACTGGTGTGAGGTGGTATCTCATTGAGGTTTTGATTTGGATTTCCCTGATGCCGAGCGATATTGAGCACTTTTTCATGTGTCTGTTGGCCATTTGGATGTCTTCTTTGGAAAAATGTCTGTTCATGTCTTCTGCCCATTTCTTGATTGGATTCTTTGTTCTTTGGGTGTTGAGTTTGATGAGTTCTTTATAGATTTTGGATACTAGCCCTTTATCTGATATGTCATTTGCAAATATCTTCTCCCATTCTGTCGGTTGTCTTTTGGTTTTGTTGACTGTTTCCTTTGCTTTGCAAAAGCTTTTTATCTTGATGAAGTCCCAATAGTTCATTTTTGCCCTTGCCTCCCTTGCCTTTGGCGATGTTTCTAGGAAGAAGTTGCTTCGGCTGAGGTCAAAGAGGTTGCTGCCTGTGTTCTCCTTTAGGATTTTGATGGACTCCTGTCTCACATTGAGGTCTTTCAACCATTTGGAGTCTATTTTTGTGTGTGGTGTAAGGAAATGGTCCAGTTTCATTCTTCTGCATGTGGCTATCCAATTTTCCCAACACCATTTGTTGAAGAGACTGTCTTTGTTCCATTGGACATTTTTTCCTGCTTTGTCAAAGATGAGTTGACCATAGAGTTGAGGGTCCATTTCTGGGCTCTCTATTCTGTTCCACTGATCTATGTGTCTGTTTTTGTGCCAGTACCATACTGTCTTGATGATTACAGCTTTGTAATAGAGCTGGAAGTCTGGAATTGTGATGCCTCCAGCTTTGCTTTTCTTTTTCAACATTCCTCTTGCTATTCGGGGTCTTTTCTGGTTCCATACAAATTTTAGGATTATTTGTTCCATTTCTTTGAAAAAAGTGGATGGTATTTTGATAGGGATTGCCTTAAATGTGTAGATTGCTTTAGGTAGCATTGACATCTTCACAATATTTGTTCTTCCGATCCATGAGCATGGAACATTTTTCCATTTCTTTGTGTCTTCCTCAATTTCTTTCATGAGTATTTTATAGCTTTCTGAGTACAGATTCTTTGCCTCTTTGGTTAGATTTATTCGTAGGTATCTTATGGTTTGGGGTGCAATTGTAAATGGGATCAACTCTGTAATTTCTTTCTTCTGTCTTGTTGTTGGTGTATAGGAATGCCACTGATTTCTGTGCATTGATTTTATATCCTGCCACTTTACTGAATTCCTGTAAGAGTTCTACCAGTTTTGGGGTGGAGTCCACATAAAGTATCATATCATCTGCAAAGAGTGAGAGTTTGACTACTTCTTTGCCAATTCAGATACCTGTTATTTCTTTTTCTTGTCTGATTGCTGTGGCTAGAACTTCTAGTAATATGTTGAATAGCAATGGTGATAGTGGACATCCCTGCCGTGTTCCTGACCTTAGGGGGAAAGCTCTCAGTTTTTCCCCATTGAGAATGATATTCGCTGTGGGTTTTTCATAGATGGCTTTTATCATATTGAGGTATGTATGTAACCTCTATCCCTATACTCTGAAGAGTTTTGATCAAGAAAGGATGCTGTACTTTGTCAAAAGCTTTTTCTGCATCTATTGAGAGGATCATATGGTTCTTGTTCTTTCTTTTTTTAATGTATTGTATCACATTGATTGATTTGTGGATGTTGAACCAACCTTGCAGCCCAGGAATAAATCCCACTTGGTGGTGGCAAATAATCCTTTTAATGGACTGTTGGATCCTATTGGCTAGTATTTTGGTGAGAATTTTTGCATCCATGTTCATCAAGGATATTGGTAATTCTTTTTGATGGGGTCTTTGTCTGGTTTGGGAATCAAGGTAATGGTGGCCTCATAAAACGAGTTTGGAAGTTTTCCTTCCATTTCTATTTTTTGGAACAGTTTCAGAGTATAGGTACAAATTCTTCTTTAAATGCTTAGTAGAATTCCCCTGGGAAGCCATCTGGCCCTGGGCTTTTGTTTGTTGGGAGATTTTTGATGACTGCTTCAATTTCCTTAGTGGTTATAGGTCTGTTCAGGTTTTCTATTTCTTCCTGGTTCAGTTTTGGTAGTTTATACATCTCTAGGAATGCATCAATTTCTTCCAGATTATCTAATTTGCTGGCATAGAGTTGCTCATAATATGTTCTTATAATTGTTTGTATTTCTTTGGTGTTGGTTGTGATCTCTCCTCTTTCATTCATGATTTTATTTATCTGGGTCATTTTTCTTTTCTTTTTGATAAGTCTGGCCAGGGGTTTAGCAATCTTATTAATTCTTTCAAAGAACCAGCTCCTAGTTTCGTTGATCTGTTCTACTGTTCTTTTGGTTTCTATTTCATTGATTTCTGCTCTGATTTTTATTATCTCTCTTCTCCTGCTGGGTTTAGGCTTTATTTGCTGTCCTTTCTCCAGCTCCTTTTGGTGTAGGGTTAGGTTGTGTATTTGAGACCATTCTGGTTTCTTAAGAAAGGCTTGTATTGCTATATACTTTCCTCTTAGGGCCCTTTGCTGCAGCCCATAGATTTTGAACAGTTGTGTTTTCATTTTCATTTGTTTCCATGATTTTTTTAAATTCTTCTTTAATTTCCTGGTTGACCCGTTCCTTCTTGAGTAGGATGCTCTTTAGCTTCCATGTAGTTGACTTCTTTCCAACTTTCCTCTTGTGATTGAGTTCTAGTTTCAAAGCATTGTGGTCCGAAAATATGCACGGAATGATCCTAATCTTTTGGTACCGGTTGAGACCTGATTTGTGACCTAGGATGTGATCTATTCTGGAGAATGTTCCATGGGGACTAGAGAAGAATGTGTATTCTGTTGCTTTGGGATGGAATGTTCTGAATATATCTGTGAAGTCCATTAGGTCCAGTCTGTCATTTAAAGCCTTTATTTCCTTGTTGATCTTTTGCTTAGATCATCTGTCCATTTCAGTGAGGGGGGTGTTAAAGTCCCCTACTATTATTGTATTGTTGTCGATGTGTTTTTTGATTTTGCTATTAATTGGCTTATATAATTGGCTGTTCCCATGTTGGGGCATAGATATTTACAATTGTTAGATCTTCTTGTTGGATAGACCCTTTAAGTAGGATATAGTGTCCTTCCTCATCTCTTATTATAGTCTTTGGTTTAAAATCTAATTTTTCTGATATAAGGATTGCCACCCCAGCTTTCTTTTGGTGTCCATTAGCATGGTAAATGGTTTTCCACCCCCTCACTTTCAATCTGGGGGTGTCTTTGGGTCTAAAATGAGTCTCTTGCAGACAGCATATTGATGGGTCTTGTTTTTTTTTTTATCCAGTCTGATAGCCTGTGTCTTTTGATTGGGGCATTGAGCCCATTTACATTCAGGGTAACTATTGAAAGATATGAATTTAGTGGCATTGCATTGCCTGTAAGGTGACTGTTACTGTATATTATCTGTGTTCCTTTCTGGTCTATGTTGCTTTTAGGCTCTCTGTTTGCTTAGAGGACCCCTTTCAATATTTCTTGTAGGGCTGGTTTCGTGTTTGCAAATTCCTTTAGTTTTTGTTTGTCCTGGAAGCTTTTTATCTCTCCTATTTTCAATGGCAGGCTAGCTGGACATAGTATTCTTGGCTGCATATTTTTCTCATTTAGTGCTCTGAATATATACTGCCAGTCCTTTCTGGCCTGCCAGGTCTCTGTGGATAGGTCTGTTACCAATCTAATGTTTCTACCATCGTAGGTTACAGATCTCCCAAGCTGCTTTCAGGATTTTCTCTTTGTCTATGAGACTCGTAAGTTTTACTATTAGATGTCAGGGTGTTGACCTATTTTTATTGTTTTTGACGGGGGTTCTCTGTGCCTCCTGGATTTTGATGCCTGTTTCCTTCCCCAAATTAGGGAAGTTCTCTGCTATAATTTGCTCCAATATACCTTCTGCCCCTCTCTCTCTTCCTTCTTCTTCTGGGATCCCAATTATTCTAATCTTGTTTCATCTTATGGTATCACTTATCTCTCGAATTCTGCCCTCATGATCCAGTAGTTGTTTATCTCTCTTTTTCTCAGCTTCTTTATTTTCCATCATTTGGTCTTCTATATCACTACTGCTCTCTTCTGCCTCATTTATCCTAGCAGTTAGAGCCTCCATTTTTTATTGCACTTCATTAATAGCCTTTTTGATTTCAACTTGGTTAGATTTTAGTTCTTTTATTTCTCCAGAAAGGGTTTCTCTAATATCTTCCCTGCTTTTTTCAAGCCCAGCTAGTATCTTTATAATTTTCATTCTGAACTCTAGTTCTGACATCTTACTATTGTCCATATTGATTAGGTCCCTGGCAGTCAGTACTGCCTCTTGTTCTTTTATTTGAGGTGATCTTTTCCGTCTTGTCATTTTGTCCAGAGGAGAATAGATGAATGAGAGAACAAAATGCTAACAGGGTAACAATGACCCCAGAAAAATATACACTAAACAAATCAGAAGAGACCTGAAACAAGGGAAAAAGAAAGGGAAAGAAAGAAAAAAGGAAAAAAAGAAAAAGAAAAAGATAAAAAAAGAATATGATCAAATATGATCAGGCTGGTGAACAGATCAGTGCCACACTTTAGATTTTTGGGTGTATTTTGGTCTGTTAGAAGAAACTGCCTCCCAAAATTTTAAAGAAAGAAAAGCTTATATATGTACAAAAATAAGGGTAAATATGATGAAGGGATGGAATATGACTGTAAAGCTGAAAATTATAAAAGATTTTGTAAAAGGAATTGATAAGAAGTTGGTTGAAAAAAGAAAGAAGAGAAATTTAAAAAAAAAAAAAGGAGAGAATGTAATCATGCAAGAGACTAGAACAAAGCCATACACTAGAGATTTAGGGTATATTTTGGTCTTTTAGAAGAAACTGTATCCTAAAATTTTAAATGGAGAACAACTTATATATATACCAAAAATAAGGTTAACTAATATGAAGGATAGAATATGACTCTAAAAATGAAAAGTAAAAAAGACTTTTAAAAAAGGGATTGATAAGATGTTGGTTGAAAAAGGGAAAGAGAAAATTTTTTTAAAAAAAAGAAAAAGAAAAATTAAAAAAAATTAACTTCAAAAGACTAAAGAATCATGGTAAAAAAGCCATGAATTCTATGTGCGGTATTCCCCTAGCGCTGGAGTTCTGCCGTTCTCATTGATCGGTAAACTTGGTCTTGGCTGGCTGTTCTCGCTGATCTTCTGGGGGAGGGACCTGTTGCCGTGGTTTCCAAATGTCTTTGCCGGAGGCGGAATTGCCCCGCCCTTGCCCGGTCCAGGCTAAGTAACCTGCTCGGGTTTGCTCTCCGGAGCTTTAGTTCCCTGCAAGCTTTCCGTACAGCTTTGGAGGACAAGAGTGAAAATGGCGGCCTCCCAATCTCTGCCCCGGAGGAGCCGAGAACTCGGGGCCCTGCTCCTCAGTGAGCCCCCAGAGAAAAGCCGTCAGTCACTCCTGTCTCCCCGGTCTCCGGCCGCACTCCGTGCTCACCGGGCCTGTGACCGAGCGTTTCTATCTCTGGCACCCGACCCCGGGTGGAGTCTCCAAACCCAGCAGATCCCTGCAGTGCACTCCCGCGCCACTCCTCCCGGGGGAAGAAGGTGAGTCTCCCCGGATCTGCCGCTTGTTGGGTCCCTGCTGGAGGAGCAGCGGCCCGACTGTGCCGCGGGTCACGGTTTATGGCAACCCCGAGCTGAGAACCCGCTCCTCGGCTCCATCTCTGCAGCCGGCTTCCCCGCTCCGATCCCTGGGAGCTCTGCCACACTCAGGCACCCCCGGTCTTTCTGTGACCCCGAGTGTCCTGAGTCCACACTGTCCTGCAAGGGTTCCACCCCCCGCTTAGCCACCGGAGCGACGTCCCTCAGCGGAGCAGACTTCTAAAAGTTCTGATTTTGTGCTCCGCAGCTCTATCACTTGCCAGAAGCGGCCAATGGAGGCCTCCTCCCCTGACGTCTATCTTCTGGAATATCGCCTTGGATTTACTTCGCACGTCCTACCTTCCGGAAAGTGGTCGCTTTTCTGTTTAGAGAGTTGCTGCTATTCTTTTCTTCGATCTCCTGTTGAGTTCATAGGTGTTCAGAGTGGTTTGATCCCTATCTAGCTGAATTCCTGGGACCAGACAAAATTTAGGTCTCCTGCTCCTCCGCCATCTTGCTCCTCCTCTCCACATAGTATCATTTTTAATAGAATACTTCCACCCTTACTTTTCACACACTCAGTTTAGAAGTGACTCAGTTAGCACTTGTTAAGCACCTACTGTGTGATATGCATTAGGTAGGATCCAGGCAGATGAGAACAAGGGGAAAAAAAAGACCTATTCTCTGCCTTGGAAGGACTGACAGTCTAGGGCACACATCGAAATGATGACAAGACAAGGAGGTAAGTGCCATGACAGATTTGTACATAAAGCACGATGGATTCCAAGGGAAGTGAGGGATTCATCCAGCCCAGAAGATAAGAATGTCTTCGGAGAACAGATGATACTTTGCACTGCATCTTAAAGAATGAATATGCCTCTGGTGGTAAATATGCCTTTCACCATCTTAAAAAGGTGGTAAAAGCATTTCTGGCAGAGAGAAGCTCTGTGTTAAAAGGCAAAGATACATGCAAGGGAATGGTGAATTCAAAGAATAGCAAATTCCCTGTGTCTACACTACAGGTATATGGGTACAGGAGCCTTATATGCCAGGCTAAGGAACTGGGCCTTGTTTCAAATTATATCCCTTGCTGCTTACTGTTCCTATATGTAAGGACTCCAGAATCATTCATCTACACACAACCAAATTTTAAGAATTTTTCTGAAATCTACAAAGCAGCCTGGAAATTCTAGAGCTCTGCGTTTTAATCTGGAATATAAAGAAACTCATTTTTTAAGCAAATATTTATGAGCTTATATACATTTATAATGTGGCAGGCACTGTTCCAAGTACCAGAGAAAAAGCAATGAACAAAACACAGATCCTTGCCATCATGGAGCTCATACTCTAGTTGAAATAAATTTGTAATAACGGAGGTCAGAGCAAACTCAGCATCAGAATCACACAGATTTTCATCAGTATATTAATTTGTGTATTATCTGTGTATTTCACCTGGGTATTAATTCAGGGTCCTGCTACAGCCTCCCTTAAAGCTTGAGTATATGAAAGCAGTAATACCCAGGAATTTAGTTTCTTGTAACAAGTGAAATTTACTATGTGAAAATGATGTCTCCTGTGCATCCTCCATTAGGGAAGTTGAGGACCCTGGGAAGCTATGCTAAAATATGCTGCATTTGGCCCTTAGATATACATATGCATTCACTTTGCTTCCCAGAAGATTCCTGGCTAAATACTTGGGAGCTGAAAATAATCTTGAGGGTGGGGGAGGAGGGGGAGGGCAGCCTTCAGTGATTGGGTCTTTCTAGGAGGGAGGAAAAGAAAAACTGAATTACTCCACAATTTAATCTATAAAATTATAAGCATATCACTGTTTTGCTTCATGATATATAATCAATAAATAAAAGTCCATTCTGAATAGGGTATCCTACATAAATGCCAAATAATATTTGCTCTAAGAATTTCAAGTCTGGGCAGGGTTATTTAAAATAGTCCATTTGTGAACAGTTTAATTTTAGCATTAGGCTAAAATTATAGAAAGATAACTTTCATTCATCTAAGAAATCATTTTTATTTCTTAACCTGCATAAAATTCAAATGGGCCTTAGGAGATGTGTGAAAAGAAAACTAACTGGAAAGGCCATTTTGAATTCTAATTATTCACATATGAAATTGAAATACATATTATCTACCAGTATATTAAAAATACCACTAGATTCCAAGGCCACATTTCAATAAAAAAAGCCCTTAACAATAAGAATTAGTAGAATAAGTATAAAATCGGACTCATAGGTAAGGTATATAAAAGTTGGAAGAACAGGGCGCCCGGGTGGCTCAGTCGTTAAGCGTCTGCCTTCGGCTCGGGTCATGATCCCAGGGTCCTGGGATCGAGCCCCGCATCGGGCTCCCTGCTCCGCAGGAAGCCTGCTTCTCCGTCTCCCACTCCCCCCTGCTTGTGTTCCCTCTCTCACTGTGTCACTCTCTGTCAAATAAATAAATAAATAAAATCTTTAAAAAAAAAAAGTTGGAAGAACATTTATCGTAAGTTTTGTTCTTACTGCTACTACTCATTTAAAAGATATACTGGATTTTTATAAGTAGAAGTAGCAACTTACATCTGTTATATACTTCCCAATGTGATTCCATAAATAAATATTTATTTAATACAAATAAAGAAAAAAAGTCCACACCCTCTCCCAAGACTTTTCATGTTAAAAAAAAGAAATATCCTACTTCTTTTAGCAAGGTGACAGAAAGCTACTTAGTGTTCAGATACATTCGTGTAGGGTGACAAGGGCACAATTAAAGCAACCGGATGAAGTAATTTACTAAAAGTACCCCTTACTAGTTTGAGGAGTTAATATGCTTCTCTCCTCGAAAATGAATGATTTCTTCTTACTTGTCAGTAACATAATGACCAATACATGTCCCACATCATGAGAAATGGGTCTTCTTAATAAAAATGATGAATAGTACCAGTGTATGTAATATATCCACATGTGCACACAACTCCTACGTTGTGATTTTCAGCCACACTCCAATTTATGCTTTGTAAAACACAAAAAACAAAATGGCTCCACTAGAATGTCTCTAAAACCAGGGGCCAAAGTCCAGCCAGAGATAAAGAAGACAAATTGATGGCTGATCTCGGAACTGGAGAATGACAAGAACTCCTACTATAGAAACAAGCATGGCAGAGCAGGCATGTGTTTTACCAAAATTTGTTTTCACTCATTTGTCACCTTTCCCTAGCTGCTGGATATCATAGTAAGTTATGGTACCTTCTGATCCCTACAATAATAATAATAATAATAATAATAATAATAATAATAATAATAATATAAGTTATTATTATTCTAATGCTTACTATGTGACATAAACTATGCTGCGTACTTCCCATATATTATGCATTTAATCCTCACAATTATGCATTTAATCCTCACAATAACTCTTAGAGGCAGGTATTAATATTATTCTATATCAACTACTAAGGAAACTGTGACTCTGAAGCAGTTAAGCCACTTGACTATGGCCACCATTACTAGTGAGAGGTGAAGTCAAAATTCAAATCCCAGTCATCTGTATTTAACACATTTTGTTTCTAACTACTACTTACTAGCAGAAAGGATATGAATTCACTTTGTTATGGGTAAAATGAACTCTTACTCCATGTATAACTGGTGGTGGTAGTGAGGGATAGCCTAATCTAACATGGTCTCAAATTTCAAAAAGCTAAATTTCTGGGGCGCCTGGGTGGCTTAGTTGGTTAAGCGTCTGACTCTTGATCTCAGCTCAGGTCTTGATCTCAGGGTCGTGAGTTCAAGCCCTGCGTTGGGCTCCACACTGGATGTGGAGCCTACTTAAAAAAAACAAACAAATTTCTAATTATGGAAACAAGACAGATTCACATACACACGGCACAGTATATAACTGGAGCCTAAGGAGTAGTCCAGGCAATAAGCACCGGTAGGGGAAGCTCAGAATGGGAAAATTAGCTCAGTGACATCTCCTGGTGGCGGTAGATTAAGCTAGGATTTAATGAATGGGTAGGGTTTGAATGAGCAGAGGGAAGAGTTTAGACTCTGATACTGTGATCCAGACTTTTATATCCAACTGTTCATCTGCCATCTAACTTAGATGTTTGAAAATCACCTCAAATAGAAGAAAATGTCCAAAACTAATATGATTATCATTGTCTCCAAATCTGATCCTCCTCTTGGCATCACCTTTCAGTGAATGCAAACACCATCCACTCATTTGCACAAGCCAGAAACCTAGGATTCACCTGTGCATATTCAACACACCAAATCTTGCCATTTTTAACTCATAATTATACCTTGAATCTATCTAGTTCTTTCCTTTTCCACTTGCAATAATCTCTGGCCTAGATGACTGCAATAACCTAAGCAGTCTCCTTGCTTCTAATCCTGTCCCCCTCTAATTTAGTCTCTGCATAGCCACCAATGGTGTGATAAAACTAATCACATCATGCCCTTAAAATATTTTCCAGCTATATTTAGGAAAAATACCAAAATCCTTAATATGCCGAACAAAGTCCTAGATGATCTGGCTCCCTATCTCCTCCTACTCTGGCCTCTTACTCTCTTGCTCGAGCAACACTGTACTTCTTCTAGTATTTCAAATGTGGCATCCTCCTTTTCACCTCATGACATTTGTATACATTGTTCCCTCCCTTTTCCTTCCTGCCCCCTCCCATATCTTTACCTGGTTAATTCCTTCTTATCTGTCTGATTTTAGCTCAATCCTTGGCCCTCCAGACGAGACTAGGTCTTTTTTTTTCTCCATAGCACTTATCATAATTTTAATTTTAGGATTATTTATATAGTTATGTAATGATTGTCCAACACTATCAGAATGTAAATTCCTTGAAGGCAGGGACCATGTCTCTCTTGATCATCCTAGGCAGTATCCCAAACAACTTTTTAAAACATAGAAGCATCAATAGATGTTTGGTGAATAAAGGAGTGCATTGGGAAAGCATTCTCAGTAAAGACCGCGGCATAAGCACACAGATAGAAATGGGGACTGAGGGTAACTTCAGCACAGGGTTCTTTGCTCAGTGGATCCACTACTCTGGCTGGATCAGAGAACTATATAGAGGGTGAAAAGGAAGGTAATATTGGAAAGGAAGATTGTGAAGGACCTTAACTAATAAGGTAAGTATTTTAGAATGTATTCTATAGGCAACAGAGAATAACTGAAGGCTTTCAGCTGGTTCAGAACTGCCTCTCCCTACCTGCTACTGTCACAATTGTTCATGTATTTTCCATTTCAGCCTAGTGTTTCCAAATACCTATCCCTACCTGAATATCTTTAGACCATCTGTGTTCCTGCCCAGTGGAACTGACACATGTCTGAATGACTGGTTCACAGTGATTCCCTCAGTGGCCAGGTCTATACTGCAATATTACTAATTTAAAGAGATTGTTTTTTTATTCCCATTTTAGACTTTTGATCTCAAAAGAAGCTCCTACCTTTGTACTGCAGTATTAGCCACAGTGATTTTCAAAGGATGGACATCTGATCAGTCTAGGCCAGTATCCCACACCCTCCCTGTCCACAGAGATTGGTCCAGACATTGGTAGAGGACATAGGCCAGGCCAATTCAGATCTATTCTCGGGTTTTCTTTATGTTTTAAATGTTTACTGCAAGTAGACAGAGGAGGATTCTTTCCCTTTTAGTCAGCTAGGCAGGCTGTAAGGTTGATAGTCCAGAGCAGTCAGCAGCAACCAGATTTCCATCTTGTACATAATGAAGCTGACATGCACTAGGCTTAAGGAGTCTTGACAGTATTCAAGTCCATGGTTCCAACCTGTGTTCCAGCTTTCCTAAGACCATGTCCATCTTGTTGATTGGTTATATGAGCCGAAAAAATTTTATTCTTGTTAAACTACTTGGAGTTGGATTTCCATTATTGCAATCAGTCCTGACTACTAAACAAATCAGAGGAAATAGCCTAGAGTTGGATTTGAAAAATACCTTCATGGTCAAGTCTCTGCTAATGGATGTTTGTACCTCATTCCTTAATCCCACACAGACTTCTTGGTTTTTGACTTGGATTTTAAATTGTCCTTTGGTATATCACCTGTACATCCCCAGGACTAAGAGAAAAGCCTGGTCCATAATCAGTGCTTGATAACTATCTATTTAATTGAATTGTGATATATTCCTCTTACAGATTTTTAATCTTCAACTCCAATACACCCTGTTTATGTGCTTGCCCTTGCTGACTGGTCAGTCTCTATTTTGCTGATATGATTCAACTCTGGACACCCCTGTTTAACTCATGCACACTCTGCTTCTTCCTAGTATATTCACTGGCTTGTCTGGCTTTCTCACCCTATCAGATAAAAGTCACTTGGCCATGACTTGCTCAGTGCCCTTCCATGTTAGCCAGGTAATGTATAGGCTCAAAGGTCTCTACACTCTGACATCAGCTCTGCCTCCAGGATTGAAATAGAAAGGAAACACCTAGCTCATTAGATTTGGACTCAATTTCAAAACTTATTTTTTTTCTTCTTTTTTTTGCTTATATATATCTTTTTATTTATTTATTTATTATTGATGTAGTGTTCCATGATTCACTGTTTGCGTATAACACCCAGTGGTCCATTCAATATGTGCCCTCTTTAATACCCATCACCAGGCTAGCCCATCCCCCACCCCCCTTCCCTCTAGAACCCTCAGTTTGTTTCTCAGAGTCCATAGTCTCTCATGGTTCGTCTCCCCCTCTGATTTCCTCCCCTTCATCTTTCCCTTCCTACTATCAAAACCTATTCTTGATGCTGGTTTTTCAGCTCAGGTTAATCAAACAGAAACCTTGTCTACATTCTTCCCTCTTTCTATCCAGACTCCTTGGCCTGAGTTTCATATCCTAGTTTGGGCTGTCTCTGAAAGTATGGGAATTGATATTTGTGTATACAAATTAGAAAAAGAACAATTCAATGAAAATGCTAAAAAGTTGAGTCAGAGAGCAGCTGGTTTCCCAACAGAAGCTAAGTGTCATGATGGGGCTCTGAGACTCAAGAGAAATTCCAAGAAAAATTTGCTCTCTGTTGCCTATCCATTCAATTCCTTAAAGTGTTAAGAGGCCTTATTCAAGTCAATCTCAAGGAAGAGAAGGGAACTGAAATTCAGTAAGCGCCTATTTTGTGCCAGATACTGCGCTAAGAGCTTTGTATATATTTCCCATTTAGAGATATAATCATTACAATGACTCAGAGAGGTAGGCATTATTAATTTTATTTTACAGATGAGAGAATAGGGTCAAGTCACCTGTCAAGTAACACTGCCAAAAAAAAAAAAATGGAGCTAGAATTTGATCACAGATCTGTTTGATTCTAAATTATGTTCCTGCCTAACCTGGGTAAGCCAGACTTCAAAAACCTACACTCCAGCCACACCCATGCTATTCATTATTTGAATATTATCCTTACATTCCCACTTTTGTGCTTAAGTGATTATTTTGCATAGAAATTTCAACCTCTCTATATCTACTTGTTGAAAGTTCTAATAATTTTTTACAGGCTCAGTTTAAAGCCTCTCTTTTCAAAGCTTTGCTCTAGCCAGTTAATCTGGCCCTCCCCAATACTTCCACAGTCTTCTATTTAGACTTTTAGTTTTATACTTATTATTTAAATGCCTTGTAGTAGTTCTTCAGTTTTTCTGTTTCCTCCACTACTAAACTGAGCAGACAGATAACAGGGGCTATGCTTGCAGGTACTCAGTAGTTAATGGCATCCATGATATTGTGATTTATTTAAGGCTGTCCCATGAAATTCTTCAATGGAAGATTACATGACAGAGAAATTGTGGTATAGTCATACAAAGAAATAATACATAACCTTGAAAATAAATGAAGTAGATCTATACACATTAACACAGATGAATGTCACTAATGTAATATACCGAGTACAAAAAAAGCAAGTCCCAGAAAAATACTGGGACCTTTATAAATGACTACATTTATAAAGGTTTGATAACATGCAAAACTAAATAATATATTATTTAGGGATGTGTATGTACGTAAAACTCTAAAGAAAAGTAAGTGAATGATAAATGATTACCTAGTAGAGGAGAAGGGGTGAGAGTTGAGATCTGGAAGGATCACACAGGGGAGCCAAAAAGGTAGTGGTGATGATCTGTTTCTTATACTGGGTGGGGGGTGGGGGTAAATACATAGAACATTAACTGTTAGAACTCAACAGACCAAAATTTTCAACCAAATGACATTTTCCAGGTAGCCTTCCACTATGAGGAAGAAGAAGTGAATTAAAAATGAACAATTTCATTTTAGGTATTTAAACAATAAGGGAGGCTACCAGGGGTTTTTCTGTATTGAAAAAACTTGGTGCCAGAGAGACCTAGGTTTGAATTGTGGCTCTATAAATGTAATTATGGTTAACTCTGAATCAACCAAAAATATGAACTAACTTGAATTCCTCATTCTCTAAGCATTATATAGACTGAAATTGTACTGTATTTTTATTGTTTTTATGTATTATTTGAAAAATGTTGAAAACACACAAAAACACACATGTATGAACTGGATGGGATATATTACATATAATATATGTGCTATATATTGTTCTGCAACTTGTCTCTCCTACCTCTCAATACTATATCATGGACATTTTTCCATGTCCGAACATATATATCAACTTCATTCCTTTTAATACTGTAAGGAATTCTACTGTCTGAAGACATCATAATTTATTTAACCAGGCCCACACATTTAGCTTGTTTCCAAGTATTTACTATTACAAGCAAAGTTCAACAACCATCCTTATACAGCACTCTTGTTATTCTTTTGTAAGATAAATTCCTGAAAGTCTGATTGTTAGGTCACAGTGTATGTGCCTTTTAAGCTTTGTTAGATTCTGCCAAATAATGCTGCAAGAGATTGTTCTAATTCACATTCCCACCAATAGTGTACCCAAGTGCCAGCTTCCTTATGTCCTTGCCAACGGTAGATGCCATCAAACATCTTTCTGTTCCTTTTGTCAAATTAGAAGGTGAAAATGTGATTTCATTTTTATTTGTATTTTATTTATATGTATTTATATTCCTTTGACTTGAATGTGTTTTCATATGTTTATTGGTAATATGCTATTCTTTCATTTGTACATAGAAGGTGCTATCTCATTGCATTTTATATGTCCTAAGTGTTCTCTCTCAGTCTATTGCTTCTCTCTTAATATTGTTTATGGGTGTTCAATTTTTATGTTGTCAAATCTGTCAGGTTTTTTTTCCTTTATGGGTTCTGGGTTTCATGCTTGACTTAGATGAGATCATGCATGTTCAGGGTGGTATGGCCATAGATTCATGCTGGACTTAGGAATGGCCTTCTATATAACAGAATTATTTTTTAAAATACCTCACTTCTATTGTTCGTTAATCCCACACTCCTTTCGTTAATGACTTAATAATGCTCTCAACTCAGGCTTTATCTGACTCCATCGAAGTCCTGTTCACTCACCAAGAGCTATTGTTGTTTATTTCTCTTTCTTTCTCACTCTTGTTCATACTATATAAGATGTTTTAAAAATTGTCCCCCAAATCCCTCATTATAACAATTCAAACAATACAGATGTTCATAAAGACAATTATGAATTAATAACTCCTTCTCTGCCTCCTCAGTCCCATTAAGGCAACTGATACTCATTGTAGAGTGAGAATCTTTCCTTACATAAAAATATACACAAATATATAGACACACAAAAAGAGACTTATTTTTATGAAAATGGGATATTTTATGCATTATACTACACTTCTTCATTTTACTTCAAGACATAACATGGATTTTCCTTGAGGATAGGCTATGCTCTAACCTGTTCGCTCATTATCTGGGAATATTTGACGTTATGAATGTGCCATTAATTATTTAATAAATGTCCTGTTGTTAGACATCCAAGTTCTTGTTACTGTTAACCCTACAAACAATATTGCATTCAACATCCTTCTCCCTTATCTTCCTGACCTCATGAGATTTTCTCCCCTTCTTCTCACCCCTAAGTCCTATGTTTCTGCTGAGATGGCTTAGTATTTTGAGTTATGGGTTTCCATTGTCCAACTTGGTAGCCACTAGCCACAAGTGACTACTGAGCACTTCAGATGTGGCTAGTTCCAATTGGGATGCACTACAAGTATAAGATACATGCGAGATTTTTTTTTTTTAAAGATTTTATTTATTTATTTGAGAGAGAGAGAATGAGAGAGAGCACATGAGAGGGGGGAGGGTCAGAGGGAGAAGCAGACTCCCTGCCGAGCAGGGAGCCCGATGCGGGACTCAATCCAGGGACTCCAGGATCATGACCTGAGCCGAAGGCAGTCGCTTAACCAACTGAGCCACCCAGGCGCCCAGATACATGTGAGATTTTTAAGACTTTAAGACTTAACATGAAAAAAAGTAAAAAATCTCATTAATTTTTATATTGATTACACAATGAAATAATATTTTAGATATACTGAGTTAAAGAAAATATATTATTAAATTAATTTCCTCTATTTTTTAATTTTTAAAATGCTGGCTACTTGACATTTTAAAATTGTATATATATGTATATAATATATATATATCCACATACATACATATATTGCATTATAATTCTTTTGGACACTCCATTTTGGAGTATTATTACATTTCCCTTATAAAATATCCTTTCTATTTAAAGAATTCTAGTTTGGAACTTTGTACTAAGCATCTGCATTTTCATTTAGATTTAATTATTTTTCCAGAGACCCAGGTTCATTGCTCATCGTTATTTCCCCTCATACTTATCTTCTGTCATCTTGAGGTCTTGGTTCTGATTCATTTATTGTTTGGTTTGAGTTTTTTCTCAAACTTTTTTCAGTGGTATATGAGAGTGATATACTTTCTGAATTCTTGCATGTCCTCAAACATCTTTCTTTGACTCAAACAGGTGAACAATTTCCTGATTGGGTGGTAAGATGCTTGGATTGTAGTCCTTTTCTCTTGGAAATTTCTAGATGCTATTCCATTATCTTCTGGCTTCCATGATATGGATGAGAAAACCAATAGCACTCTTATTATTGTTTTTCTTTGTAGATAACATCATCTTTCTGCCAGGAAGCCTGCAAGATTTTCTTTATCCTTGGAGTTCAGGAACTTTATTAGTATATGTTTAAGTGTAGAACCAAGAACTCCTCTTCTATACATCTTTTTGTGGGACCAACTTTTGGCTTTAAGTCCATATTTAAATTCTGTAATTAATTTTGACTAACATCTTTATTAGTTTTGTCTGCCTACTTTCATGTGATACATGTATTTTTTCTTTTTCTGTTTCCCTGAGTTGGATGATTTTTTTCAATATTTCTTTAAACTCCTTTAATGCCGTAAGTCTTCCTTTGTGTTGTTCTTAGCCACATCTCTAGGCTTTTTATGAAGTTATCTCATTTTTGTTTATTTTAAAATCATTTTAAATTTGTTAGCTTCCTTCTTTGATCCAAAAAATTATTTATCATAAGTATTTTATGGGAGCGCCTGGGTGGCTCAGTCAGTTGAGCGTCTGACTCTTGGTTTTGGCTCAGGTCATAATCTCAGTGTTGTGAGATCAAGCCCCGCTTCAGGCTCTGTGCTCAGTGCTAAGTCCACTTGAGATTCATTCTCTCTCTCTCTCTCAAATAAATAAATAAATAAAATCTTTTTTATTTTTTATTTATTTTTTTTAAAGATTTTATTTATTTATTTATTTGAGACAGAGAGAATGAGAGAGACAGAGAGCACATGAGAGGGGGAAGGGTCAGAGGGAGAAGCAGACTCCCCGCCGAGCAGGGAGCCCGATGCGGGACTCGATCCCGGGACTCCAGGATCATGACCTGAGTCGAAGGCAGTCGCTTAACCAACTGAGCCACCCAGGCGCCCCTAAAATCTTTTTTAAAAGGTAATTTATGTTTCCAAGATTTTTTTTAAAAATTCATTATTTGAGAGGGGGGAGGGGCAGAGGGCGAGAATCTCCAAGCAAACTCCCTGCTGAGCACAGAGGCCTACTCGAGGTTTGATTCCACAACCCACAAGATCATGACCTGAACCGAAACCAAGAGTTGGACAGACACTCAACCGACTGAGCCACCCCAGCGCCCTGGTTCCAAGATTTTTTTGTTTACTTTGTGTCATATTTTTATTGTTGATTTCTAACTTTATAACATTCTCATCAGATAATGTGACTTATCAGTTCTCCACTTGGGAATTTATTAATGTGTGTGGGGGGGGCAAAATACTGGATCAATTTTTGTAAATGTCCCAGAGCAAAAGATATGAATGTGTATTCTTTTGCATTAGAGTATATAATTCTAAGTATTTGTCAAAATATTAGGTCAAGCTTCTTAACTATATATTCAAATCTATTGTCTTGGCACCAGGTATTGTATGGAAGTGATGAATCACTAAATTCTACACCTGAAACTAATATTGCACTCTATTTTAACTAGCTGGAATTTAAATAAAAACTTGGAGGATAAAATCCATTGTCTTGTTACTTTTTTGCCTACTTATTTTTCAAATTCTGAGAGTTCTATTCTACAACTGTCACTGTAGTTTTATTAAATGCTTCATGTATTATTCCAATTTTAGTATATGTGCTGCCGAAGCGAGCACTCATGTATTATTCCAAATAGTTACACACAGTAAGTTTTATTTGTTGAATGAATGAATACATGTAGGTTCTATTTTAATGTTTTGGCCTTAATTGTCACTTTATCCGATACTGGCATTCTCACTCTATTCTCTATTGAGAATTTCTTGCATATCGTTGTCCATTCCTTTGTTTTGAAACATTTTCATCATTTTGTTTAATATTTCTCTCTTTAAGGTGTACTTACCTAAACTTTGTAAATCTGCGTTTTTGTCTGGGAATAATGTCAACCCATTTATATTATTGTGACAAATATAATGTCTTAATCATAGTGTAATAATTTATGTTTATTATATTTGTGGTAGGCAGAATATGTGATGGCCTCCCAAAGATGTCCATGTTAATCCCCAGAACCTGTGAATATGTTAGGTTCCATGGCAAAGGGGAATTAAGATCATGAATGGAATTGAGGTTGTTAATCATCTGACCTATCTGGGATTATCTGAATGCATCTAATATAATCACAAGAGTCATTAAAAGTAGAAGAGTGAGCAAAAGAGGAAATAAGAGAGACTTCCAGAACTGTAAGATAACAAATTTTATATTATAGAAATACATTTTAATAATGCTGTGCTTAAGAATAATTATACTTTGAATGCTTTTCATGAAAGAGATCTTTTCCTGCACCCCCTTCAGTATTATCACTGGATTTTCACTCCTAACCAATATTAGCTTAATAAATTATTTGGATTTTAAAGGCTATAGTGAATTATAGACATAACTAAAACATGGACTTCTAAACTGGCTTGCATGCTTCCACATTGGCAGAATTTAACTACCATTATGAATTACTTGTTAATTATGCTGTTTATATTTTATATGTATACTTGAGGCTTTTAACATGTTTAGCGTTTTTCACGTTTTTTCCTGCATAAAGACTCACTGGATCATATTTTAAAATGGAAAAATAAAAGAGTTAGTGTGCAGTTTTGATTACCATTTACATGGTTGCTAAACCAAAAAAAATAAGCAAAGCAAAGAACAAACAAAAGAAGAAAACTCACTGAAATATAGCTAAGGCTGTCAAATGAATAGTTAAAAGCTAAAAGGAAAATACAAAGGTTAAGACTGAATTTTCAGCATTGGATCATAACTTTGAAATTGGAGGGGGCTTTTCATGCTATGTGATCTAGTGAGTTGCAAATTTAAATACCCGCATGGCCCAGGTAGGTAATATACATGAGTGGCGTGGGTCAGGGATGGCCTCATGGATTGGTGAGGACCATGGAGAACCAGAGAGTACCTGTTCTGTCTAAAAGAACTGTGACTGCTCAGCTTCAGCTGGTATTGACATGAGAGAATGGAGGTCTGGGGTGCCAAGTTTCCCACGCTTTAAGACAATTTGGAAATCAATAATTGTATATGAAATCTCTTACTTTTAAATACTGGTAAGTCATTCACTTTTAAAAATCCTACTCTCTTCAAACATACAAGACATATATAATGCATGGCACACCAGATTTAAATTTCTGATAAAGTCCAATATTCTTACTTTGCAGAAAGGAATATAGGAACATAGACTAAATCACATAAGGGCTGGCCACATGTAGTAGAAAGACCATGGGATTTAAACTCAGGATCTGAGTTCCAAGCCTAACTTTATTATGCAGCCACTATATAACTTTGGGCAAGTTTCTTAAGCTCTCTGAGCCTTAGTTTTCTTCTCCTCAAAATGAAGAAAAGAATACTTCTTGCATAGGATACTTGTAAAGATTCCATGAAATTAACACATGGGAAGTACCTACAGTGGATCCTGACACATAGAAAACATCCACTCTTTTGGTCTTAATTCATTACTCTGTGTCCTTACCCTGCTTTATTGTTTTGCAACAGCAATTCCTGGTACCTGGAATTATATTATGACCAACTCCTACTAGAAAATAAGTTTCATGACAGTAGGGAATATTTGTTTTTGTGGGGTTTTTTTACTGCTCTATTCACAGCCCTAAAAATATTTCCTGATAGGGCGCCTGGGTGGCTCAGTTGGTTAAGCGACTGCCTTCGGCTCAGGTCATGATCCCAGGGTCCTGGGATCGAGTCCCGCATCGGGCTCCCTGCTCTGCGGGGGGCCTGCTTCTCCCTCTCCCACTCCCCCTGCTTGTGTTCCCTCTCTCGCTGTGTCTCTCTCTGTCAAAAAAATAAATAAAATCTTTAAAAAAAATATTTCCTGATACATAATAGGTATTTAATAAATATATGCTGATTTCATATATTTACATGAAATCATATGTATATATATGTATATATAAATAGCTCATATATATACATATGATTTCAACAAATGGTAATGCCTTGATTCCTTCCCTTTAACAAATGAACAAATCCAAGTACATGTATGTGTCTGTTGTCCAAGTTCATAAAAACAGTTAATACTGTACCTGGAACTTGAATTCCTTTCAAGTTTCTTCTCCAGGATTATTTCCATTGTATTATTGAAGTCTGCCAAAATTATGCAATGTTCACCTTTGACAGATGAAGGCTTTCAAAGGCAATCTATTCCTCACACTCCTACTGGATTTGAGGGTTAAAGGCCCTTATAGTGTTCTTTTTCATTCTTCTAGGCTTTTCATCCTGACAAAAAGTCTATTCACTGGCTTTATGAATCAGAATAACAATTTTACATATATCTAGCATATTGTATTTAAAAATACTCTCAAATGAACACTCGTAACTATAAATTTCAATTGAATCTCCCATCAACCTTGTAAAGTAGATGGGGTTGGAACTATTTTCCTCACTTTACAAAGATCAGAGACATCTACTAATAAGCAACTTACCTAAAGTCACATTACGAATAGCTAAAAGATCTAGCAATAGACTATAGCTCTAAAGTTGATTTTTATATCCACAGGACCTAGCCAAGACTTTCCCACTACAGCCACCACTACTGTATCCTACACTCTGGATTCTCCCTTCCCCTCACCCCTTACATAGAAACTCACCTGTCCTAGGTCCTATTTCTAATCCTGGTTACTACTTATACCTCCCCCTAATTTAATATAATAAACTTTACTGATCAAAGCCCAGTGAATGATATAAAAGTGAACAAACCAAGGATCTGCCCTGAAGACTTTTCAGTCTTAAGTGTAACACTAGTTTTTAGTTTTGTTAAAATATATGTCTCTTGCAAAAAGTGTTATGCCTTAAAGGACTATATAAAGGAGGGAAGAGGGAAAGATGCTGGTGCTAATCTAATATAGTGCTTCTCAACTCTGGCTACCAGTAAGAATCCCTTGGAAAGCTTTGGATTGATCCCAAAGCTTGAATTAATCTAGAGTAAAGTCTTAGCAGCAGACCTTTTGAAATAGAGATCCTAATGTACAGCCAGGGTTGAGAACCATTGTTCTAAAGAAAAGATATGCTCTAGGGAAAGAACTGAGGAAGGCAAAAGACAAATAAGTAAAGATATACTTGACTTTCTTTTTCCTTACAGTGTCATTTAATTAACCCACTCTTGATATCAATTATCTTTAAAAGGTTTTCATTGGAGAAGTAGCTGCCCTGTGTCCTCACCTCCAAATTTTCTTTTAAAGAAAAACATTTCCTTTTTTCAAATCTAGCAACCAGTTTTCCTTTGATGATGATATAAATCGAACCAGGTTTATACTTACAAAGTTGGACAAGGAAATACCCAAGTATATGAATCAAAACTGAAATAAGGAATTGTCTCAACACTTATGTATAGTTCTGGTAAAATCTGGTTCACATCCTGAGTTCTCTGCATTGCCCATCTTTTTATTCTAGCTTGTCGTTATTTGTGATGGCACTTGGTTGCCCTTCTATTTTCAGCTACATTCTGGGTTTTAGGTCATCCACCTAAATTATTCTGGTTTGCTTATCATTTCCTTTTAAAACACATTGTTTCTCCCAAAAGAAAATGCCACCTTTTTATATGCCTCACTTTTCCTACAATAGAAGTTGCCAAACTATTCCATCAGTTTCAGATGGAGAAAATCTGAGAGGTTGTTCTAATAAAAAATAATGGTAATTCCTAAAAGAACATTTGTAGAAACTGAATCAAAACTGACAGCTAGAGATTTTCTCCACTGAGGCAAGTGCATGGTCCCTCTAACAATGGAATCTAAGACTTGGTTGGGAATGGCCTGCATTACTTCTTTGAAAAGTGAGACTGAAGTTAAATATGTTCTTCTATAGCTATGGTAACATTTGAATACCATTCCCTACCTTCTCTAATCCGTCCTGTATATCAGTATCATGTTCATCTTCTTAAAAGGCTCCCTTAATGATCATTCTATATTCCCACCCTACAACAATCAATGGTCTTCATTTCTCAGTATATTGCATTCAAAATATGTGACCTGGTTGTCAAGGTCCTTTGATAATCTGGCCCTACCTAACTCATTTTGTACTGATCTCAGACATGTCTTCCACACCAATCATGCTTATCTCCTCGAAAAGAAGGTATGAAAATACCAGGTTTCTTCTCTTCCTTTGTTTGTTTGTTTTTTTCCACTCTGTCTCTTTAAATTCTACCTATCCTTTGAGTTATGGTACCATTTCCAATTCCTTCATGAAGACTTCCCTAATCTATTGCTCTAATTGACCTCTCCCTTTTCTAACATCCTAAAATACTCACCACCCCCTAACATGGCACTTGATTAAATATAGCCTTGTCACTATTTTAGTTTCTTTAAGTATGTCAGCCCTGTTGCTCAAACTAGACTGTTAAGTATTTGAGGGGATTGTGTATGACTATTTTTATATCCCCCTTGTTTCTGGCTTGGTGCTAGGCACATGGTCAAGACATAATTAATATTTGTTTGCTACTAACTGATTGCTGGTGTTTTCTAGTAGCCTGGGCCTATATACGCTGTCAGTTCTGTCAACAGAGGCTGTGAAATTTCTGCCAGAGATTATGTCTGCAAAAAAATAAGCCTCTGGCATAAATTGTGATAACCGCCACTAGAGAATTCACCTGCAGGAAAGGGACCTCAGGCATATTACTTGGTGCTCTAGAAGGCTCTTATGCCAGGTTTTCCACAGTCATAATACAGGTAAGCCATGTGCTAACGTGATGATGTGAGTCTCTCAAATAATTCACTGTAAATCTCTACCTACTTAGTTTTCTGACATGGCCTTGGCATTCTAATTGCCAATAGGCTATGCCCTAGAATTACCATGGATTACAAATATATGGAAAAATTGGCCATACTCTAGAAGTCAAGAATTTAGCATATTAAAGAAACACTTTATTTTCTGTGAAAACTCCACTTTCAAATTTAAATGTTCTATTTTATTATGCATGAGCAAAATAAGTCCAAGGTTTCACTGAAAAATCCATTCAGAAGGTAGAGAATTTAATTCCAGATCTAGAACTATGAATCCTTCTCTTTGAACACAGCCTCTCTTATTGTACTCCTTTCCTCACTTAACTTACTATTCACCTAGAGTGTTTCCCCCTTATCCATGGTGGATACATTCCAAGACCCCCAGTGGGTGCCTGAAAACATAGTACTGAACCCTATATAACTATGTGTTTTATTGTACATACATACCTGTGATAGAGTTTAGTTTATAAATTAGGCACAGTTAGAGATTAACACAATGAGTAAAAATGAAGTAGAACAATTATAATAATATAATAAAAGTTGCGTGAATATGCTCTCTCAAAATATTGTATTGTATTCACCCTTCTTATGATGAGGATGTGAGATGATAAAATGCCTCTGTGATGAGATGACATGAGGGGAAAGATGTAGGCACTGTGACGTAGTGTTAGGCTACTACTGACCTTCTGATGATTTCGTCAGAAGGAGTACATTTATTTCTGGGCTGCAGTTGACCGCAGTTAACTGAAACCATGGAAAGCAAAACCATGGATAAGGGGGACTTACTATACACTGTAACCTCTAGTTCCCAGACCTAGCCGTATTCTCCAAGTTTCTGTTTCTGTTTTTCTCGGTCCGTCCCCATCTCTCTTTTTCCCTGTCTCTCTCTCACACACACATATACGCACACACAAACTCACACATACCCACTTTACCCACTTCCCTAGCTAGACTTAAACCCATGGTCATACACTTGACACTTCAAGAATGTATTTCTTAAGGGGCGCCTGGGTGGCTGAGTGGGTTCACTGTCCGACTCCTGGTCTCAGCTCAGGTCTTGATCTCAGGGTCATGAGTTCAAGCCCCACATTGGGCTCTGTGCTGGGTGTGGAGCCTACTTAAAAAAATAAAAAATAAAAAGAATGTACTTCTTTAAAACTTATATTTTCTTGTTCCCTTATTCTTCCACTCATTTTACATTGACAGAGAGTAAAAATTAAACAAATAGCAACAGTTACTATTATTATTGTCATATAACTCTATGGGAAGACAAGCTTGTTTTCTGCATTGTTCACTCCCTTGTTGAAGTCCCTGAGAACTCTCAGAGAAAAGCTCTCACACACCATTCATTCTTCTGAGGCTCTCACTAAAGATGCCTACCTCCTTCCAATTGTGACAACATATTCATTTTATACACCCCCCCGTACCCAATTGGTACTCATGTCTCACTTACTCATCTGATGCCTTCAAAAAGCACCTAAGTCTTTTATCTGTGTGCATTTTGTCTCTGTCAGTCCATCTTAAGTTCCAGAACACTTGATTCCTTAAGTATTAGAATGGTATGCTGACTTCTTTTGTATCTCACCATGGAACCACTGTAAGGGTCCTATACACTGTGAGAGCTCAATAAATGTTATTATACTAAGAGCCGAAACATGCCTGAAAGTATCCTTTTAAAGCTAACCCTCAAATAACTACAAAATGCCCAAGGGAGCCCAACAGAGGAATATAGGTAAATCTGAGCAGCAGAGCTTATTAAAAATGATCTGGGCCTACAGTTTTTCCTGGACTGGATTTTTCCTTAGGCTTAGGACATGTCCTAATTCTCTCAGCTGCTTTAATCATGTAGATATTAAACAATGTGGGGGCATCAAATAGTCCTTTAGAGTTACGAGAAGTACAGGCTATGAATAGAAACAAGGGAGGATGAAAGCCAAGCATGTGGTGACTGGCAGTCCCAGCAGCAGGTGCCTTGACTGAGGACAGACCCCAAGATCTACTGGAAAATGCAAAAATGGAGAAAGCCAAAGCTGTCACAGAAGAAGCCTTCAAAACTCAAATCCAAATCAAAAAAGGGCGGCAGACGTTCATGGACGCTTTTGAAAGGAAAATGTTAAGTTTGTCTGAATTGTAAATGGAATCCATCTGAAGACATATTTTCCCTTTAAAAAAAATCAACCTAAAATACAAAAGCGAAAATATCAACAATGACAATAACATTTCGACAGCATCTAAAGTCCAACGAAGGAGGACTGACAGCCAAGCCTTTTTTTAAAGTAATGGTAGCCAGGAAAGAAGATGACGGGCTGTAAGAATTCACCACCTGGAGAAGGGAGTTACCTGGGGAGTGACAGCTGCCGTAGGAAAAGTAGAACAAACACACCTGCTGTCAGGCACACCTGTTCTTTTCAGGGAAAGGAACCACAAGGCTGAACCAGCAGAAAATGCCTAAGAGCAGGCGAGGATGCCTCTTGCAAGCCTTAAATATTGTCCCTGATTCCTCTGGAGTTATTTCCTTGGCAGGAATGACTGCAGAGTCGCCACATAAGATTCCATGGAAGTCTCTCAAATTTCATAGTCTCTCAAGTTCATTTTCTGGCAGATAGAAGGCAATTCCTTAAAGAGCCAAGTAGAGGAGGGAGGCAAATATTTTCTACGGCCTACGCTGGAGAAAGGAGAGAAATTATTACGTGCTATATTAAAATATTACTTAAAAGGTATTGGATCTCAGGTAGCATGAGGCCTGCTGGGACTGGTAGTGTAGATAAAGGTAAGGGGGAGAGAAAATACATCACCATGCCCCCCTTCCTCTCACGCTTGCCCAAGGCCCTTCATCACCACAGGAAGTGCTTGGCCTTTAAGTGTAGATGGTCACTTGTGAACACACCGTAATTTCTGGTTCCACAGAGTTACTACCTGGTCACTGATGCTTGCAAAAGTCGAATTCTGAGCTTCCACAGTCATCCAGAGAATACTGCAGCCCCATGAAAATAAATCAGACCAAAAGGGCAAGATAGCTCTATAACAGATTAGCTATACTAGCTTTGTAAACGCTCACAATGTGCTACAGGAAAGCCTGCTGCCAGCAGATAAGCCAAACTAGAGTTCAATATCAGTGGCAATATTTTGTCCTGCCTTATAAAAAAAATGATATAGTAAGGGATGGAACTAATTGAGGCAGTGGCAATAGTGAGATAGAAGGAATTTTAAATGTAACTTGTGTACAGCCCAAAAATGGACTACTAAAATCCAGTATTTCTGGGCACCTACTAGGTACTCTATGTTAGGTATTGTAAGAAATTCAAGAGCCCTTTACATCAATACAATTAAAAGTATTTGCAGTCCCAACCCTTACAAACTTACCATTTCATTGGGGAGACAGGATTTTACAACCAATGCTTAAGCCAGTAAATAATCAACTGCAAGACTGTGAATGTCAGACAGTAAAAACCGTAAGGGTTCGCAGAAGGCAGTGAGCAATATATGCTGAAGTCAGGAAGGAAGACTTTATCAAAAAAAGGAGACTTGAGTTAGGCCTTGTGGGATGGATAGGATTTGCAAATGCAAGAAAGAATCCCAGAAAGAATGTTTGTAACTAAAACTCGAGGGAAATATGAGATTCCAAATATGACCTTCAGCATGAGTCACAGTTCCTATGTTTACTCTGGAGTATAAGAATCAGTGTAGGTATTCTTATTAATATGGAAATGAAAGTCCCTAGAGATTAAAGTGAAATAAATCATCACAATTCAGGTGGGTTTTCCCTAAACTTGCATATAATTCCAAACAGAAAAATAAATTTAAAAAATTTTTACTTTAATTAAATTTCAGGCATCTCTGCACACTTAGGTTTAAGATCACAATCAGTGCTGGAGTAAAAAAAATCCCAAGAGGTGCCTCTGAATGGGCTCCATAATAAAGTCACTACACTTGGTGAATTCACCTTCAAATCAATCATAAATTCTATTTAAAAATAATCCCAAGAGTAATCTTAAAACCAAATCCTCCAACTCCTAGTTCCAACTCTTGATTATCTATGTGGTAGTATGACAGAAAATTAGCCTCTGGTTTTCATGCAGTCCTCCTCGGAGATTTTTACCCTGGGGGCAGCAGTATTAACCAGTCTGTACTTCACCTTTTTTTTTTTTTCTTTTCAGTCAGCTGCACTTTCATGAAGGTGTTAATAAGCAGTGAAAAGTCCAAACCCAACAGCCAAAGAGAGAAAGGAACACACAATCCACCAACTGTGAAAATCCTCTTTCAACAACCCAAAGTTGTGAGCATTTGGTTCACCCAACAGAACATGTCCATGACTTCAAAGAGGATAAATAAATCTAAAGACTCATGAAGGTGCTAAGAACAATCTTGAGTGATTTCTCAACTTATAGACAATATTTAATTCAGTATTTCAAAGAGTATTTTAAAAGAGGGATGAGATATTATCTACTGTTGATATTGAAAAGGTGTTTAAAATCCTCATTAATGTTCTACAAATCCAGAATTTGTTAAAATTCCAAAAGGCTTTGTTAGAAATTTACTATTAGTGAAAAATGCATGTAAAAGAAATTAACTGCAAAATTAAAATTTAGAGAGGAAAAGCTTACGCTATTTAAAATAAGCTTTTACAAAGCATTTTAAAGACACACATTTACATTCCAATAATTGGTAATCACTCTTATCTGTTAATTAAAAAGGACACCAAAGAATCTCTAATTGGCCACACTGTATTTACCCAATTTAAGTTCCTCCGCATTTTGAAATCACTGTGGCATATTTTACTCCATAATTTTTATATAGCTCCACAGCACTATGTATACTATTTTGCACAATATATTTCTCACAATAATATTTTCACATTATCTCATACATTTTTTTATAAAAAAAAGAATACTTGCACATGGTAAACATTTCTAAAAGTATAAGAAATATAACATGAAAGGTGATATCTCCTTCTATGACTCTTCCTAAGTGCTACTGGAGGTAACAATTAAGAATATTTGTGTATCTTCTATGCACACACACACGTGTTTGCGTATGTGTATGCCTTTATCTACGTGGATCAAAGTGTAATATGTGTGTATTTGCATGTATGTGTGTATGTATAATATATTTCAAATGAACTATGAAAGTTTCTGACCTAGACAATTCTATATTTTATTTTAACAATACAGCATCTTGGAGATGTATCTGCCTACATACTATTTAATGGCTGCATTGTATTACATTACATGGAAGAAAGGATTTTTTAACCAGTCCTTACTGATGGAGATTTAAGGTGATTTCCCTTTTTTTTCTCAGATATTACAAAATCATCCCCTGAAGAAATTGCATGGACTTGCATTGCATAAGAGCGTGTGACTGTATTTGAGAGTAATAAAATTGTGATTCTTACTAATATATTCAAACATTTCAGATGAACTTCTTTTTAACTTGTCTAAGTGAGGATCTACTATACGATTCTTTCCTTTGATTTTGAAGGCACTGCTATTACTGTGGCATAATTTGCTCTCTTTGCTAAAGGTTTCAGCTCATTTACTATATCTGTCATTGCAGGGAGGGGAAGGAAAGGGAAATGCTATTGTTCTCTGCTTTTGAATTCTTTTTGCTCACTGACTACAGTAGACCCCCTTATCCACGGGGGATACATTCCAAGACCCCACTGGATGCCTGAAACTGCAGATAGTACCGAACCCTATATATATTGTTTTTCCTACACATAAATACCTACGATAAAGTTTAATTTGTAAATTAAGCACAGTAAGAGAACAATAAGAAAATAGAACAATTATAAAAATACACTGTAATAAAATTTATGTGCATGTGGTCTCCCTCCCTCTCTCTCTCACTTTCTCTCAAAATATCTTATTGTCTTTACTCACCCTCCTTTTTGTAATGATGCAAGATGACAAATGCCTAGCTGATGAGATGTAAGATGTAGGGAATGATGTAGGCCAGGCTACTACTGACCTTCTAATGGTTTGGCAGGAGGATCATCTGCTTCCTGACCACAGTTGATGACAGGTAACTGAAACCATGGAAAACGAAACTGCGGGTAAGGGGACACTGGCGTATATGGTTTGTGAGGAGCTGCTTTTTCTACTGTGTACAATACTAGAAATAACAGTGGCAAAATAGGTAGGAAATCAGTGGTGTAGCCGAAGAGAGAGTCAGTCTGGCAAAGATAGGAGCAGAGAGCTATGAGACAACCAAATATAAGTGAACTTTGAATATTCAGCTCTTTCATCTTTGCCCTAAAACACTGGTATGTCCAGCGGAAGAAAATGGAAAGTTATAAATGGTTTAGGAGATAAGAAAACGTGACTACAACTATTCTTTTGAAGGATTATACACTAAATGTTGCCTTATAATGTTAAATAGTCTGTTGAACTGCAGATACCATTTATTTTTTTAAAGATTTATTTATTTATTTTAGAGAGAGAGAGAGAGAGAGAAGGTGGGGGAAGGGGCAGAGGCAGAGGGAGAGGGAGAGAGAAAACCTGAAGGAGACTTCCTGCTGAACACGGAGCCCCATGCGGGGCTCCATCCCAGGACGCTGAGGTCATAACCTGAGCCGAAATCAAGAGTCAGACATTTAACTGACCGAGCCAGCCAGGCGCCCCTGCAGATACCACTTACTGAAGGATTGCCTCACGTTATTATATTGTGAAATAGGGGGGGAACAATAACAGCAGAATCATGGTGTGACTCAATCTCTCTGGGAATAAAATATTCTAAGAGGCGGGCAATTCAGAAGATTAAATTAATGTTTTGGGGCACCATCTAGACTGTGCATTCACAGGGGCGCCTGGGTGGCTCAATTGGTTAAGTGTCTGCCTTCAGCTCAGGTCATGACCTCAGGGTCTTGAGATCGAGCCCTGCATCAGGCTCTCTGCTCCGGGGGAGTCTGCTTCTCCCTCTGCTCCTCCCCACTGCTCGTGCTCTCTCTTTCTCTCTCTCTCTCTCTCTCAAAAAAAAAATATTTTATTTAGAGATAAATAAAAAATAATCTTAGACTGTGCATTCACAATTTACTTACAATATTTGAAAACAAAAAAGTAACACTGGAATTGATTATTTGGAGAGGTCACTTCTCTCTGACTCTAACTCCCCATCTGTAAAACTAGGTGCCTATACAGATCTTCCTTGACTTACAGTGGGGTCACATACCAATAAAACCATCTTAAATTGAAAATACCGTAAGTCAAGAAAAAATGCCTTTAATACACCTAGCCTGCCAAACATCATAGCTTAGCCTAGCCTACCTTAAACCTGCTCAGAACACTTACATTAGCCTATAGTTGGACAAATTCATCCAACACAAAGCCTAGTTTATCCTGAAGTGTTGAATATCTCGTGTAATTTATCAAATACTGCACCAGAAGTGAAAAACAGAATGATGGCTTGGGTGCAGAATGGTTGTGAGTGTATCACTTGTTGACCCTCATGATCTCGTGGCTGACTGGCAACTGTGGCTGCCGCTGCCCGGCATCACGAGAGTGTATCGGACTGCATATCACTGGGAAAAGATCAAAATTCAAAATTCCAAGCATGGTCTCTACTGAATGCATATTGATTTTACGCCATCTTAAAGTCAAAAAAATCGTAAGTTGAGCCATCGTAAGTCATGGATCATCTGTACTAGATGATTTCTAATACCTCTTTCACTTCTATAATTCTGACATTATGGACATATTCGATTATCATACTGCACAGCAATAAAAATACTCTGTGGTCAGAAAAATATGAAAATGTTCCTTTTCAGATTTGTCTTAAGTCCATTATAGATACTATTTTTTTTTCTAATCAAGATAGTCTGGAACGCCTTTTGCTCCTCTGTGCCTGGCTAGTCTAGATATTACTTTTGAACTGAACTCAGATGTCTTATCTTCCAGGAATCCTTCCCTGAGCTTTCCAACCTCCTATTTGAGTTAGATGTTCCTCCTACTGTTCTTATCACACTGGATTTTAAGTTATCCAGGTTTTTTCAGTCTCCTCAGTAGGTTGTAATAAACTCCTTAACAGCAGTGACTATGATTATTTTGTTATTCCTAGTGCTTAGCACGATACCTGCCACACTGCAGAGACTCAACACATGTTTGCTGAATTAATTAAAGCATAACTGTCAAACCACTCATCAATTATTTTTATGGTAGAAACTTCTGAACTTGATACATCATTGGCTGGTAAATGAAACTACTGATTTCTATTCTCAAAATGAAAATGTTTAAAACAGAATTTTTGATTTATAGCCTAACACCCATTTGTTTCTTAGTCTTCCCCACATTAGTCACTCCAGCCAGAAACCTGATTCATTCTTGATTCTTCCCCCTCCCTACTCACTCAAATACAACCCAGAATAGCAAGTCTCATAGGTTGTGTCTCCAAATATATCTAGATTTAGTCCACTTCCCTCTAGCTGCACCTCTTGCATGGACCTCTGCAATAACTTTGCAATTGACCTCTCCTATTCTTTTTCATATTCCCCATTCATTATCCAAACAACAGCCAAAGTAATTTTTTAAAGATTTATTTATTTATTTTAGAGAAGGGGGAGGGGGAGGCACAGAGGGAGAAGGAGAGAAGCAGACTGCCCGAGAGGGAGAGAAGCAGACTGCCCGCTAAGCAGGGAGCCCAACACAGGGTTCCATCTCAAGACCCGGAGATCATGACCTGAGCTGAAACTGAAAGTCCATTGCTTAACTGAGTCACCCAGGCAACCCCGGAGTTATCTTTTATTTTTAATTTTTAAGGATTTTAAAAAATTTATTTGCAAGAAAGGGAGAGAGAGAGAGAGCACGAGCAGGGGGGAAGGACCAAGGGAGAGGGAGATGCAGACTCCCTGCTGAGCAGGGAGCCTGACGCGGGGCTGGATCCCAGGACCCCGAGATCATGACCTGAGCCAAAGGCAGACACTTAACCAACTGAGCCACCCAGGTGCCCCTGCGAAGTTATCTTTTAAATACGTAAAGCCTACTCCTACCCCTGATTTAAACTCGTCAGTTATCTCCCCATTCATTACCCTTAAGAGAAAGACTAAAATCTTTAGCATGGTCTACAGAGCCCTAGGTCTAGGTCTCTTCCTATCTGCCCAGCCTCATCAAGTACCACCCTCCCTCTCCCTCTCTGCACTACAGACACACTGGTCTCCTTAAAGTTACTGAAACATACTGAACTCTTTCACACCTTAAAGACTTTGCATATGCTGCTCCCCCAGTTTGGAGGGCTCTGTCCCTGGTTCCTCACATACTTGGCTTTTTCTTATCCTTCTTACCTCAGTTTAAAGATGGTTTCTTCAGAACAGACACATGAAAAAGTGCTCAATATCGCTCGGCATCAGGGAAATCCAAATCAAAACCTCAATGAGATACCACCTCACACCAGTCAGAATGGCTAAAATTAACAAGTCAGGAAATGACAGATGTTGGCGGGGATGCGGAGAAAGGGGAACCCTCCTACACTGTTGGTGGGAATGCAAGCTGGTGCAGCCACTCGGGAAAACAGTACGGAGGTTCCTCAAAAAGTTGAAAATAGAGCTACCCTACGATCCAGCAATTGCACTACTGGGTATTTACCCCAAAGATACAAATGTAGGGATCTGAAGGGGTATGTGCACCCCAATGTTTATAGCAGCAATGTCCACAATAGCCAAACTGTGGAAAGAGCCAAGATGTCCATTGACAGATGAATGGATAAAGAAGAGGTGGTATATATATACCATGGAATATTATGCAGCCATCAAAAGGAATGAAATCTTGCCATTTGCAACGATGTGGATGGAACTGGAGGGTATTATGCTGAGCGAAATAAGTCAATCAGAGAAAGATATGTATCATATGACCTCACTGATATATATATATGAGGAATTCTTAATCTCAGGAAACAAACTGAGGGTTGCTGGAGTGGAGGGGGGGGTGGGAGGGATGGGGTGGCTGGGTGATAGACACTGGGGAGGGTATGTGCTCTGGTAAGCGCTGTGAATTGTGCAAGACTGTTGAATCTCAGATCTGTACCTCTGAAACAAATAATGCAATATATGTTAAGAAAAAAAAAAAAGAAGAAGGTAGCAGGAGGGGAAGAATGAAGGGGGGGAAATTGGAGGGGTAGACGAACCATGAGAGACGATGGACTCTGAAAAACAAACTGAGGGTTCTAGAGGGAAGGGGGGTAGAAGGATGGGTTAGCCTGGTGATGGGTATTGAGGAGGGCATGTTCTGCATGGAGCACTGGGTGTTATGCACAAACAATGAATCATGGAACACTACATCTAAAACTAATGATGTAATGTATGGGGATTAACATAACAATAAAAAAATTAAAAAAAAATAAAGATGGTTTCTTCAGATATGCCTTCCCTGAACATATTAAGTAGATCCCTAGGCTTATCCTGTTATCCTCGAACAATATACTCTGTTGGTTACCTTCACAGCACTGTGTACTGTCTCTCTCCCCTAGTAGACCATAATAAGCTCAATGAAGGCAGAGTCTATGTTTGTTTCTTGTGGCACATAGTACAGTGCCTAGCACCTAATTGGTATTCTGCTTCTCTATATATTTCTGGAATGTAATACAAAGCAGATGCATAATAGATACTGACTGAGAGTGCTAATAATGATGACGCTGTCTTTGGGGCAAAACCAAAATCATGGGGGAGAGGCGCTCTTAATAAGTAGATCTTTAGTGGCAAGTCACAACTCTTAACACGTTCTATAACTATTTAGCACTTATCCATGACACCTCACCATAAAAACTGGCAACAGACACTGAAAACATTCACCCATTTATTGACTCATTCATAATAATATACAAATCATATAGTAGTACGGAATCAATAAAACAATGATTATCTATCTATAGAACTATTGTCATCATAAATGGATGGATCCAATTAAAAATAAAATGGAACTTTTATTATTTGTTTTTGTATTTTGGCAAGTTATATTTATGTGCCTTTAAACTCCTCCACAGGTATATTTTTATCCTTCCTGTCTAGACTCTATACATGGGAAAATAGTGTCCACAGATTTTATTTTATTTTTATTGCTCCAAGAGTGCCTATTGCAATGCTCAGCAAATAAATGATGCTCATGTCAGTGCTTCTCCCTGAATTAACAGACACAGACCATGAGCTTTTCCATTATGAAACTCAACTAAGATTCAAATGGAGAAAATCCCTGAGAAAGGACAGAGGAAATACAGATAAAAAGATACTAATGAAAACTGGAAAGTTAGTCAGTAATGATGGGCACAATCACATTAGGAGAAGCACCATCATGTAGCATCAAATGCATATTCACATTTAATCTGGGGGTGGTACTAGGTTCAGCACCGTACGTAGTAAGTTTGTTTATCCCTTCTGGTAGCTTACCATCCAAGATGCTGATTCTACTATAAGGGACATAAATAATTCAAAGGGCTATTCCTCATACTGACTCATATAACAACTCGATGGGCTATGTCATTGCAATATATTATTTATTATTGAACTTCCTTATTTTCATTTGCCGAGCTGATTTTTATCAATACTATTACAGCTTCTTTTTATTTATAGCTTCTATTAATCTTGACTGTGTATGTTTGCATTAAAGAGTTGTCTGAAGTGTTTCTATTAAAATGATTAACATTTTTTTCACTGAAATCTAGCCAAAATATTAAAGAAAATACATTGTGCTATAACTCCATATATATTGGTGTGAAGAAAATCATAATTTAATTCTGGTTATAAACAACCCATTCTCCATATTATAAAAATGTTTGGACTGGGGTGCCATCCCCAAAATAGCACATCAATGAGAGAGAAAAAACAAAATTTGGAAGTTATCCTCCTAAAGGTAATAATACCTTTATGATTTCAACTGAGGTTCAAATTATAAGGACAAGCTAGTAATTCAAACCATTTTCAATAAGAAAAAGGAATTTAGGAGTGTCCTCATTGTTTTTTTTCTGCCTGTGAGATGTCAAGTATCTGGTTTACTTAAATCGTTCAACTTTCAATTGGTTGTTTCAGTATCACATAAACACTGCCTAAAACCGATCTTTACAATGAGCAAGCCTGTGATATGTGTAGATGACTACTGCAATTTTGGGTTTCACAATAGCCACAGTAAATGATTTGCCTCTAGCAGCTCCATCTACTTACATGTCAAGAGGGGAACTTGGTTTAATAAATCTGAATTGGTTCCAAAATGGGAAGTGCATGGGGCGGGCAAATAGTGAGAAATAAGGTAAAATGGAAGGACTATTTTTGAAATCTCTTTTCTTCATGCAGAAGACTACTGAGAGTTTGTAGAATTACTGAAAAGGGTGGAGGCTGCATTTGTGGATTTCTTAGTGAACATAATCTCTCCATAGATTCCTGGCTAAATTGTAAAACTGCAGCATTCTGGTAAGTAATTGTATATACATCAATGCTCAAATGAAGGCATTCTGTAGAAGTTGTATGCACAATAAATCACCATCTGTACTTGGCCCTTGGAGTCTATTTGAATGCCCATTCAGTCCAAGGCGGCTGGCTAGATATGTCATTGATTTTCTTCTTCAGTGGCATCCCTGGGAAAAAAGCCAATGTTTAATAATGGAAAAGATCACAATTTAAAAAGCGGGCGGGGGGGAGAGGGTATTTTGAACCCACATCAGCAAGTTTCTGGAAACTAGGTATTCACGGACTTGGGTTGAATATAATTCAATATATAAAAACAAATACTCACCTGAATGAGAAAGGCCATTATAATATCTTTGACTAGGAGGTCTCACTCTGAAAATGATATCCTACACTTCTACCTATTGGATTTTCTCGTGGCCATAAAATCTACTCTTCAGCTTTGACAAAGCCCATGACAGCCCCCTCCTAACTTCAGCCCTTTCCTATGGTGGTCATGAATCCAAGACCAGTCATTTCAGCTAGTCTCTCAGCAACACTACCTTTCCCTTCCCCTTCATCTTTCCACGTGACCTGTCCTGTCAATTCTGGAAGAGGTCTTACCTTGTTTTCCACTGTTTCTGCACATGGGCTGATAAAGAAACTCATGTTACTGTGCTTAATATCCCTTTCCTAGGAATACTGTCCTCCATCCAAATGGTTACTACAAGAATTGCCATTTGGTTTAACTGGACCAACCCCACAGGACATTCCTTATTGTGGCCTACAAGGTCCTATGGTGATCTGGCTCTTGCCTATTTCTCTGACCTCATCTCACACTACTATCCCCTTTACTCATGAAGGTCCAGCCACAGTGACCTTCTTTCTATTGATTAAATATGCCAAGTTCATTCCCTACTCAGGGCTTTTGCACTCATTCTTCCCTCTGCCTAAATGCTCTTCACCAGACTCTTCAAATAGCTGGCTTCTTCTTGTGATCTAGGTGTCGGCCTTCAGATTTCCCTGCAGTAGACTCCACCACCAGTTACTCTCTATTATAAACCTATTTTACTTTCTTCAGAGACTATATCAATAACCAGAAACATTTTGTTTATTTATTATCCATCTCCCTTTACTGAACCATAACCTCCCCAAGCTAAGAACCATGTCTGTGTTTTCACCACTATGTCACCAACAGGTACAACAGGAACCGGCACACCGTAAGCACTCAATAAATACAGGTGGACTGATGCAATGAATTGCCAGAGTTAATCAGTTCATGTGTGAAAACCTGACCTGAGTTTTATCCATCAAGGTACATTTCACAGATCCCACTCCTGGTCATGACTGATGGACCCAGGAGTGGGCCACTGGACCAAGCAGGGATAATCAGAGTCCTTCTTAGTATTTTAGGACTGAAGCCTACAGAACAGAATTCTTCTCTATCGGTGTGGCTAGGACTGTAGGAGACACTCCCGAGGCTTTGCTGGCTGTATTTCTCACTGTGTACATAAAAGAAAATGAAGCTTAAATATAAAGACCACTAAAAAGATTTTGAGACTCTACTGATAATATTTGATTCACTAGAGCTATGTTATGAGACATCATGAACACCCTCAATTATCCCTCCTCCTCTCATGTTGCAGAGACTAAACCTTCCATCTGTATTCTGGATCATAACCCTTTAGGCTTTTTCCAGGGCCTTGCCCCATCAGATACTACCTCTTTTTCTTATCATTTAAAATTTTCTTTCTTCATTAGTCCACTTCCCTCATTCTACAAGCATTCATCCATTCATACTTTATTCATTGCTACTATGGGAAGTACAGGGCTAAGCCAACTTACATATGCAATTTATTTTCCATCCATAAAACAAATAAGACAACAAAAATTCTTTCCCAGAACCTGTTGCCCCTGTCCTTGGTTATCCCATCCCTTCTCAGTCAAGAATATTAAAAGTCTATACTTAATATCTTCACTTCTTTCCACTCATTCCTCAACCCACTGGAATCTGTCTTCTGCCTCCATTATTATATTAAAAACTCTCTTAGATGTCAGCAGTTGACACCTAACTGCCAAATCTGGTAAAGATTTCAGAGTCTTTACTAGACTTTTCTTTATATATGATATTGTTATCCCCTCTTTCTAGATTCTTTCCTTCGTTCTTGACCGTCTTGATTCTCCATCTAGTTCTCTTAACTACTCAGCAGGTTTTCTGGACTCCTCTTCCTGCCAGTGTTAAATGTTGGTATGCACCATGATTTTGCCCCTTACCTTCTTTTTTCTGTGTTCTACACTACACATGCTCTTCCTATGTGATCACGTCCAATCTCACGTATCAGTTTTGCATCAACAACTCCCAAGTCCATTTTCTAGCACCATTATCCAAGTTTACATATCTAACTTCATATTAGGTATTTTTCACCTTGACAACCTATGCCCCTGCAAAGTTATGTCCAGAAGAGAATTTTTTTTTTCTAAAATTCCACATTTCTAGCTTCCCTACCTTGATTGCTAGCAACCCTCTTCACTAACTTACCAAAGATGGAAACCTTCACTCCCTTCTTTCCTTCATCACCCACATCCCATCAAGCCACTAAATCCTGCCAATTCTAATTTGTCTCATGTAGGGCTCCTTGTCTTTATTCAAGCATTCAGTGCCCAAGTTAGGCCCCTCATCATCTCTTTCTCTTGAATTTTGCAATGTCTTCCTAACTGGTAAATTTTCAATGTGTCTTTTACTCTTCTAATGTATCCACCACATTGCCAAAAGAAATCACAAAAATTGTGAAATCCTCCCCAATGTAAAGGTGTGTACTTAAAAAACACCAAAGTCCACCTTGAAAATAGTACCCTCCCCCCACACACTGGGCTCACTAAATAGTTAAAAATGTACCTTATATTGATAAGGCTGTAATTAACTAAATAAAGTACAAGTCTATTAACAGGAAGTCACTAAATACTGGTAATGGCACTGAACACAGAGGTAAAAAACAGTGGAGAAAAAGAGATGACAATGTAATTTAGAGGAGAATTAAATTCTTACCTGACTTCTTGTTACAACTTAGATATTGCTGGAGTTCAATCACTTCTTTTGAGCCATATCTACATGCAGATCAAGCCCTATATTATATGATTAGCATATATTGGAAGTGGTTTCTGTACTCTTGTACCTCAACATAGGCATCATAAAGAAATATCACCAGTTTTATTATTTTTATTTCAAACAGATGTCAGTCTTGTCATTTTCTAAGGTCTGTTCTTCAAATGAAGAATTATAAAGAAGAATCTCAGAAATGAGTATTTCAGTTTTAGGAGACTAAGAAGGATCAGACGGGCCAATGCCAAAAAAGAAATCATCACACAGAGATATTGTTGATTATCTTAGCAAATCTCCCTTTCCATTTTACTTTTCTTCTTTGGTTCAAAGATTCTCTCCAGAGGCAGAAGGGAGGGCTGCACATTTCAAATTATTTTTAGGACTTTGATTAACTGTGCCACAAGACCCCAGGTGACTATTAATATACTAGTAAAGGCAGTTAAAAGAAGACCTAAGGTCATTCAGTGAGTGAATGAAGCAAAATTGAAAGAGTAAGTCTTGACCCAGCGATGTGATCTTTCTAGTAGACAATATAGTAGAGGCAATCCAAAAGGGGCAAATGGGAATAAGGGACACTATCTGCACAAAAGTTTGGAAGACAAGGCTTCTCAGCATGGAATTCGGTATTAAAATAAAAGAACTTACCATGTGAACTTTCAATGCATCCATTCTATCTCAATAAAGCACAATCCTGTTATAACACAGCCCATGATTATAAGGCTACAGACATACTGTAGAGAAAAGCCTATGCCTTGAAATATAAAGGCTCAGTAAGACAAAAGCCAAAATAAAAAAGCTACCAGTTATGCTTCCAAACATCAGCTTTACAAAGGGATGCTGCTGTATTTAATTTGTGTCTGTGACCAAAAGGAAATTCTTTGAGTAGTAACTGCTCCATAAATACTTGTCCAATTGAATTATCTAATTGGCTACTGTCAATTTTTAAATGTTTAAGGAGCATTTGGGATTATACATTGATTATCTACAAGTACTTCTCATCCAAAGAAAACTGGAAGCTCAAGCCATAGCTTACCAGGATTTTTGCAAGAGGAGACAAACATTCATAAGACTGCTGTTAATTATGTTTCCACTTCTCATGAATTGTTTACTTTTATTATTTACCTATGTCTTGAATGGTATTGAAGCAAGCCATGTAAGTCCCTTTGTCAACTGCCAGAAGTATAATTCTCCACAATTAATCAGTGAAAAGAGAATTAAACGTTGCTTCTTTAGAATTAGGAAAAACCTGCTGCTGATAAATTGAATGCATTAAGAAATTAACATACCAGTAAATGATTGATCATTACAATTATCTGAATTTGCATTTCTAGAATTCTACTGAAAGAACTCAAAATCACTCTTATAAGATATTTTTAGCCATACTCTCCAACTGGATAAAGTATACAAGAGATGTGCTACTTGTTATTACAATTAGAAGTTCAAGCATTTTTAAAAAAATGTTCACAACTGGACTTTAAATAAGTTAATCCAATGTATTAAAACACAAACTTCATGCAAGGTTTTACCAGCTAATTTTTTTTAATCTGGCTGATGTAGAAAAGAACAACTCACCAGTTACGTCATGAATCACAAACTATTCTAAGTCACCAAAATACTAAGCATCTTAAGTCAAAAAACTGGAGGAGGGAAGACAATTTCAAAAAAAAATGATTTGGCAGCTGCAAGCATCTCTATACAAGTAGCGCATGAAAATATTCCTGAGGAGTATATAAAATAGAATAATGCCTCCCAAGAAGCACCATTCTCAGAACTAAAAACAATCACTTCTATTTGATGATAAGTATTCATAACAATAACTAATATTCATTGAGAGCTAATTATGTGCCAGACACTATTCTAGTGGGTTTGCATTAATTCAATAAACATTTATCAGATGCCTAATATGTTCTAGGCACTGTTCTAAGTACTGGGATGCAGCAAAGAACAAAATGGACAAAACTCCCTGCTCTCATAGAACTTAATTCTCATGGGGAAGACAGAAAATAAATGAGTAAAACAAAAAAAATACTAATAAGTATAAATACATGAACATTATAGTATAGTAAGTATATATAATACATATAGTAAGTATACATAAATATATAAAATATAAATAAAAGTGAGCAAGACAGTATGTTGAATGGTATTAAGTATGATGACCATAATGTCTCCATTGTCTCAGAGAGTCCTGGTTTTTATCTGTGGTCCTAGTGTGATTATTCTTAGTGCACCTTTTCACGCTCAAAAACATCTCAGTTTGGGGGCACCTGGGTGGCTCAGTTGGTTAAGCGTCCGACTCTTGGTTTGGCTCAGGTCATAATCACAGGGTAGTGAGATAGAGCCTCACGTTGGGCCCGGCACTGGGCATGGAACCTGCTTATGATTCTCTCTCTCCCTCTCCCTTTGCCCCTCTACTCCCTCCCCTACTCATTCTCTCTCTCTAAAAAAAAAAAGTCTCAGTGTGCACAATAAATTTTATAGTCACCTAAGTGATAAGTACTATAGAGGAAAAAAAAAACAAAAAAAAAGTTTTGGGAGAAGGATTATAATTTTCAATAGCTCACTGAGAAAGTGACATTTGAGTAAGGGCCTGAATCAGGTGAGAAAACAAGCCTGGTAGATTTCAAGGGGAAGAATATCCTGGGCAGACAGAATAGCAATTGCAAAGGCCCTGGGACAGAAATATGCGTGTACTGTTTGAGAAACATAGAAGTAATGTGGTTTTAGCAAGACGAATGAAGGAGTCACTAGTAGAGGATAAGCTCACAAATATAAATGAAGACCACATTATGTAGACTCCTGTATCCTGAGTAAGATAGGGAGCCACTGCAGGTTCTGACTGGGGGGGGGGTGGGGTGGGCATAATCTGTCTTAGGGTTTTTTTTTACCTCCTTTTTTTATTTATTTAAATCCAATTAGCCAACATATAGTACATCATTAGTTTCAGATGTAGTATTCAATAATTTATCAGTTGTATATAACACCCAGTGCTCATCACATCACGTGCCTTCCTTAATGCCCATCACCCACTTTTAAAAGTATCATTCTAGGGGCGCCTGGGCAGCTTAGTCAGTTGAATATCCGACTCTTGATTTTGGCTCAGATCATGATCTCAGGGTCCTGGGATTGAGTCCCAAGTCGGGCTCTGCACTCAGTGGAGAGTCTGCTTGAGTGTTCTCTCTCTCTCTCCCTCTCCCTTTGCCCCTCCCCCTGCTCATGCTCTCTCTTTATCAAATAAATAAATAAATCCTTAAAAACAGTATCATCCTAGGGGCGCCTAGGTGGTTCAGTTGGTTAAGCGTCTGACTCTTGATTCTAGCTCAGGTCATGATCTCAGCATTGTGAGATTGAGCCCCCCGACCTTGGGGTCCATGCTGAGCATGGAGCCTCCTTGGGATTCTCTCTCTCCCTCTCCCTCTGCCCCTCCTCTCTTTCTCTTTCTCTTTCTCTCTCTCCCTCTCTAAAAAAAAGTATCATTCTAGCTACTATATTGAGAATAAACTGTAGGGGTGCAAGGGCAGAAGCAGGGGGATAGGTTAGAAGACTACTGCAAAAATCAGTATGAGAAATGATAGTGGCCTGGACCAGTGTATTAGCGGAGGAAGTGGGAAGAATTAGTCAGACTCTGAATATATTTTGAAGGTAGAGATGACAAGGTTTGTTGATAAAATGGAGGAGGTGAGAGATCACACCAAGGTTTTTGATAAGAGGACTTGGAAAGAAGAGTTGTCATCTAAAATGGAGAAGATTAAAGGAGAAGCAAGTTTTGGAGGAAGAATCAGGAGTTTGCTTTTGAATATTTTCTCAATCAGGTTTCCTAAAAAGCAGAAGCTGAAACAAGGGACTGCGTGCAGAGACTGAATTTTTGGAAGTGATCCTCATAACAGGAATGGAGGTCCAGTAAAAGTGAAATAGAGAAGTAAGGAAAGTCAATCCAAGGGTGAGTTTTTGAGCTGGTCATAGCTATGGGCAACTGAAGCTTAATCTTACTGGGGACCCTCTGAGGAGCTTATAAAATGCCTGAAAGATTACTTGAACTCAGGAGTGGGAGGCATTCATGACTGGCTTTCTTTTATAGGTCAAGCAGTTGTCCATGGTATATTAACTCTCTCACACTTCCAGCTTTGCACCTGCTTCAGAATGGTTGAGTGGCTGCTACAGGCATTCCACACAAAAGTAACAGAACAGGCAGAAAATGAGAGGTATCTCGTGCAGCTGAGAAGAGGTATTGGTAGCGTACACATGCACACAACTGGTAGCTACAGCAACAGCTAGAATAAAAAGGTGGGATGAGAGAACGTGAGGTGAAGAACAAGAGGTACTTGGTACAGATATGTTAAGTTTGAGATACATATCAGCCATTTAAATGGAGATGAAAAATAGCCAGCTGAATATATTAATCTGTATTTTAGGGGAGAGGTCCAAACTGGAGTTGAAAATTTTTTTGGCATAGAAATGGTATTAACAACACAAGACAGGATGATATGATTGAGAGAAAAAGTGTGTCAAAGGTAAGAGAAGAGGTTCTCAGGGCCTCCAATGTTTCATGGTTGGGAAAATGAGGAGGATTGTAGGATGACTCAGAAGGAATGGTCCATGGCACAGGAGGAGACTCAGAAAAATATGATTATCCTGAAAATCAAGAGAAGAAGAAGGAGTGATCAACAAAGTCTAATGCTACTGAAAGGTCAAGATGAGAACTAAGAAAAGACCACTGAATTTAGCAATGTGGAGACCTTGGTGATCTTGACAAGAGTATTTGCTAAGAATGTCAAGGAACTCTAAGGCTTAGATACTAGAAAAATTGCTAACCTAAATGTTGGCTTTCTTGTACATATTAGTAGAGAATGAAATGAAGAAAACCATGATGCAACAATAAGACCCTGGAAAATGCCTGTCAATAAACTGACTGAAGATTGATAGACCACTTTATTTTTATTATTTTTTTTTGAGAGAGAGAAAGAGAAAGAGAGCACAAGCGGGGTGGGGGTGGCAGAGGGAGAAGGAGAGAGAGAATCTCAAGCAGGCTCCCCGCTGAGCGTGGAGCCCGAAGTAGGGCTTGATCATAGGACCCTGAGATCATGACCTGAGCTGAAATCAAGAGTCAGACGCATAACCGACTGAGCCACCCAGGTGCTCTGGTGGACCACTTTAATTAGGTAGAAGGAAGGAGAAAACAAAAGTCAGATGGTATGAATTTCAAAACAAGAAAGGCTGTTAAACTAAAGGCCTTGGAATAAATTGGTTATCAATGAGTAAATGAGTAAATCACCTCTGGTTCAGTTAATGTAGGTAGTTAGTACATAATGTTAGAAAGAGTATGGTCAAGAATTTGATCTTCATTCTAGACAGCTATCCTGACAAAACACACACACACACACACACACACACACAGTCCCATGGCCACAATATATACTTTAGTCATGCATGGCCATCTCGCAAATGCTATTGGTCTGATGTCTGATGCTAATCACAGTGAATTCCTGACATTAAAGTTCAGAAAGCTCAGGGTATTTTCCTATATCTAGGAAAATCATCCAGATATTTCTATGGTAGGTAGGGAGGATCATCTTCTATTATAGACCCATTTGAACATCAACTACTATATCTGATGGATGTCATTTAATATATATCGTGTATCAATTAAGAGCACGACCTTTAGTGTTTAGAACACATATGTTCAAGTGTCAACTGGGCCACTTACTAGATGTGTCATCTTAGAAAAGTTAAACCTTTTTCTGTAAGTCTCAATTTTATCACCTGTAAACTGGGGATTATAAATGTATCTAAATGTCATAAAGTTGTTTTAAAGGTTAAATGAGATCATGCTTAGCACAGTATCTGACACATAATAAATATTAGCTCTTATTGAAAATGAGAAAGCATGAGGATTTATTTGCTGAAATATAATTGTTTACAAGGTCCCACCCTGCTGTCTTTGTTAGTCTAGAAGCATTTTTCTGCAACAGCTTTCAACTTTATTTTAAACTTGGGAACTCACCAGAGACTGATTTTTGTTTTGTTTCAGCTGTTCAGAAGTCATCTATGAAGTTAAGCCTCTTATGTGGATTAAGTCAATAGCAATATTGATTTGGGCTTTTTATGAGCTACCAATTCTAGTTATCATAACCTTTCAAGGAAGAAAAAAAAATACCCTAGAAGATTAGAAACTCTCCCATTCTCTGAGTAGACTAAATTGCAAAATAATCCAGTGGATGCTTAGTTAGGATGGCCATCAGGATAATAAACTAAACAGCAATGTTTCCATTTATTCAAGCTACAACATCAATAGCATGTATCGCCTATAGTCTACCAATGAAGGAAAGTGAACAGATGAATTTGTTCAATTTTTTTAACAGTTCTCAAGCATTCCCAACATAAAAGACCCATTAGTATGTACAGAATTCTGAATAAATATGGGTATGCAATGACAGTAACTGAAATGAGATTGGATCACAAAACCTTTCAAATGGGTTTGTGGCAAAGTCAATAGAAGGTGATGAAGGATCTGACAGGATAAAACTCATCTGCTGTTGAAGGGTCACGAAAACCCCATCTTGAGGTCAATGCCATCAACAAGTATTAGAGAGAGTACATGTTCTAATGCTAACCTACTTTGGATAGAGTTTTCAGACCTACAGTATAACAAAAGCCACTATGCTTTTGGCAGATTAGGGCAGACTACGATTCTTCTAATCCAATTGGTTAATGTGCATGACTACAATACTGAAAAAGATGGATGTCAGGGATTTGATTTTCATCAATAGTCTTTCAGGATTTAAAATTTTTATTATCTGGCATTAATCATATCATTTTTAGCTGAGACATTCTGGAGAAGAATTGAACCGAATCCCATTCTCTGTGTTTCACAGCAGTTCAGTTGAAGGTCTTACAAACAACAGTCACTATGACAGGGCTAAAAAGTTTGTTAAGCCTGTTTCCACTATTGGTCCTCTACATAGTTAAGCTACAAGAGAAAGTGCATGGGAACTTAGAATCTTCAGTGAAATCAGACTAGCTAATGTGGACATAGCATGCTCCCTTATTCCCATGCACAAAGTTCCACTTCATTCATTTTCATGTTATTTCCAGTGACACAATTTCCCAGATCCTAAGAATGGGCAAGAAATCACTCTCTGAAAATACTTGTAATTGGCATTCTGTGAGTTGAAGGCACTATGAAAGGGTTTGACAATTGGGAATAATATTTGTGCCCCGGCAGTTTTCAGAATGATTTATGTATACAATCTCAGTTGATCCTCTGTACCACCGTAAAGCAATATTAGCTTCATTTTACATAAGAGGAAGAAAAACCTGGTAAAAACTCATCTTATTAAAAGAAAAGAAAATATTGTTTGAGCACTTACTATGTGGCAGAGTTTACAAGAACAAAAATGACACAGTCCCTGCCCTCAAGAAGTTTACAGTTTAGTTGGAGAAACAAACAAGGAAACAACTGACAGTTGTCAATTACAAGTAAGGACAATGGGTGCTATGGTAGGAGTATGTGCAGAGTGTTGTAGGAGCACATGGGAAGCACATCCAGTCAAGACTGCATAGAATCAAGGGAGGTGTTCCAGACCAGGCAGTGTCTAGATGGAAACTGAAAGGCTGAGAAGGACCTAGCCAGATGAAGAGAAGGGAAAAGCAAGTTTGTTACAATGCTTCAGCCACAAATGGAAGCTGGTACAAAGGAACCCAGTGTTATACCAACATTTGGACTCAACTGGTAAAATTTTATCGGGTCCAAAACCATGAAAGAAATGGAGGACCATACCTGTAAGAGTAGTAAAGTGGCATGGCTGCATGGCATGCACCACAAAAGAGCAAGGTTTTGTTTTGTTTTTTTTTTTTGAGGTTTGTTGGGATTTAGCATGAGAGTAAGGAGTTTCTAGTGTTGCAGTGGGGACAGACGTTTGCGGAGGGTGGGATAGCCAGAGTAGCGCCAAGAGAGTGGCTGATAGAGAAACAGTGGCCTCAGAGGAGAGTCATGTATGAGCCAGGTGCCCAAGACTTCATTCATCCAACTCAATCCATTCATTCTTCCAGGAAATATTTACTAAGTACTTACTGTGTGATAACACTGTGCTACGTATTAAGCAAAAGAGCAATTTGAACTCCAATTGCTATTAGGTCAGTATTCTTTCTATTATACCACCCTGAATAATTCATCAACAAATACATCAAAACAATGATACTCAACCTGTTATTTTTAAGACTTATTTATTAATTTTGGGGGAAGAGGCATAAGGAAAGAGAGAGTCTTAAGCAGACTCTGTGCTGAGTGAGGAGCACTACACGGGGCTCAATCTCACAACCTTGAGATCATGACCTGAGCTGAAACCAAGAGTCGGACACTTAACCGCCTGCACCACCCAGGTGCCCCAGTGATACTCAACTTTTTAATTCAATTTATAAATATTTGTTAAATGTGTGGCCCACAATGTTCAAAATGCCTCACTATGTGAAAGTGCCCAGTTACTGGTTAATGATATCTGGTTATACTCCATGAGCTCCAAAAACAGGACAAGGTGAAAGGGGCTTAAAGTGCTACCTATGGAATTTTGGTAAAACACACTTAGCAGTAAACATGGTCAAACACCAGAAAAAGGTAGAAATTTCCTGATGCCTTCAAAATCAACAATCAACAAATACTTATTGAAAGCTTCCTCTGGAAAACATTGATTACGGAGTCTCTGGTGAGACTTAAAAGTATATAGAGGAAAAATTAGAATCACTATGCTAACACAGCGAGGGAAAAATCAACATACCATAGTCTCACCAAAGCTTGGTGATAGGTCTGGAATAGAATCAAATTTGATGTAATTTGCAGAGGGGTAAGCTTAGTGTGGTCCTGCCTGAAGGCATGTCCTCTGAAGGTCCTTGGCAGCCTTGTGATTCAATTTTAAGTGCTTTGAACTTTGGTTCCGAGCCTGAGTAATAAAAACTGCTTAATTGTGTTCTTTTTACAGCTTCTGTTTTTTTTTTAAGAATTATTTTAGCAAAAGTTCAAGTGTTTTACCAAGAGAATGATTTATGAGAGTCGGTCTAGTATGTTGCAAAGGTAACTTTCTGATGGCACTCTTGCTGAATCTGGACTTCACATAAGATTACAAATCCCAGGAGGACAGCCCTTCATGGTGTTCTTATGAAGGCAGAATTCTAATGGGACATAGGCTCCAAACTTTATATTAAAATGTAAATTTCAATCCCATAATATGTACATATGTGCCAATAAGAGTTGCAAATATACATTTTTTGCAAATATATATTTTAGATCATCTTATTAGTGCAATATAACAGTTAATAAAAATCTAAATAACAGGGCACCTCATTTAATTGGAGTACCTCCCTTTCCCCTCACCACTGGCAGTGGGCACTGATAAGAATGAGACAAATATCAACAATACAAAGCCATCTCCAAGCTTTCAGGTTCTTTATTTCTACACTGAGGCCCCTATTCAATGGCTTCTACAACTAAAGTCTAGTACAATCACAGTGGAAGTAACTGATCAGAATAATACCCTCCTGCATACACATGAAGTCTTAAACCAATTCCACATCTAAATTCAACTCTACAAACTACAGCATGGAAAAAAAGGGCACTCATACATTTTAGAAAGCTTTCTGTCAATGAATTTTGGACTAATTGTTGTTAACTGCAAAAGGTTTTGAACTTAAACGTCAATTGTATAACCATTTTATCTAAGCTTGTTTTTTATAGTATGGCAAGGACTACAAACCATTCAGACAAAACATCATACACTAAACCTATCAAATACGTTTCCCTGAAAAGTAAAAAAGCTATACAGCAATCAAGGTGGCCAATATTCAAATTTGAGCCTCTTACAAATTTAACGTAACAGAGAATGCTAAGTGCTATACATTTAGTAAATTCACTTGTTCAATAAATATTCATTGAACACCTATTATGTGCCAAATATTGTTCTAGGCTCTAAAGTTAATCCCCAAAGCGTGATGGCAGAAAGATGGCACAGCCAGCCCAACTGTATTTTTAAATCAAATCGATCAGATATGTTCCACAATCCATAGACCAGACACACTGGCCCTGCCCATCATAGTGCAGACTGCAAAGAACATGCTGACCGATGGCCCTGGCTGCGCGCTACAGCCAGGATGCTTCAGAAATCAGCTTTATTGCTATCTATGCAAAAGGTAGTCTGAGGGAAGCAACTGAGAAACACAGAGCTTGCCAGCCACTAACACTTGCAAGCATACATGGGGCTTCAAGCATTTGGGGTGAGAAGCTTCAGAAGAGGAGGCAGAAGTGTCCGCATCTGAATTTTAGATGCTGCTCCGTATAGCTTTCTTTCTGTCTTGCCTCTCCGTTATTATATACAACTATGTTTTGCTTAAAAAAAAAAAAAAGAAAGAAAGAAAGAAAAGAAAACGCAATTAATAGAAAAAAGAGCAATTGCATTGAATATTGATCCACTTCATTGTTTCTTTAAATACTATAATTACAAGTTACACCTATAAATATAAAATGACGAATTACATATTATATATAAACAATGATCATCACCAAATATACGACATAAACATGAATATTTTTACATATAAAGCATACTATATAATTCCGCATTTCTTGTGACTCTCCCATTTTTCAAAACCACAGATTACTTTTCTTCCAATTAGTGAAGGTGATTTGGGACCATATTTATTGATTCATTTAAGGCATGTTAGCATTTAGCCTGGTTGTATGTCAATGTGGTAATTTTTTTTAAAGTGTTCTTGAAACTCTGGACTTGAACCATTAATGAGGAGACTTCACTAGTGAAGCCTTGTAAATGTCTCAGCTGAAGCTGGAGAAATGAATCTTAACTCAAACCTTTAAAGTCTATGAAAGGTTTGGGCGTGTCCTTATTAATTTTTCTTGCCTTAGAGCTCATTTCTAACTGCTTTCTTACGTGACTTAAAAGACACAAAGAGTCATTTGCTCAAACAGTTAAAGACTCAAGAGTCATAAAATTAACTACTTCATGTGTTACAGGAACGACTGGCACCAAAATAGCCCTGCATATGGTTAGGTTTAGATTGACAGGGCAGCAGAATCCTCAGCTTTTCATACAACGGCTTCAAATGAGAATATTTCCAAGGTTCTAGGGGATTCAAGACTTATCTTCTGCCACCTCTAGACCCTTCAGAATTATAATAAGAAAGAAAAGTGCTAAAATAAATAGAACTTATTTGTATATGGAGCTAGTTCTGCCTCGCAGATGACCAAAAAAACCAGAGTAAGAGTTTTCTGACAGGACGGTTTCCTGACAGGACATGGGGGTATACCTCAGCGTCATGCCTCTGCAGATAACTTAAAACTGCTTTTGACTGTTCACATGAATAAAAAGCTACATCTGGAAATGCCAATTCTGAGTCTTGCTCAAATCTTTGTAATAAAAGAGAATCAGCATGGAACACGGACAGAGTCCCAATCAGCTCTCTGAACTGAAACCCTCCAAGATGCCTCAGTTTCCCTGTTATCTATTGAACCGAATCCTCAATAGCCTTCGGGCCTCAGCCACCTCGCCTCTTGTGTTTGTCATTCAAATTATCTGACCGACCCTTGTCTGGCCTTTGTGTTAACCATATGGTAAATGGGCCGTAAAGAGTTAAAAGGAAAAGAACAAAGCTTTTTTTTTTTTTTTTTGTCCCCAGTCACCACAATCCCAGGGCTATCTATCCCCTTTGATCCTGCCCTGGAGCTGAAGCAATTCACAGAGAGGAACCAAATTATGTATCTGAAAGAGGAGGGCTGCTTTGTTTCCCAGGGCATGGCCCATCTATGTGACACCTCGCCAGGAAGCCAGTCTTTTCCTTCTGAAATTATGCAGATCCTCAAAGGAAAGTACACAATTCCACTGAGCAAAGAGTTAAGAAGAGAACACCGTTATCGTTCTCCCTACTATAGTGTAGGCTTTAATAGAGATGTAAGAAGAAGCATTAGAGGGTTAAACATAGTATTAGGCAAAGTGGGCTCAGGGACAGACAGCAGAAATGAAATGGATGTGCAGAGGCAACAGATATTTTCAGACTGAGAGCAAAAGGCTACGTCGCCTCAGAAGCATCAAGGCAAAAGAATAGAGAAACTGACCTGCCTATGCCTGGATAAAGAATGTTCAACAGCAAGAGCAAGACGATCAAAGGTAAAACCGCACTCGTGTAATATGTATGTAGTTAATGGTAACTGTGTACTGTTTCGTAAAATTAGTTTAAGAATCTATAGAGACAAGTTTTTCCATCAAATTTAGTTCTACTAGGTGAATACTACCCATTTGGTAATGAACTGGTATTTAGGAAGTGGCAAATTGTATGTAACTATGGCTACCTATACTCGGAGCTAACTGATAAAGAGGAAAAGGGGAGCTTTACAGAAATGATGATGTTCAGAAGGATGCTTGCAGGTGTAAACTCTATACTCACCACTGTAAATACCCTTCCTCCATTTTTCCACCTTTCTGGCTCCCTTCCATTCTCCAAAATCGCATTTCTAACTTACCTGTACAATATATCTCTGTACACATCAGCATAACTTAAAAATATCATTTGTGTGTCGGGGTGTGTTGTATAAATGTCGATATAAGGAAAGATTGCCTCCCTTGTTAGAAACAAAATCCAGACCATCTGTGGATTTAGCACTGGGTGGAAACCTTCCTAGTTAATGATGATAGTAGTAAATCAAGGTGACATAATGCCAAGGGAAGGTGAAATTCAGGGGCTGAGTTTACTACTTGGCTGGCTCCCACCCCCAACAGCTTCTCCTTTGTAGCTCCTTTTAGCGCTAAATCTTGGAAGATTTAAGTTGCATTAACTAAGTAGAGATGAAATTCCCTTAGCAGAGAATCCTAACTCATGATCTATGGATGCAGAAGGACTTCAAGGGCTTCCTGAACTCCTTGAAATGTATGGCAGAGATACAATATCTTCATTTTCTTCTGAACGGAAGATTCAGAGCTTTGATCAGATTCTTAAAGCATTTGGCAGTGTCTCCTCTGGTACCCCTTGCTGTGAAAAACCATTACTCTGAGCACTGTGTTTCAGAAAGATCACTGGTAACAATACAGAGGAGAGTCTGGAATTCCCTTTTCCTTAGAAGAAGAAACTTCAACTCATCAGGTATACATCCTATCTCCCTTAAATCTGTCACAGAGTGGCACCCCAAAAATATAGAATTTCCAACTTCAGTTTGGCACTCAATACTGTTTGGAAACCGTTTTTCCAAGTGAGAATGAATATTCATTGCACAGTGTGGACATCACTGACTAGAGCCATACCTACGAGTGTTGTGAAAAGAATATAGGCTTTAGTCCGAAAAAAATTATGGATTTATATCGTACATCTATTTACTATAATTGAAGGGTCATGACGATTATCTCTACATCAAAGAGTTATGGTAAGGACTAAATAAAAAACAATATTTATTTATTTATTTATTTATTTATTTATTTATTTATTTCCTCACATCTCCATCTTCACTCCCACCTCTCCGGACCTCCAGATGTATTTGTCAAAAACCTCTCTTGTTACTCATCTGAAACTCCTGACTCGATCCACACTTTCAGCAGATAACCTTGTCTCCATCCAAGAAAATTGAGATCATTACAGCATGAACTTCACTCAACTCTTGCCACTCCACTTTAGAACTTACTTCCTGTCTCAGAGGAGGCACTGAATCCTTTCAAAACCTTTCCCTCCACCTGAGGTCCTACAACATTCTCCAATAGAGCCTTATTCTAGTCATCACATTCAATTGCATTCGCTCCTCAAATCCTTATGATCTGGGATGTTTCCCTAAGATTACTGAAATTGTTTGCTCCAAGGAAGTGAATCCCCTGCCTTGGATGCACACTGGAATCTCCTGAGGAATTTTTTTAAATGCCCGGGTCTCATCTGTGGAAATTCTGGCTTAATTGGTCTAAGGACCAGTCTTAGCACTGGGATTCATAAAACTCCCCAGGTGATTTTAATGCCAGCCAAGGTGGAGAATCTCTGGTCTAAAGTCAGCAATGACTTTCTAAACGGCCTGTTTTACTGCCTTTTGTCAACTTTCATTCTACTTGTTGATTCTGAAGTGTTTGACAATATTAGTTACATCTTCTGCTGGAAAGTCCCCTCCCTTGACTTATGTGATACCCCTTCCTTTTGATCTTTCTCTGACATCTGAAGACCACCTCTTTTCTTTGGCCCACTATTTTAAATGCAATTGTTCCTCAGGGTATCATATTTGGCTCTCTTTATTTTGAACTGTACGTATTCTCCCTGGATTATCTCTTCCACTCTCACTGCTTCTGGAACCATCTATTTATAGATGACTCCAAACACACACCACACACACCACACCGCCCCCCTACACACACACATACACACTGACATCATTTCCTTGACCTTGAGATCTGAATTTTGAGCTATCTGTGTGTGTTAGTTATGGCAGTGGGCTCTAATGTCAGACCGTCCGAGTTCCAATCCCATTCCTATTACTTACTACCTCTGTAATATTAGGTAAGTTACTTAGCATCTCTGTGCCTCGCTTTACTCATCTGCAAACAGGGATAATAATGATTCCAACCTCATAGCATCATTAGACGACTGAATAGCATAATCCATCTAAAGTGCCTTATTCGGTGCCTGGTGCTTAATAAACGTTAGATTTTTCTCTTATAACCATTGTTATCATCTCCAAGCCGAGGACATGGTTCTAGCTTCTAGACTCCCATGGTACTTCACATATATCACTATTGTAACACCAGTCACCTTGCATCACTGTTGCTGGTTTATATTTGCTTTCCCACCAGACTCTGAATTCTTCGAAACGGTTTCTTATTCATCTATTAATCTTGAGAGTTTAACACAAAACTTGGCACAGCCAAGCAGAGCACTGATAAGGAGTGGTTTCATCTTAATGTTTCATCTCAAGGAGGTTCATCTCAATTACAGTTGACAACTGATTGACAATGCTTGCATGGAATGCTGTGTTGACGGGAATGTGAGGTTGTCGCTGGGCTCAACAAGAAAGAACACCATGATTTGATCAGGGCCGTGTGCCAGGGGGCAGGTTAGAGGGAGCAGTGGTGCAAATGCCATGGACATTCCATCACACATTTAGATACTGTGTAAGTAAATGTTTATCGAATAGGTTTTCATGACCAAATGAAACTAAAAGACATGAACCAACTGGAGTTACTGCTAAATAACTTAGTTTTCTCTCAGAGTCTAGGTTCTTTCTGGGCAGTCGTAGATTTTTATGCTGGAAACTTGTGACAGCTAGAGGTACAACATGCTCACAGCACTAAATTCATTACAGATGATCAAATGCTGGTAAAATTTTCATTTTATAGGCTTGCCACCTTCTATTATACCTGCCATCTGTGATGTTTACCATGTAAATACAGATCCTGAGATTAAAAGTTCTTTTAAGATTTTCATAGGAACTGTTGCCGAAAATTTTTAGATGTTAAGCAAATAATAGTTTATACTACTGCTAAGTGCTTGAAATAAGAATCGAGAAATGTGCTTCTCAAATTTGGGCTTCTGCTGCTCCTTGAACCCCCAAGTGGCAGTGGTGTTTAAGCAGCTTCTGTGGAATGAAGTGGCAATATTAGCCTAGGGCAAGGAGGGGGGAAATAATAACTTGTGTCCATTTACTTCAAGATGAACTTCATCTATCTACCAAAGTACCTGAAACGTAGTTGACACTAAATGAAAGCCTGATGAGTAAATGAAAATGGATAGATGGACAGATGGATGCATGGATGCATGGATGACGAGATTTGTTTCCATGTAATCTTGGTAAATACAAATCGGCAGTTCTAAATTTTTTCCACCAGATGGCGATAATGTGAGATTTAAGCTTAGGTTGTAAAACAGAGGAAAACAACCAACCAAACAAAAACCACATTAGGAGAAAGAGAAGCCACAAAAGAGCAGGTCAAGAAGGCAGAGAGAAAATGTTTGCGTCGGCTGTAGTATCTCAGGAGTCTGTGATCTTGTGGGATTTGGAACAGGTCCTCCCCGTACCTCCTTTTCTGCATGGGTGACTTCACATTCATAATTACTGATCGGTAAAATGGCTACATTCAAAACTAATCTTTTCTATTATAAAAATTATAGGGTACTTCTCATAACTAAAATTATTATCCTTGGTTCATACATTCATATATTTATATTTTCATTTGTCTTATGCTAATTTTTTTAGTTGATTGATGCCTCCCTTAGAAGTGAGGCTACTTGGGGTAAACTGCTAGCCTCTGTGCCTCCAGGAGATCTACCCCTGCTATCAGACCTGCCAAAAATCATCTGAAATAAGTTTGCCTGGGCTCATCTATCCCGTTAGTAAAGAACTGTGAATAATATTAGATTAGTGTCCATCCCTTAATTCGAAAGCTTTTCGAAGATAAGAAAATCAGTTTTAGAATCCAACACTGTGTGTACCTGGGCGATTGGGTGCTGCTTTCTTGGCAAATAAAAATAAGAATTTAAAGATATTTTCAGATGGGATCAAGTATTTCCTCTTATTACTATTTCCCCAAAGCAAGCCCTGAATTGGATGGCACAATAGCTTCCCTAAAAAGTGAAACAAACAAACAAACAGACTCAGGAATATTTCATTATAAATTAGATAGCACATCATCTGCCCTTTTCTAAAGATCATCAGAATGAAAAGCTTGTTAAACCTCTTTGTAAACCCTTGGTGACTGAAACAAAAAGAGGCTGGCAAGGTTGTCAGGGAAGGAAATGAAGGGAAATTAACATTTATTGAGTTCCTAAACATTTTCACATGTATGATCACAATTGATACTTATCATAACCTCATGAGGTAAGTATGGGAGTAGTGTAGTATAGTGACTGATGGCAACTTTAGAGCCAAGGACTTGATTTCCAGTCCAACTCTTACCAGTTTTAGCTGCAGAAACCTACCAGTTATTTCTCGCCAAGCTTCAGTTACCTTATCTGTAAACTGGAAATAATATGTCATACTTCATAAGGTGTTTGAGAAGCAAATGTAGAGCACCTAGCAGAGTCCCCAAATAGAGTAGGTACTCATCAAGATTTATTTTTATTATTACTTTTATTTTTATCATTGTGATTATGGTGTTGTTGGTGATGATGATGAAGTCAATTCTGCAGATGAAAAACAGGCTCAGAGAGCCGAAGTAACTTGCTTAAGGCAGCACGGCTAGTAAGGCTGAAAGGCATCTAGCAGAGTGTCTGCCACCATGGCAGGTGCCCGACTATATTTGCTTTCTTCTTTCCTGACTTAAAACTCAATGATTTTCTGAGAATTTTATTCTTTAAAAATAATGAGTCAGGCTCAACTCTAGCTAGGTTAATGCAAAGTACTACCACTCATATAAATATGTGAAAATTATTAATATTTTCTTTTGCTCATAGGTAGTAATACATAGAATAAAACAACAAAGTAGATGCCAGACCTCACCAAAAAAGATGATAATTAGGTCCACGGTTTTACCTAATGAGGGATAATTCATTTCTCCCCCAAAGAGGTACTTATTTTCCCTCCTAGATGTCATTAAGATCAGCGAGTCAGTGACCGATAAGATCCCAAGTTTCTGGACTTTCACCTCCTGGATTTTCATACTTGAGTATATATAAGTCAGTGCACCAAAGGATAGTGCTAGCTAAAAATTTAAATAGGTTGAAAATGTATTTATGTAAGTTCACAGATGATAGATTCAGGTTTTTGTCCTTGGCCTTTTTCTAGTCTCACTCTACACATTCTCCCTGGGTAATATCATTCATCCCCAGGCATCACTGTAAGATACTGATGAACTCAAATCTACTTATATCAACAGTCCAGATCGTTCCTGAACTCTAGACATGCATTTCCAAGTGCCTGATAGGAAAATTCACCTGGATGTCAACCAAGTGTCTTAACACGTAACATGTCCAGAAAGAAATTCATTCTCTTCCCTTCCAAACCCACCCTTCCTCCTATTTTCCTTCTCTTGGTAAATGGAGCATCATCCTCCTAGTGTCCCAAACTTGAAATTGAGGCATCCTTGACTCTGTTGTCTCTTTCAACCTCAACAACTAATCAATTACCAACTCCTATCAATTCCTCCACACTGATATCTCTGCACTATGTCTCTTTACCTCTTCTGATACAGCCAGAGTTTATACTGTCATTGCCATTCTTAGCCTGGCCTAGTTCAGTAGCTTCCTAGATTGTCTCCCTGCATCCAATTTTTCCCACCTGCAATCAATCTGTTATACTGCTGCTTGTATATCTACAATGTTCTTCTACACTTTTCATCCTAAAAATCTTATTCAACATGAAATTCTCCATTACTTAAAAGCTGTGGTTTTTAATGCATAAAGGAAAAAAAGAACTCCTAAATTGGTCATGCAATACTTTTTGTGATCCAGCTCCAATGTACCTTACTCTTAGCCATACTGAAATTTTCACCATCCCAGGCCTTTTCACAGCTCTATGCTTTTGCGCCTGCTAATCTACCCTCTTGGAATGTCTTTTCCAAGTAAGATCATATTCAAATTTTAAGACCTAGATCAAATATTACCTTTTTATGGACCCCAATTCCCTGTGTATTTCCATATTCCCTTTATTTATCTATAAAAGTACTTACTACGTTCAATTGCAATGATTTGCTTGATATCTATTTTCTCCACCACGTTATGAATCTCCTACAAGCAGAAACTATTGGAGTCATCTCCATCCCTAGCACTGACTCAGGGCTTGACACATCGTGAGTGCAAAGTAAAAGCTCATTGAGTACTAATAGGTCATTGAAAAAAAGTTAGGATGGCATCATAGAAGACAAACTTCCGTCTTCTCAAAATTCATTTTGATCACAATGCAGAGACGAAATATGAGGCTGGCTACGCTCTTTACACTCAGTACAAAATTGCTTATATTTTTAGAACAAACTATCACTAGAAGTGCATTCTTTTTTTTTTTTTTAAGATTTTATTTATCCATTTGACAGAGAGAGAGACAGCGAGAGAGGGAACACAAGCAGGGGGAGTGGGAGAGGGAGAAGCAGGCTTCCCGCTGAGCAGGGAGCCCGATGCAGGGCTCGATCCCAGGACCCTGGGATCATGACCTGAGCTGAAGGCAGACGCTTAACAACTGAGCCACCCAGGTGCACCCAGAAGTGCATTCTTATTTAAACTCACAACATATGAGGTCAAGCACTCTACACTTCATTCCCATAACCCACAACTCACAATTGTAAGTTCATATTCTGTAAAGAAAACTTATAGAAAAATATTCTAATGGGAACTACACATTTTTCAAAGCATGAAAGAGCCAAAAATAGTTAGACAAATAAAATTATCTTATAACAAATACAGTCATTAGCAGAACAAATAGGAAAGATTAAAATGAATTACTTGAAAACACAGATACAAAACTTTTACCAATTATGATAAGAGGTAAAAAATGTGTAATATAGTTAATATCATAAACATTTAAGGTATATTTAAATGTTAGTATGAATATATAAAATCCTTGGCTCAATTTAAAATTTCTCTAATGTAAGATACTAATACTAATTAGGATACAGTAGTTTTCATTTATAATAACTGCATTTTACATGGTCCGGGGCAATACCTGAGAATTTGCACTTCTAACAAGTTCATGGGTGATGCTGTTGCTGCTGGTCTAGGCCTCACACTTTGGCAACCACTGATCTAGATAATCAAATGATTTTTTTTTCATCTCAGCATGGACTTACTCTTAAAAAAAAAAGTAACCTGTGCCAATGTCAGTATTTCAAAAGCAGTTTTCAATGCATGATAGGTACTTATGTTTTGCTTGACAGCAACTTATTTCTTAAATTAAAAATTATAGAGCACAGATTATATGCAAAGTATAGAAAAATAGAGATCAGTAAATAAATCATGATCCCCATCTTCACTGAGTGTACAATCTAGAAAAGTATATACCAAAATAATAAAAATCAGAAATGGGTACAAAGGGGCTGACAGTACAACAAAGGCTCTGTGGCAAAGATGCTGGGAGACCAGGCCTTGGAGACGCTTAAATATGGTAAAACAGAATGGCGGAGAAGGGCATTCCAACAGAAAGGGGACAGCATGCATGGCTGAAGGACTGAAGGGATGAGGTGAGGTCCAAGGAGATCAGTTAGGAAGCAAAAACAGTTGAGGTAAAAGAAAATGAGAGCAGTGATAATGCTAATGGAAAGAAGATGGATTTGAGACAAGTAGAAGTTAAATCTGCTGGAAGGAGCAACTGATTAGGTACGGAAAGTGTACGTGGAGGGCTGGGGAGAACGGGAGCTTCATGAACAGATCTTGTGATGGAAAGAAAAGGAGTGCAATTAGAGATGTTAAGATGATTGCTGCCATTTTAGATCTATCGATTTAGAGCTGCCAGTGGAGATATCCATTCCTTCAAAATGTCTAGCAGGTAACTGAAAATGTAGGGCTAGATTTGGGAAAAATGATGGAGCTGAAGATAAATATTTGGAAGTCACCCAACTAGAAGTAATCTTTGAGGCTCTCTGAGTAAAAGTGATTTCAAAGGGATGGAGCAGGGGCGCCTGGGTGGCTCAGTCAGTTAAGCGCCTGCCTTTGGCTCAGGTCATGATCCCGGGGTCCTGGGATCGAGCCCCATGTGGGGCTCCCTGCTCAGCGGGGAGCCTGCTTCTCCCTCTCTCTCTGCTGCTTGCTCTGCTTGTGACCTCTCCCTTAAATAAATACATACATACATACATACATACATACATACATACATAAATAAATAAATAAATAAAATCTTTTAAAAAAAGGGTGGAGTAGTGGTCTTCAAGCTTGAGTTGCCATCAGAATCCCCTGGAGGGCTTGTTAAACCACAGATTGCTGGGTCCCTCCTCAGGGTTTCTGATTCAATAGGTCTGGGGTGAAGCCTGAGAATCTGCATCACTAGCAAGCCCTATGGGTGATGCTGCTTTTGCTTCTTCAGGGCCCCTAAGTTTAGAACCACTGATCTAGATCATCAAAACATATTTTTTTTTTTTCATTTCAGCATTGATGTACTCTTTAAAAGAATATATTAACCTGTACTAGTCAGTATCTTCTCTTCTGTGTAGTTGAGTATCTACCACTGCTTAACTATCAATCGAAAAGAATAAGGCAATCGTATTCCTATCTACCTGTTTTCTATGTATTAAACACTGTCTTTCAATCCATAATTGAGAAACCAAGGCTGTCCAAAGGATCTGCTCTACCTTACAGCCATGGTAGGAAGGGTTCCAACGAATTCTTATTTTCCCTCAGGACTGCGTTGCACGAAGTGTCCACATTCTGATGACAGACTTTCCAGATCTTGTTTGGTGGTCTCCACTAACCTTTCTAAAGCTCTTTTAGAAGCAAAATATTTATTTGAGAAATTCATCCCACATAGGCAATGGCTTGAAAAAGCACTTGGCTGTTTACTGTTCATCTTACTATAAATTATTTATCCTTCAGTCTGTAAATGGCTATTTGTAGGATTAGACAAATTTTCAATGCTCTGATAAGAGGATTGTTGCATCTAAATTCATGCATAATCCGTAAAAAGCACATGTAACCTACAACCTCAGCTGGATTGGCATATGAACAGATTCACTAAGCATATATAAGCAGTGCACATTATTAACCAGTTAACATCAGCAAATTTGTTTTTGAAACCTAAGTTTACATACACAAGCATTCTTTACTGAGAAATAATATTAGATTTAAAAATCCAGTAAAAACACACCTTGAGTAGATTTCTCCACTTCTTTCCTCTTCCTGCTCTGGCTATTGTAATTCATCCTCAGCTCTTGGTTGTACTCATGCAGAGTTTCTCTGGAGTTGTACGACTGTCTTGGTTTTTGTCCATCTTCACTTTCATCAGAAGAACTCGTATAAGCTAGATCCATTTCATGCTTGACTTTTGAGAGAGGCTGGTAGGGTTTGCAGTCCGTTTGCTCCATGTCTGATTAAGCAAGCTCAATTTCATGAAACGAAGGAAGAGGAACTCCTTTAATGTAAGCAGTCCTGGAAGAGAGGGAAAAACACAGCCTTCTTAGATTTGTCCTTTTGAGAGGAAATGCATCTGGCAGATTCACAATTGGTTCTGATAATACTATCAAAGGAGTGAAGCAAAAGACAAACTAGATGACATGAAGCTAGCCTGAGGCAATAATAACACTCTGTGTTATATGCACACATTGGCAAGCATTTAGGATTAAACTGGAGGTTGCAGCATCAGAAAATACTCGAGGTAGAAGAGAGACAGCCTTCAAAAATATTTGTATTGGAATGCAAATAAAGGACAACGTTTTCTAAGGTGTGTGCGTGTTCTTAATGATAATGTCAGTGGTTAGGTTAAAAAACATTCTAAGATTTGAAAGTGGCCAGGAGTACAAATGCTAACCTAGCACATCCCACATTTGAAATGAAAACTGGTAAGAGAACTACATTTAGCAAAAACAGAGTCTTGCCTCTGGTTTAATACTGCATTTAAGAAAGGGGTTTTGAAAGAGAGAAGAATTCTGAGTGAGGGAGGCTCATGAAATAAAGTGTCCTTGAGGGGGACTGAGCTCTTTGTGTCCATATTGTGGCTTTTGAGCCTCGGGCTTGCAGAGAATTTTTAATGAGTTAGGTGGCGGTAAATTTTTGTTCTTCATAGTTCCGAGAGGATGTAAACAACACTTCTGGTGAGTATACTGGTACAGGAACAGCAGGATCTAAATTGGGTTTAGAAATAGAAATTTTAAAACTTCATGATAAATCACTGAAAGAACCCCGCTTTCCCCCACAGAATGCTGAGCTCGAAGTCACTAAGGCTCTTAGGACAGGGAGAGGCATTATCTGCCTTACCACAGACATGTTTGAGAACATCAAATGCTATTTGAGATGTCCAAGTCCTCCGAAAAGCTTAAAGCCCTGTAAAAATGTACTTATTTTCATTCCTTACATTATTTTGTCATTATTTGCATCAAATGCTGCAACTTGCAACTTGGTCCTTTTTTGTGCAATGTTAAAAAACCTAGTTCAAACCTAAATAACTTTATGATTTTATTTTGCAGTGAAATGGACTCCTTTATTTTTCTTAAGCTCTTGGCCACAGGTATTTTCAAAGAAATCTACAGACATCTGGATAGTGGTTCCTAAATCATGTGCATAATCTCACTTTTTGGAATTCCTATTGTATGAATAGCAAACACAGAGAATACAGAAATCACTCAATAAAGCTTATGTATTGACTGATAGGCATTCAATGGTACCTAATCCTTTGTAGTAGGAACAGTTTCATGAATCGAATTGTTACTTCCCTAACCGAATGTTAAAGTCCTTGAAGGCAGAATCTGAGTCTTATGCTTCTTTACAGCCCCCATACCACTTAGCACTACTCTAGGCACACACACAAACCTACAAATTCCATAAATAAATGGTCTACAGAAACAGTAGTTTGGTATGACTTAATACAAGAGATGAGCATAGTTGGAGAGAAAGCAAATCGAATATTCTAAGTGAACATACACTGATGATTTGGCAACAATCTAACCTCATGCCATCTCATGAGACATGCTGTCTATACACTCCCCAATTTATAGCTCCAACATAATCTCTCCCCTGAGCCACAGACGTGAATATCCCGCCGCCCACTCAATATCTCTACCTGGCTTCTCAAACTTACTATGTTCAAAACCAATGTCCCGATTCCCATGGCTTCCCAGACCTGCTCCTCTCACGGTCTTCCCCATCTTGGTAAGTGGCAGCTCCATTCTTCCATTTGCTCAGGCCACACACATCGATTCCTGTCTTTCACATGTAATCCATCAGTAAATTCTGTTGGTGCTACCTTTGAAATATATCCAGAATCCGATGACAGCTCTCCACTTCCGCACTCCCACCTCACTGGTTCAAGCCATCATCCCCCACCTGGATTATTGCAACAGCCTAACTGATGCGCTGCTTCCACCACTGCTCTCGTTATAGCACATTTCCCACACTACAGCCAGAGTAAAGCTTTTAAAATCGAAGTCATGTCATGTCTCTCTTTTGCTCTGAAGCAGCAATGGTGTCTCATTTCCTTCAAAATAAAAGCCAAAATCCATACAATGACCAACAAGGTCCCTATATAAGGTTCACCTGTCTCTCTACCTTAACCTCTCTAATCTCATCCCCCCCATATTTCCACCTATCTCAATGCACTTTAGGTGCACCAACCTTCTCTCAGTTTCTGAAAATCAGGCATGTTTCCACCTCAGGGCCTTTGCAATGTCCTGTTGTAAACCACCAAAAAAAGGTCACTTCTCATCCTCCTTCCTGTCTTTCATAGCACTTACACCAAATGACATACTATATATTTTGCTTATATGTTTATTGTCTGTCATCTGTCTCTCCCCACAAAAATGTAAGCTCCATGAAGTGTTTTTATCTTTTCTATTCATTGTTATGTCCCCCAAACAAGCACAATGTCTGGCATGTAGTAGACTCTTGATCAACACTTGCTGAATGAACTGAATACACTGTTGCCCAGCTTTCACAAGAGGGGCTAGAGAGAATGTGGAAATGAATAGGTCATTGTCTCCACCCCCAAGGAATTCACAGTCCAATGCTAGTGATAAACAACTCTACTACGAAGCAGAATGAAAGGACACATAAAGAAAGACAAAGCAATATAAGGATACTGGAAAAGACTGTACTTGATTCAGCTTGTTTGTTCATCACCAATGCCATCACCACAACCAGTGAAATTCTACTGAGCATCTATGTGATAAGGCCAATTTTAATCTCTTTCTCCTTAGCTTCCCATAGCATGTGCTTCATAAGGTGGACAGCTGGCTGGATTTTAGACCCCGACTTTGCTACAAATAGTGCAAAGTGAGAAACGTATCAATAGCAAACTTCCAGAAATGTATCTTTGCCCCAGAGAACTGGACTTCCACCCAGAAAAGGAGGCATCAATACAATTAATCTAGTTTCATTTCAGCCAGCACATACAGTTTTTGTTCATTAAAGAATGAAAGTTTACCAAGTAGGGGTAGAGAGCTATTTTCCACATAAGGACACTGATGATGCAAAAGTATCAATCAAGAGGGGTGCCTGGGTGGCTCAGTCATCAAGCGTCTGCCTTCAGCTCAGGTCATGATCTCAGAGTCCTGGGATCGAGTGAGCCCGCCCTGTATCAGGCTCCCTGCTCAGGGTGAAGCTTGCTTCTCCCTCTCACACTCCCCCTGCTTGTGTTCCCTCTCTGTCAAATAAATAAATAAAATCTTTAAAAAAACCCCAAAAATATCAATCAAGGACCTTATAATTAAAAATAATTTAATAAATTAAAAATTTAATAAAATGCTTTCTGTTACAATATAGACATATATATTTTTTATTTTCTCTCCCATCTCTCACTTGCTCTTTCAGTCAAGTTTGGTTCAGTCTGATTGGGATTAACATAGCAGAGGTAGGGTCAAAATAGCATTCCTTCTTAAGTCTCAACTGGTTATGAATTTACACTTATCTTAACACCATTCAAACCTAACAAGTTAAATTTAAAAATGAAAAACATCTCACTTCTAATGCCTAATGTTGTGTTCTGGCAACTATGATTTATGATGTTAAAATCACCCTTATTTTTATGTATGAAAATGCAGACATTCTCTTTCCCCTCAGTATGTTTATTTGCAACATGAAAACTCCTGGAGGAGAGGGGGACGGAAGGGAGAGAGAGAGAGGGAGAGGAATATTCCTATAGCCATTTTGAACCATTCCTGAAGTTCTAATCATAGCTATTCACAGCTATGAATCAGCTACTAATGTCACATCTATTCAAGGTTATTGAGGGTTCTTGGAAGCAATCTTCCTTTAAACCACAAATTGGTATAAACCAAGAGAAAATAATCCTTCCCTGCTCCCTGACCCTCAACCACAACTTCCTGTCTTAATGTTTGTGTCAGTGGACGCAGATAGCAGAAGACACATTCCAGCTCTCTTTAGGCACATGATATGGAGACGCACAGCTCTGTGCCTAGAGCTAGGAAACTGTGATATTTACCAAAGTCCTGTGAAGCAGAGCTTGGCTTCACTCACAAATGGTTCACTTTTTGGAAATAAAAAAAATAGGACAACATTAAGAGAACGACTAATACTTTAAGCCTCACAAAGTTTGAAAGCACAATAATTCTGAGAAGATGCTGTTCTAAATACTCTAAGGTTAAGGACAGGCTCATATTTGCTTTATTGACTTACTCATTCAGTGCCCATCATGGCATCCTGGAGGTCCAATGGTAAGCAAATGTTATTTAGACATGACGATCACACTGTCGACTCATAGAAAAACCAAATGTATACATAATGCTATTCACAGCAAAGCAGTTTTTCTTATTTCTCTATTATTTTGATAATGATAAACTTTACAAAAAGGAACTATGTGGGTAAAATACATGCTGTTATTATGAAACCATGAAAATCAAAGTCAATTATTTCTCTACTGCAGAACATACATTCAGATAGGTCACACAGTATAACTTCAAATGTCACTACCTGTGGTTTACCTTTGTGTTTTCCACTTGCTACTTGCTACTAAGATAAACTCCAAGGTGACTTTGGAAAAGACCCAGGGAGGCATATGTTTATTTCTTTAGTAACCATAAGGCTATGAAGAGACAACTTGGTATGTGAAAATCATTGGCCTTGGAATGGCAGAATCAGCAACTTAACAACAGTAGCTGCTAACTCAGGTGGCGGGTCGGCCCACCAGGCACTGTTCTAAGTGCTTTTCACACATTAACTCCTTTAATTCTCATTGTGTCTGATGAAGTAGGTACATTTTATAGATAAAGAAAATCAAGGAACAGAGCAGTTAAGTGACTAGACCAAGGTCACATAACTAGTAAATTGTAGAACCGAGATTTCAATTCATACAATCTGCTCCAAAGGCCACACTCTTAATCCCTACTCCACGTTGTCATTCAGAACATACTTGGCACAGTGGCCTATGGTATATCACCTCCTCTCTCTTAAGGGCCTCTAGTTTTTCTAAATGTAACAAGGAGATCAGATTATCTCAAAGAGCTCTTCTAGCTCTAAAATCCCATGATTGTATATGAAATTGAAGGGAAGCTTAGATTGATCGATCAAAAAATTGGTGGGTTTATGCTAAGTGAAATCAGTCAGTCAGAGAAAGACCAAGTCCATTTTATTTCACTCCTATGTAGAATTTAAGAAACAAAACAAATGAGCAAAGGAAGAAAGAGATAAACCAGTAAAACAAATTCTCTCTTTTTTTTTTTAAGATTTTATTTATTTGAGAGAGAGAGAAAGCCGGGGAGGAGCAGAGGGAGAGGGAATGAAGCTCAAGCAGACTCTGCTGAGCACAGAGCCCAACTCGGCGCTCAATCCCACAACTCTGAGACCATGACCTGAGCTGAAGGCAGACGCTTAACTGACTGAGCCACCCAGGCGCCCCAAGAAACAGATTCTTAAATATAGAGAACAAACTGATGGTGACCAGAGGAGTGCGGGTGAGGAGATGGGAGAAATAGGGGACCCATTAAGGAGTGCATTTGTTGTCATGAGCACTGCGTGATGTATGGAGTTGTTGAATCGCTATATTTGTACACCCAAAACTAATATTATACTCTATGCTAACTAACTGGAATTTAAATAAAGTTTAAAAAAAAACTAGAAAAAATGGTGGGTTTATTCCAAGCCAAGTCTACATTATTTACCAGTCCCTCTCCCCTCCTCTCTCTTCTGTTCCTTTTCTCTCCCTCTTCCCAACCCTTCACACACATTCCAATCTATTATAGGGTAGTTTAACTAAAATATTACTTTTGAATCCATTGATCTGTGTATATGCACTGGGGATAACTTCCCTTCCTGTCCCTCTATCCTGTTATTTTCTTCCCATTTATTATTAATCATATATACACCCTCTCAAAATGGAAAACAGGCCTGTCCTACTCATAGCAACTGTTTATGGGTTGCAGCCTTCACCAAAAAGACATACTCTACTCCAGAAAAAAATTAAAGAATACATTGGACATCACTCAAGGAGAACAGGCCTTTTTCAGAACACAGCAGACAGAGGAAGTGAGGCCACCTAGCAACTGGAGAATAGCTAGTAAAGGGGGATATTACTCCTTGGGATTACTGTAATAATTTTTCTTCAATGAGGACCTTTTACATTAATGCAGATTGACTCATTCACAAAACACTAGACTAATAACAGATGCTGGTGAAGATGTGGAGAAAGGGGAGCACACGCACTGTTGAGGAGAATGTAAATTGGTACAGCCACTACGGAAAACAGCATGGAGGTTCCGCAAAAAAACTAACAACAGAAATACAGTATGATCCAGTAATCATGCTTCTGGGTATTTACCCAAAGAAAACAAAAACACTAATTCAAAAAGATATAGGCTCCTCTGTTTATTGCAGCATTATCTACAATAGCCAAGACATGGAAGCAAGCGTGACTGCGTGCACACACACACACACTCTCTCTCTCTCTCTCTCTCTCGGGGAGGAATATTACTCAGCCATAAAAAGAATAAAATCTTGTTATTCATGACGACATGGATGGAACTAGAGGGTATTATACTAAGTGAAATAAGTCAGACCAAAAAAAACAAATGCCATATGATTTCACTTATATGTGGAATCTAAAAAACAAAACAACAGGCAAAACAAAACAGAAACAGACTCACAAATACAGAGAACTGGTGGTTGCCAGAAGGAAGGGGAATGGGAAGATAGGTGAAATAGGGGAAGGGGATTAAGAAGTACAAGCTTCCAGTTATAAAATAAATATGTCATGGGGATGTAAAGTACAGCATAAGGGATATAGTCAATAATATTGTAATAACATTGTATGGTGACAGATGGTAACTACACTTAACATGGTAAACACTGCATAATGTATATAAATGTCAAATCACTATATTGTACACCTGAAACTAATATAATATTGTATGTCAATAACACTTCAATTAAATAAAAAGAAAAGAGTGAACTTAGGAAGCCCTTAAATGGAACATTGAACTTTTGGCTGATTCTTCTCCCACCTTCCTTTGTTTTTCTTAAGGGAACGCTTAAATAGTGAATTGTTGTGGGGAACAAACAAAGCTGTAAAAGCAAGATAATTGCTTGACTTTTTCCAAGGTTGAGAGAGAAACAGGCCCCATTTATCCTACCAGCTTCTAAGAGTGACTGCTGTCATTCTGGTCCATTTCCTTCCAGTCATAATACACAAATGCATTTTTTCATGTTGCTTCCTTCAGTATAGATATTTTTTGCATTTTTCTACAAAATTTCTGTAACCGTCATTTTTTAAAAAAGATTTTATTTATTTGACAGAGAGAGACACAGCGAGACAGGGAACACAAGCAGGGGGAGTGGGAGAGGGAGAAGCAAACTCCCTGCCAAGCAGGGAGTCTGATGCGGGGCTGGATCCCAGGACCCTGGGATCATGACCTGAGCCAAAGGCAGACGCTCAATGACTGAGCCACCCAGGCGCCCATGTAACCGTCATTTTTAACAGCAATGTAAAGTGGATGTACTATAATTTGCTTACCCATTCCCCTATTGTTGGGTGTTTACATTATCTCTCCCCATTTATAAATATTCTAACTGGAGTCATTTGAAGATAACATGCACGTCTTCAATATTTTTTATTATTTCCTTAGGGTAAATTCCAAGAAGTTGAATTAATAAGCCAAAAGTTTTGAACATATTTGTGGCTTTGGGGGATTGTAATGATTTACACTGCCATTAGCAATGTGTGGGAACACTCTCCTCTCATTGTACCCTTGCCAACCTTGAGTATTATTTTTTAATGTCTATTTGAAATAAGTAAATTAAAGGTATCTTCTTTTAGTTTGAATTTCCTGGATTATTAGTGAGGCTGAGTAATTTTTTTGGCATGTGTTTGCTAGGTCTATTTCCTCTCTTATGAACTACTTATGGCTTTTGTGCATTTACCTACTGGGGACCTGAGTGTGGTTTTTTTGTAATTAAACTATATTGGTAGTATATAACAAATAAAATAACCCTTTATCCATAACACTTACTGAAACTATCTTTCATAGTTTGTTGTTTGCCCTTTTTGGGGTCCTGAAAATGATGACTGAACTTTATACTAAAAGGAAAACATAATCACTGGCTGGACATAAAGCAGTTGTTTTAGAAAATTATGATAGACTTCGTAAAACCAAGAGTTTTTCTGAAAACAATTTGTTAGTATCTAATTGCTTGGCAGCTGTTTGATTGACTTCATTTAGTTATTCACAAAATAATTGTAGTTTGGCTATATATATTTATATATATAGCTATATATATACAATATATATAAAAACTCATCTATTTGTATGTGATGAGAGCCCAGATAGGTACATAAAGCCTAAAGCCTAGTTCCATTTTGTTATGGAATTGGCCAGTTATTTTGGTGTCTGTCTCATGGACACAACCATAATATTTTAGTAAATAAAAAGAGAAATAAATCATCATTTTTCAGGAGATAGGCTGAGAATTTTATGTACTGCATATGGGGCTTCTTATCCAGGAAAGGATGACTTTCAAAGTAGACTGCTTTTGTGCTACATACATACCCTATTATATCAAAGAGATAACACTCAAGAGTTGAAATGAAATTCTGTTTACTGCATTGGTTCGCATGTGCTTGTTTAAGCTAAATGTTCTATTAGCATTTTTTAAATCTTACAATGGAAGGCTGAAAGGTCCCTCCTGGAAAAATATTCCTCCAAAACGGATTTGACTCAGTTGTGAAAACAGCTGCAGTGGATGTCCTCACGGTGCGTGGGCAGACTCTTTAGGTCATTTTGAAAGAGAAAAATGGAAACCTCTTAATTCCACAATTAAAGAGTGATGATTAATTAATCTCACATCTCTCTCTGTAGATGCTGTTTTTTTCTGGCTGCTTGTATCTTTATTTTTTCTCATTATTTTTGGACATTTTTATGGACACTGATGCTAGATCACTTGAGACAAGTGGAGAGAGAGAATTATGAATGGAAAAATTGGTGCTGTCACCAGATTCTACAAAGAAACTCCAATCTGGAAAATAGTTTTAAAAGAAAAATAAAAATCCAGAACTCTAGATCAGTCATTTGGGATATTTTCTCTCATTTAGTATTCTCTATTCTGCTTAGGGAATCTGGACTCCATAACTTTCCCATACACCACACACACACAAACACACATGAGTGTGGACAAAGTTCTGGGGGACTGAAACTATACAAATCATGATTTTGAAGATTTTTTGAGTATTTCTTTTTTGTTTTGTTTTGTTTTGGCTTTTGTTTGAGGGAGAAGGGGGAGGAAGGGGGAGGAGGAGAGACTCTTAAGCAGGCTCCACGCCCAGTGCAGAGCCCAACGCGGGCCTCAATCTCACAATCCTTACAGCATAACCGGAGTCGAAGTCAAGAGTTAGAAGCTTAAAAGACTGAGCCACTCAGGTGCCCATGTTGAGTATTTCAATAAATAAATGGCAACAGCTTAATGCATGCCAAATGAGGGCCCAGAATCTCTAGTTGCTATTTCCAATTGAGGCAGAGATTTTTTTAAATTAATTAATTAATTTTAATTTTTTAACTACTAAGCACACCTCTAAACCTTAGTAATTTGAAAATAATACTACATCTGAATTGCAGTGACATCTACCTCCATCACACCATCTCTTTTGGAACTCCAACAACTTCCTAAAGTAATTTCAAATTATCTTTCTTATAACTTTTCAATATCCTTTGTGGTGGGTTATGTAAATCAGCTAAACACTTAATACGGGAATAATCTTCAAGAAAATTGAAGGTAACTCAATGTGTAAAAGCTTTTTTTTTTACTCTTTGAGGAAGAACAATAGCTGATTTCACCAAGTAAACAATCATACTCATTTCATTTTTCTTACAATGGAATCCATTGGGATTTTGTAAATTTTGTGGTAATTTTAGCATAAACATACTTGTCTAAAATGTAGCATCAAATTTACTATAGTATCTTGAGAAGTAATAGGCTTTAAATATGGTATTGAACAACCAGAGATGTCACTCTCCCCCATAGCTTGCAGATAGCAATTAGTAATCACAGCTCTCTATTGCCATCCATATTCTGCAGTTCAGTGAAATTTGTACATTTTCAGTAAATCTCTCAAATTTCACGTTTAACAATTGGAAGCAGAAGCATTTTCACTGCTTACTAACTTGAACCTCATTTTCAATTATGTTAAATATTAGATGGAAGTGGAGCTAGTCAAATTAACATTGCATACTCTACGAAGATATAGACCCTTTAGCGATTTAATTATAGAGGTGGATGCAGGGGTTAATAATGATTGTGGGGGTTTGCACCAAGTATTTTCTCTTCTAGGCAAGTGCTAACTACAATAGTCCCACCTTATCTGCAGGGTATACGTTTCAAGATCCCCAGTGAATGCCTGAAACCAGGGATAGTACCAAACCCTGTATAGACTGTGTTTTTTCTTATACATACATACCTATGATAAAGTTTCATTTAAAGTCTAAATTAGGCACAGTGAGAGACTAACAACAATAACTACTAATAAAGTAGAACAATTATAACAATATATTATAATGAAAGTTAGGGGAATGTGGTCTTTCTCTCTCTCTCTCAAAATATCTCATTGTAGTGCACTCACCCTTTTGTAAAGATGTGAGATGATGAAGTGCCTACGTGAGGAGATGAAGTGAAGGGAATGACATAGGCCTTGGGACAGCGTTAGGCTACTACTGACTTTCTGAGATATGTTCAGAAGGAGGACCATCTGCTTCCAAACCTCAGTTCACCTTGGGTAACTGAAACCATAGAAAGTGAAACCGTGGATAAGGGGGGACTATAATACCAAAGGCAGCAGCCTATATTAGAAGGAGCCCGGAAATGTAGGTTCTACACCCAGCACTATGACAAAGTAGTGTGGCACCATTTTCTTACTATAAAGTGGGAAAATACCTAATATCATTAATCCTATGAATTTCACAAGGCTGTTACGGTAGCCCAGGAAAATAATATGATTGACAGTTTTATTTATTTATTTTTTAAAGATTTTATTTATTTATTTATTTGAGAGAGAGAGAGAGCATGAGATGGGGGAGGGTCAGAGGGAGAAGCAGACTCCCCGCCGAGCAGGGAGCCCAATGTGGGACTCGATCCCGGGACTCCAGGATCATGACCTGAGCCGAAGGCAGTCGCTTAACCAACTGAGCCACCCAGGCGCCCCTGATTGACAGTTTTAAAAAACAAGTACCAGAGGAAAGGCTCTAGTAGAAGTTTAAGTTGTCAGATTGCTTAAATAATAATGCTTATTATTATTATTATCAGAAGTAAAAGGACTAGAAAAAAGATCCAGACACTTTTTAAAGCAATTTATATCCATGATCACTTTTAATCCTCAAAAATTTCATAATGAGATATGGTTTCCTTATTTTGTAGGAAAAAAACAGGCAAAAAAAGGTTAAGTAATTTTGCTCAGATCACACAGCTAGTGGAGATAGACGTCAAATCCAAAAAGTCTAGCTCAAGAGTCTATACTCTTAATCTCTTTGTTATATGAGGGTCACAGATTCTAGTCCTTTTACTTAAAAGGTGTCAATGTGCAACACAATTCCCCTGCCTACCACATTTTGCATTTACTAGACACTCCAGATGAGAGAGCAAGAATTGACTTGGTATTGCTGGGTCATGTATGATCAGTTTGATACAGATCTCTACACCATGCCAGGTCACAGGCAAGAACTTTACTAGACTTTCTCAGCCCCCTTATCAACAAATACTCGGTAAGAACATAGCACGGATTAAACTGTAATTTTAACCTTTGTGATTCCCTCTTTTAAAATCTAAATTTCCATATTCACCTACAGGGAGTAATACAATGTAATTACAAATGGATTGCCACCACAGAGAGTTGGTTTGGCATAATGTACCAGGAAGGGTACTGAACTTGGAGTCAGGAAGTCTGAGTTTGGGCCCATCTTGTGTCATTGACTGTATGACACTGGATAAATGAGCTAACCTCTTTTCCTTCTGCATAATAAAGGCTAACTGCCCTTCCTTCTTAAGAGTGCTGGCAGATGAGTCCAATAATACGTATGAAAGCACCATGTAAACTGTAAAACAACTTGTATAGTTGTAATTATTAATTACTGACTTTTGCAACTATAAATGTATCAATGCTAGGTTATCTATTGCTTGGAGAAATACTACTCAGGGAGTTGTCAATGTTACTGATCTTTTTGTTTTGTTTTTATTGTTGGTTTACTATTTCTTTTTTAAACAGGTTAATTGAGGTATAATTTATATAACATACATATCAATCATTTTAAGTGTAAAATTCAATGATGTGGGGGTACATTTATAGAGTTGTGAAACTATCACTACCATCCAGTTTTAAAATATTTCCATCACCCTAAAAATAATGCCCACATCCATGAAGCAGTCACTCCCAATTCAACCTCCCTCCAGCCCTTGGCAACTACTAATACACTTTCTGTCTCTATACATTTGCCTATTCTGGACATTTTCTGTAAATGAAACCATACGATATGTGGCCTTTTGTGTGTGGCTCTTATTCATTCATGCTTTAGCACATATTAGTATTTCATGTCCAGTTTATTTCCAAATATAATCCTTTTGACATGTTGTGTTAAATTTGTGAATATCTTTTTTTTTTTTTTTTTTTTTTTTTAAAAATTTTTTTTTTTTTTTTGAGAAAGAGAGAATGAGAGACAGAGAGCATGAGAGGGAGGAGAGTCAGAGGGAGAAGCAGACTCCCCGCCGAGCAGGGAGCCCGATGCGGGACTCGATCCCGGGACTCCAGGATCATGACCTGAGCCGAAGGCAGTCGCTCAACCAACTGAGCCACCCAGGCGCCCTGTGAATATCTTTGTTAAGAATGTTCTGGCCCTTGCTTTTTCACCTCTCCTACTGGGATTCATATTATGAATATGCTGGTATTCTTGATGTTACCTCAAGTATCTCTGTTCATTTTACTTTTATCTGTTTTCTGTCTATTCTTCAGATTGGACAATTTGTACAGACTGGTCTTCGAGTTAACTGTTTGTTTTGCCATCTTAAATCTGCTATTGAGTCCCTCTAGTGAATTTGTCATTTCAATTACTGTATTTTTCAATCATAAAATTTCCATGTGGTTCTTTTTATAATTTCTACTTCCTTCTTGAAAATCACTAGTTTGTTCATTTTTGTCACACTTTCCATTAAGTCTTTATTTACGTTTTCCTTTACTTCTTTGAATATGCTTATAATGGCTGCTTTGAAGATGTGTCTGCTAATTACAACATCTGGAGACACTCAGAGACAGTTTATATGACTGATTTTTTTTTTCTTTTTACTGAGAATAGGTCATGTTCTCCTACTTTTGCATATTTCATAACTTTCTGTTGAAAACTGGGCATTCTGGATGGATAATATATTAGAGCAACTCTGGATTCTGATTTTTCCCCTGAAAGTTATTGCTGCTGATTTTTTTCGTTTTTTATTTAAGTAACCTGCCTGGGCTAAATCTGTGAAACATGTTGCCCAATGATGTGTGCCTGCTGCTTTATTTGGTTATATTTTTGTTATATTATTTTTTTAAGGTACTGCCTTTTTTTTTTTTTAAAAAATTTATTTAAGAGAGAGAGGGCACAAGCAGAGGAAGCGGCAGAGGGAGAGGGAGAAGCAGACTCCCTGCTGAGCAGACAGCTCGATGCGGGTCTCCATCCCAGGACTCCAGGATCATGACCTGAGTCGAAGGTCCTGAGCTTAACCAACTGAACCACCCAGGCGCCCTGTTATATTCTTTGTTTAAGCCTGCTTTCCTAAGGGTGAACTCTGTGTCCCTGTAACTCTGTGGTCAATGATGCACAGAGGGGGTGCTCAACTACCTCAAGCCTGTAAGTGTTTTATCTTCTACAATGGATCTGTGTGTGGGAAAGGGAGCACATTTAAAGTTCACACCATTTTCAAGTTTGCCACAACTTTTATTTTCCATTGGGCCTTTCTGTATCTGTCCTGTACAAGTGTGGCTAGCTTGAGCCCTCTCAAATCTTCACTGTCTGCTGCACACATGCATAGTCTCAGACAGGAATATACTTTTTACTACCCAGGTTAGCAGAACTGTTGGCCCTCCACACAGGCCAAACCCCACCAAGACTGTCACTTCTACAAACACTGTCACTGGACGTGGGAGTCGTGCACCTGTCCACATCAAGTGAACCATCTTCAACCATGGTAGTGCAGATACAATTCTTACAGCCTGCCCCACCATGGGCACTAACTAGTCTTCGGGAGAGGGGTTGGTAGAGCATGAGCAGCCCCAGGCCAAAACACCAGAGATTTCCACTTCTGTTACCCAAAGTCCAATAGTTTATTCAAGTATACGTGCTTCTTAGATTGTTACAGGTCTTTGGTTGATTTCCAGAGTGCTTAAAGGGCTGTCTTTGTCAACTTCTCAAGCTTTATGGTTTATAGTTGTTTTTAGGAAGTGGATTTGTAGATCCTCACAGTCTATAGCCAGAAATCCTGCCCACTACTGATCTTACAATGGCAGACTTCATAGAAATCCTATACATTAGGGATTTGTGGGGGTTTTGCTTAATACTTCAAAGACTTAATACAAGAAAAACAATGTAAAAGGTCTCACTAAGGAGCGCCTGGGTGGCTCAGTTGGTTAAGCGACTGCCTTCTGCGTGGGTCATGATCCTGGAGTCCCGGGATCGAGTCCTGCATCGCGCTCCCTGCTCGGCAGGGAGTCTGCTTCTCCCTCTAACCCTACCCCCTCTTGCACTCTCTCACTCTCTCTCTCTCAAATAAATAAATTTTAAAAAAAAGGTCTCACTAATAATTTTATATTGATTATATATTCGGGGCACCTGGGTGGCTCTGTCAGTTAAGCATCTGCCTTTGGCTCAGGTCATGGTCCCAGAGTCCTGGGATTGAGTCCTGCATCGGGCTCTCTGCTTGGCGGGGAACCTGCTTCTCCTTCTCCCTCTGCCTGCAGCTCCCCCTGCTTGTGCGCTCTCTCTATCTCTCAGTCAAATAAATGAACTATAATATTTGGATATACTGGGTTAAGTAAAATATATTAATAAAATTAATTTCACCTACTCATTTTTTCTTTTTTAATGTGACTCTCCAGAATTAAAAAAATGTATGTCTTGCATTATATTTCTATTCTAGATCCAATATCCTGTTTATAAAAAAATATTAGAGACAGAGAAACATATCAAATAATGTACCAGGGATACAAAGAGAGAAATCAAGAGCATACAAAACTCTATAGGAAAAAATTACCCAGTTTCTTCAACAAATAAATTGCAAGAGAAAAAAACAAAAAGAGGAAAGGGAAATGTAGGGATTAAAAGAGACTTAAGAGATATAGCTATAAATTGTAATGTGTACCCCCTTTTAAAAATATTTATTTATCTATTTTAGAGAGAGAGAGACAGAGAGCAAGAGGGCGTGGGGAGAGGCAGAAAGAGAGGTAGAGAGAGAACTTCAAGCAGACTTCCTGTTGAGCATGGAGCCCGATGCAAGGCTCGGTCCTAGGACCCTGAGATCATGATCTGAGCCGAAATCAAGAGCCAGCTGCTTAACTGACTGAGCCACCCAGGTGCCCCTGTAATGTGTACCTCTTATTAGTATTCTCATCTGAGCAAATGAAAAAACTATACGTACATTTATGAGATAGTCAGGGAAATTTGGACATGTACAGCCTATCTAATGGCACTAAAGATTTATTGTTTATTTTTAAGGTGCAATAGAGTATTATAGCTAAATTAGAGTCTTCATATCTCATAATCAAATACTGACGTCTCATGGATGAAATTATAGGATATCTTGGGCTTATTTCAAAAAATCTAGGAAGGTAAGAGAGGGAATTGGTTGAGGTGTAGATGAAGCAAGATTGTCCATGAGTTGAAAATCAGGGCGCCTGGGTGGCTCAGTTGGTTAATTGTCTGCCTTTGGCTCAGGTCATGATCCTGGGGTCCTGGGATCCAGTCCCACATCAGGCTCCCTGCTCAACAGGGAGTCTGCTTCTCCCTCTCCTTCTGTCCCTCCCCCCAGCTCATGCTCTCTCTCTCTCTCTAATAAATAAAAAATCTTAAAAAAAAAGAAAATTACTGAAGTCATGTGATAGCTAAGTGTTGGGTTCATTCAATTATGCTCTCTACTTCAGTTTATGTTTAAAATTTTAGATAATAAAAAGTTAAAATAGTTTTGGAGAGTATAATGATTTGTGAAAACACTAGAATACAATGTTAAATGAAAAAAATAAGATACAAAACTGAAATAAATAATGAAATGTTGTTAAAACTAATTTCATGGGAAGAGGGGGTGATTACATAGAACTTTAACTTTCTATTAAATTCTCTATAATTAACTTCTATTGATTTTTAATCAGAAAAACAGTACTCATCATAGAGGTTTATTACCAATTATTGGAAAAAAATTGAAAAACTGAAAGGAAATACATCAAAATAACTAATGGCAATTATCTCTGTGTTGTGTGATTATAAATAACTTTTATTTCCTTATTATATTTTCCCTGTTCTCTACATTGAGGATGTATTACTTTTCCATCAGAAAAATAGGAATGACAAGTTTTATGTGGAGAACTTGAAATTTTTACTTTCCTTTCTGCTCTTCCTATCCATGCCCATCTAGATGTGTAGCTATCTGGCTCTTCATTAGAAGGTACATATTAATAGTATCTCACACATTGCAAAGCATTTCAGACATTTTCAACCTTCTAAATTTCATATAAAATATTACAGTTTATATGCTTACACCCCTCTGACATAGCACACCAGGAAGATATTATTACTCTCACTTTCAGATAAGAAAACAGAGCCTCAAATTTTTGCAAAACCTGGTGAGGCAGTAGCAAACGCTGGATGAGAACGCTGGATGAGAACCCATGACTCCTAGTCTGGTACTCTTTTCACTGTAACATGTTGCCTCCCATAAAGAGTATCCAACTCAGAATACTATTAATTTAGCAAATAACTAACTCAGGCCAATTGAATTCAAGTTAGTTACGTCAATTAACTGTACTATCCATTTTACTTAACTGCAACTGAGAGCCATGTGCAGGAAAGAGGCACTCAGATGAAATAACAGGGAGGAAGCAGGAGAATTTTGTGACATATGGCATGCTTGCTGATGAAATCAAAGGTATGTTTCATGCCAGCTTTTGGTCTGCAAAGTGTCTTTCATTTCACTAAGAGGTATACCCCATGCCAGGATATGCACAGCCTCCTAGCCCTTTCTTTTGAAATCTAACCCCATGAGAGCATGGACTTGGCATGACTTGATGGAACATTGAATGCAATATGCTTGACCCATTTGTGGGTACAAACAATCCAGATTATCCACTGTAGTGAAGGACTCTAGATTGTCAGCTGGATTCCGCATCAGCTCAGGGAAAGTGGGGATACAATTGGGTCTTAGGTTTATCCCTGGGCTGGAGATTAAGGATTTGTAATTTCAGAGAGTAAAAAACAACCCCCCAAAAGGAAAAAAGAAAATGAAAGTTAATCCAGGAAGCAACTAAGTATACTAAAAGTACAGGTATACTTTGCAGATATTGAAGGTTCAGTCCCAGACCACCACAATAAAGCAAATATCATAGTAAAATGAATCAAATGAATTTTTTGGTTTCCCAGAGCATATAAAAGTTATGCTGACACAATCCTGGAGTCTATTAAATGTGCAATAACATTATGTCAGTAGCATTATGTACATATTTTTATTAAGAATATTGCGAAAAAACGCTAATCATCATCTGAGCTTTCAGCAAGTCATAATCACTGATCACAGATCACTGTAACAAATACATTAATAATGGGGCACCTGGGTGGCTAGTTAAGCATCTGCCTTCGGCTCAGGTCATGATCCCAGGGTCCTGGGATCGAGCCCCACATCAGGCTCCCTACTCTGCAGGAAGCCTACTTCTCCCTCTCCCACTCCCCCTGCGTGTTCCTTCACTCGCTGTCTCTCTCTTTCTGTCAAATAAATAAATAAAATCTTTAAAAAAACCCCAAATACATTAATAATGAAAAAGTTTGAAATACTGCGAGAATTACCAAAATGTGACACAGAGACACAAAGTAAGCAAATGCTGTTGGAAAAATGGCACCTGATAGACTTGCCTGACAAAGGTTGCCACAAACCTTCGATTTGTAAAATAAATAAATAAATAAAAAACAAACCCACAATATCTACAAACCACAACAAAGCAAAGCACAATAAAACAAGGTATGGCTTTACAGGACAGAATCAGCTAAGTACTCCAATATAGAATAATATCTTTGTGCCTTGGGAGGGTTGTAAAACCCCCAACTAGACCTTAGTTTGGTGCAAAAGATCTAATCTTTGTTGCAAGTGAGTCTGTGTTTCTTCTCTACCAGGGAAGGGAGATGCTAGAGAGCAGAGCAGGGCACCACAGGGTGTTTGAAGGAGACATGTCTGTAGATTTTTAAGAACAGGAAATTTTTACTTTATCTGCTACAAGAACCTTTGTTACTACTTCAATAAAAACTCTCAGGGAAAATACCAATTTAGAAAGAAGACCTTATGTTTAAATGGAGGCATTCACTAGGTGAGACCAGGGTCATCACTGTCATTTTGGATGACTTGGTCCTCCAACTGGTATGGTCAATCTTTCTCATTTGGTAAACCTTGTCTTACATGCAGATGACTGCTTACTGGGAAGGTATTTTGTATAAGGGAAGAAATAAAATATTTTGGAGTTCATTGCAAGTGCAGATGTTCGGATGGCCAAAGGGAGGCGTATGCATCCTTGAATACCTCTATTACAGAAGAATGAGAAGCAGCATATTGAAGCAAGCTTTTGAGTCAGACAGACCTGGGTTCTATTACCAGCTTTTCCATTCACTTAATTTCATGTTTGCTCAGCTATAAAATTGGAATAACAATATATACCTTGCAATGTTGATGTGAGAATTAACAAAAACTATGTTGGATGTATTTTGTAGCAACAAGTTTGAAAATATATACATCATCAAGGTATCAGCAATGGTTAGATGGTAGAATTCTTAGGTTGATTATCAGATGATGGCACTAAAGGCAAACTTTTATTGTTTTCTTTTATTGTCTTGTGTTTTCTTAAAATGAACACATTCTAATATAATGAAAAGAATATCACATACTCTTTTTAAATAATACATGTGAAGTTCCTATTCTTGTGTGGGGCACACAATAAGCACTCACTTCCTCATCGTTGGCTGCCATCAGTATTGTCATTAGTATCATCATCATCTTATCTTTCCTATCATAAGTGAAGAAACGAGGCTTAGAGAGATTTAGTAGCTTACTTAGTTCTGTGTATCTCAGAAGCAAATAAAATGCCTAACATACTGTCTGAAATACACACATATATGGATACATCTCATTTCATGAATCATGAATAAGTAGATTTGTTTGAGAAAGTCACCAACCAAAACTTGAACAACCATAATAGGCCCTCACTGAATCAGATTACTTAAAATGGCAGGAAATCTTGACAAAGGGACAGTATATACACAAGAGTGATATGAAGATTTGACAGAGACAAATAAAATCACATCAAGACGGGCGCCTGGGTGGCTCAGTTGGTTAAGCGACTGCCTTCGGCTCAGGTCATGATCCTAGAGTCCCTGGATCGAGTCCCGCATCGGGCTCCCTGCTCGGCAGGGAGTCTGCTTCTCCCTCCGACCCTCTCCCCTTTCATGCTCTCTCTCTCTCAAATAAATAAATAAAATCTTTAAAAAAAAATCACAACAAGAAAAGGAAGGAATTTCCAATAATAAAAATTAAAGAATAACAATGCTCTTCAATAATTACTTACCAATTCCCATAGATTACAATCAGGTAAAATTTTTCTCTAAAATCACTGCCTTCTCTCTCTAGCATGTCAATGTGCGTGTGCTCGTGCGCATACACACGCACAGGAAAAAATCCCTTCCCCTCACTTCTTCAGAATCCCAGTGGTTTTTTGCTGCTCCTAGACTGAATAAAAGACCCTCCTATAGCACTTTCCCTTTATCCCTACTCCAAATCTATCCTCTTTCCTCTCCTTCATCAAAGGCTACTTGATATGTCTATATATCCTTTTCTCTCAGGTCTCTGCCAGATGTCTACCTGCCAACAACTTATTCAAAGTGATTAAAAACTAATCAGAACTAAATAGGTTATCCCTCCCAGAAGAAGTTAAAATTTACAGAGGTTATTTGGAAATTCCCCATCTTTGACTAAAGGTATTAATTTTTAGTTTTGATATTTAGGCCCCAAAGTAGACCACTGAGGAAGATATCTTGTCACTGGGAAGTGCTTTCCTTGTGCTTCCTAAGTCAAAGTACCCCAGCAACAACCGATTTTATAGGGCTGAATTCTAGCAGGACCTGATTGTTTGAACCTCAAGGCAGAGACAGGACTAGCCTAAATCCTCATGGAATGCCTCCTGTAGATTTAATATTAAGTGAGAAGAATTGAGCTCATCCCTAGATAGAAACTAATAATGATAAATTTCTTCCCCTTCACAGCCTCAGAGGGACTCCGTGTTATATTATGGGTTGCTTCAACATATGAACGAACACTGTTGAGTAAGTTAAGATTTGAGATTTCCTGTGAATTGTAGTATCCAATACAAAGCTAGGGCTATTTTCCCCCTCTGCCAATGTTATACAAGTCCTGGAAAAGCTACTGGCCTCAAATTACTGAAAAAGAATTGGGTCTTTCTAGATTTTTTTTTCACTGAGTCTCATTTGGTGTTCGTTTCAAAAATCTAAGGTTAAAAATGCCCACAGTAAATGACTCTGAGCCTTTTGTCTTCAACAAAGCATATGAATTATAGTCAACACTCTGTGTTCTGGCATTCTGTCAGCAAGAAAACTCTATTGATTGGGGCTTCTGACAGTACCATAAAAGATAATTCTAATGATGACCCTGAAGAACAGCATAACTGGAAATGCCTTCTGAATATTCAAAAAATGACTTTACTCCATTCATTATCATTTTACATTTAATATAGTTTACTAAGTTCTTATTCCTTGGAAGTGGTACAATTCATATTATTTGATTAAGCAGGGCATCTGATTCTTCAATCATGCTCAATTTATAAAAACACTACCATCAAGGCACACATCTCTGAATCAACCTCTAGGCCCACTATAACTTTCTTTGATGCAGTGTCACCTTAAAGCATTTACTCATGAGCAAGTGTGACTAACACATGGGTGACATCCACTATGCTTAGAGATAAGTAGTCATTTATATCTCTAAGGTATCTTGACATCAGAATACACATAGGTTGACAAATGTGGCATGAGTTGTAATCATTTATGAACTACTTGTCACAGAAAATGAACTGGGTGTGGGCTATCTTTTGGCAATGCTGTGAGTGTTTCCTATAAAACGTAGCCTAGACTTCTCATTGTGTTTAATTAAGAAAATATTATAAACACTAATTAGCTGCATTTAATTTTTAAAACAATTTAAAGTTCATAGTTTAAGGGGAAAAAACCCTAAAAACAGTAGACATGGTCTCTGTGTAATGTAATGAATGTTTGGGAAGCAGTCACTGGAGCACAGCATAATGAGGTTGACAGTCAGTAGCCCTGACATTTCTACACAACATCACAACTCAAACATCATTTTAAAAAGCATTGAAAGTTAAATGTGGCACATCCAGTGTACTGAGTTACAGTGCTGGGGGAGGGTATCTGGTAGTTAAAATTTTACAGTCTCTAACCAACAGTCAGCATGTAAGTTAGAAAGAGTGGTATACAAGCTGACACATAGGGGAAAATATAAGGAGAGGTGATCACTATTATTTTTTAAATAATAATCCTAACAATAGCTCTACTCAAAATCAGATATATGCTAAATAAGAAGTTCTTTCATGTTGTCTTTCTGATATTCTCCTTTCCCTGATTCTCTTTCAGTCAGTGAAAATGAAATACTAAGGTGTGAAATTTCCTTGGGAATGGCTAACCTAATGATATCCATAGCACATACTTCTGAATTTTTTCGTGAATCTTTCTGCGCATGATGGTCAGGGTGATCTTTCTCCTCTTAATTAAGAAATGAAATGACGTTGTCACTTTCATATACTACTTAAACCTTATGCTGAGAAAGAATTTGAAAGCCTCCTTGACTTTTGCAAGCGTGGAGGCTGCTGTCCTAGGGTTTACTTGATCAAACAAAACGGTCTTTGAGGCAATCTCATATGAAGTACTTCCATGCTTCTCTCTGAATACAAGGCAATATAATGCCCAACAATGTCAGAAGCAATCATATTGTTTGCAGCTTTGAATTGTTACAGAGAATATTTAAATGGCTTTTCTATGAAACAAGGGCCTTCCCAGTGAATGTGTCTCAGATCTCTCAGCAGCGGGACTTTTAAGCTGCTACGTGTCTTCTGATTCTTCAGTGGGATTAATTGCATACCCCTCCCCACCATTCCTTCACCACATCCTTCCCCTAGACCTGGGTTCCCAATAAATACATAATCTTGAAAGGCTTAAAGTGTTCCTATGTTTCTGCTACATGATGCCTTACTTTTTGCATTCAAGAATTGTTTTTAGTATGCCAAGTTGAGATCCCATGATAACAATATTAGTCATCATCTTCAACATGTAAGAAAATCCAGTAAGAAGTTCATGATCACAAAGTCTCTGTAGTTGACAAATTAAAAAAAAACCTCCTGTGGCTTTCTTATTTAACACCTGATAATAATCTCACCTCTATGCAACTATTTTAATTAAAAAATGCAAAATATTAGGAAAAGTTATATATGTGAAGATAATTCAATTTTAATAGCGTTTAGAGAATCAAAATACTGGGGAAAAAATCCAACAGGTCAAAGTAGGAAAATAGTTGTGTTTTTGTATAGCCACCTGATTTATTCTTATGCCATCATTAAAAGTGAAGGCAAAGAAAACTATGTAGAGACTTGAAAACATGCTTATGATATAATGTTAAGTGAAGGAAAAATAAATATACTTTATTGTTTATAACTAAGTTAAAACAAATCAGTGAATAAAAAGACCAAAGAGAAACACCTAAAAAAGACCAAATGAAAATGCATAAAAGTGACAGCAGTTATGATGCTGAAACTATGGATAATATATATTGTCCACATGCTCTGCATTATGGGTGTGTATCTTTTTTCTTTTTTTAATATTGAAGTACAGTTGACATACAATATTATATTAGCTTTAGGTGTACAATGCAGTAATCTGACAATTCTATACATTACTCAGTGCTCACCACGATAAGTATAGTCACCATCTGTTACCATACAACATTACTACGTTATTGACTATATTCCCTATGCTATACTTTCCATCTCCATGACTTATTTATTTTATAACTGGGAGTTTGTACCTCTTAATCCCCTTCACCTATCTTTTAATTTTAAAAGATGGTATGAGTCTGTCTTCAAAGACACTTACCTAATTTTCAGCTAAGATTTTATACTTCCTAACTACTTCTTTGTTTTAAGTTTTTATTTAAATTCCAGTTAGTTAACATATAGTGCAATATTAAGTTTCAGGAGTACAATTTAGTGATATATCACTTACATATAATACCCAGTGCTCATCACAAGTGCCCTCCTTAATCCCCATCACTTATTTAACCCATCCCCCCACCCACCTCCCTTCCAGCAACCCTCATTTTGTTCTCTATAGTTAAGAGTCTGTTTTATGGTTTGCCTCTCTCTCTTTTCCCCTATGTTCATCTGTTTTGTTTCCTAACTACTTTTATGTTTCACACCCTAGGATTTTAGAAGAACACCTCTAGAACATGACCTCTGGGTGATTAGTTAAAGCATTTACACTAACACCAGATTTTTATTGTTCTTCAAACAATCTGAAAACTACTTTAGGTTATCAAAGTTCAAAGACAGTAGCTATTTTTGGAATCAGGTTTGATTGGCTCAAGATAATCTATTGTTTCTTATTGATTAAAAATTCTCTGGAATAAACTAGCAGTAGTTTATACAGAAAAATAAAATGGATTTTCTGGGTTAATATAGTAGTTTGGGAAGGGTGGGTGGTGGATTATGGAAGAAAAAGAAACAAGTGCCTGGAGATTAAGAAGCATTGGCTAAAGAGGGACATTTGTAATTATACATTATCTGGGATTGAACTATTTCTAACCACCACCAAATAAGGTGGAGGACATATCAAAATGAAAGGTGGGGACATCACTACAGATCCTATAGACATTAAAGAGAATAAGGGAATTTTTGGGACAACTTTATAGCAATAAATTCAATATCACAGATGACATGGGCAAATTCCTTTAAAAACTGGCAAAACTTACCCCAAAAGCTATAGAAAACCTAATTATCCCCATATCTATCAAGGACATTGAACTTGTAGTTTTTTGCCTTTTTTTTTTGAAGATTTATTTATTTATTTGAGAGAGAGAGAAAGAGTGTGGGGGGGTGGTGAGTGGGAGAGGGAGAGAGAATCTCCCAAGCAGGCCTTGCACTGAGCACAGAGGCCAACACGGGGCTCAATCTCATGACCCTGAGATCACAGCCTTGAGATCACGACCTGGGCTGAAAGAAAGAGTCAGACGCTCAACAGACTGTGCCACCCAGGCGCCCCTGAACTTGTAGTTTTTAAACCAATTCCAAAAAAGAACTTTTGACCCAGATAGTTTTACTGGTGAATTTTGTCAAACATTTTAAAAATAAAAAATGACCATCTTAAACAAGCTATTTCAGAAAACAAAAGAGGAAATATTTCCAACTCATTTTACTAGGCCAGTATAATTCTGATACACAGACTTGACAAGTACCTTACAAGAAAAAAAATTATACACTATTATGTGTTATAAACATAAACACAAAATCATGAACACAAAATTATCAAATGAAATTAAGCAATATATGAAGAGTGATAATGAATCATACTACATAAGGTTTATCCCAAGGGATGCAAGGTTGGTACAATATTCAAGTATTAACCAATGTTACTCAAACTATTGAAAGAATAAAAGATAAAATTCATATGATCACCTTAATAAGTGCAAAAAAATATTTGACAAAACTTAATACCCATTAATGATTTAAAAATGCTTTTAGCAAACTATGAATAAAAAGGAACTTCTTCAACCTATAAAGTGCATCTATATTAAAAAAAAAAACTTATAGTTAACATCATACTTAATAGTGAAAGACTAAAAATTTTTCTCCTAGGATCAGGAACAAGGAAAATATGTCTGGTTTTACCACTTCTGGTCAATATTGTACTAGAGAACCTAGACCACAAAATAAGGTAAGCAAAAGAAATAAAAAGGATTCAGATTTTAAAGAAAGAAATAAAACTAAATTTGTAAATGACATGACTGTCTACACAGAGAATCCTAAGGTGATTACAAATTAGCTACTAGAAACCAGTAAGTGAATTTATGAAGGTCACAGGATTCATGATCACTGTATGAAAATCTGTTGTATTTCTACATACTAGCAACAACTAGAAAATTAAAATTAAAATGCCAATTACTGTAGCATCAAAAAACACAAAATATTTAAGAAAAAATTTAACAAAAATGTGCAAGACCTCTATGCTTAAAACTATGAAACATTACTGAGAGAAATTAAACAAGATATAAATAAAAGGAGAAATATGTTTGTGGATACATATCAGTAAGATGTTGATTTTCCCCAAACTTCCCAATCAAAGTAACAGAGGGCTTTTTTGGCAGAAGCTGACAAGCTGATTCTAAAATTCAGGTAGAAAAACACAGGATTCAGAACAGCCAAAATAATCTTGAACAAGAACAATGTTGAAGGAATTATGCTACTTGATTTTAAAACTAATTACAAAATGACAGTAATCCAGAAAGTACAGTACTGTTGTAAGAAAAGGGTAATAGATCAATAAACCAAATGGAAGCAGTTTCTAAAAGAAGTCTTCTATAGGAAAAAAAGTTTGAAACCCAACCTCATGGGATACCTGGGAATAAATAGGCACCTTAAACATTCACGCTAGGTCAGTAAGCCATCTGGCAGAGATTTAATTAATCCCCTGTGGTAAATGACATTATCTTGTTATTTGAAAATAATCTAGCTCCATCAACCTCAAAATGAATCATTTATATATGTATAAAAGCTGACTATGTGCATATGTTTTAGGTGAAATTACTAAAACTTAAAAAAAAATCTGTGGTAATGTACTTCTTATAGACCTCTTAGGGATATAATTGACCAAAATGGAATATACATGGTGAGTTAAACAGACCTTTGGGAAAAGAGAAAGGTATAGGTGAGATATTTTTTTCTCCTCTTTTGTGATGGCTGACTACATGCTCCCCTTCCCAGTATCAAGAGAAGAATTACATTGAATGTGGCTTACTGAAGGCATTGCAAACGAACATTTCACACGAATACATTTTGGACAAATTTTATCTTGAAAACAACTTCAACTCAAATCCTAGTTAATTAATCTAATTTCACAGCACCATGCATCTTATTAGGCTTAGCCATTCGTCTTTGCCCAAAAGGGCTTTGAGGTTTTGCTCTAGAGAATCAACAAATCTAATATAAAATTAAGGAAAGACAGCAATAGATCATAATTCTGGGTTTTAAAAATTATCCAGCAAAGCTGGCACAACACAGAGGTGAAGCAGGCATCTATCTATATGGTGTCACTTCTGAAATATGTACGTCACCACCTTTCTCCCCACCCCCACAGCTGCAGCTTGGCACTGAATCTGGCTTTCTCACCCTCAAGATTCATTCCTTTGCCTTAAGGGATTATCTCCAGAATTGCTCCATTAAAATGCAAATAAGCTATGTAGGAGGGGTGACACATTAACATGCTCACAGTAATTATCTGCTGCTATCATCCTATCAGAATTAATTTATCAACTGTCCAGCAGAAATAAAAACCCTGAGGGTATCTAATGTTGGAAAGATACAATTTAATGTGGGTGGAGCTAGGAATGAGCTCAGGTGTTCAAGCCTAGGTAACACATCATGGTTGGAAGAAGCTTTGAGCAGCAAGGAAACAGCATTCACTCACTCAACCAGTAATCTTCCATTGAGTACCTATAACATGACAGCCACAGTGCTAGTCACTAAGGCTACAGACAAGAATAAATTCATTTTTAACCTTCCCCATAGACACGGAGAATTTGGTGCCTGGAGAGAGAGGAAATGTGCCTCCCCCACAGAATTGTGGTAGGGACTGAATGTGATAATGCACGTGAAGTACTTAATATAGTGCCTGGCATGAAATAAGGGCTCAAAAAAGTGGTTGCTGCTATCACTATTATTAAATTGATTCTGGTGTAGCAGGGAGAGTTCCCCATGCCAGGAAACAATTCTTAGGACACCAAAGCAATTCTGACACTATCTACCCAGCGATGGCATCAGATTCCACAGGTAAAAGGTTCAGTCCCATTCCCACTTTAGATACCACTTGAAGTCCAGGTTGTTACCTAGACTTCTTCCTGATTGACAAGGTTCCAACAACCCCTTCCTCAAGTTCAATTAATTTGCTAGAGCAGCTCACAGAACTCAAGAGAAACATTTTACTGACTAGATCACCAGTTTATTATAAAGAGTATAACTCAGGAACAGCCAGATGGAAGAGATGCATCTTAAAGGTATGTGGGAAAGGGAGCAGAGCTTCCATGCCTTCTCCAGGTGTGCCACTCTCCCCAAATCTCCACATGTTCACCAAACCGAAAGTTCTCTGAACCCAATCCTTGTATTTTTTTTTTATTCTTTTAAAGATTTTATTTATTTATTTGACAGAGAGACAGGAGAGAGGTAATACAAGCAGGGGGAGTGAGAGAGGGAGAAGCAGGCTCCCCGTGGAGCAGGGAGCAGGATGCAGGGCTCAACCCCAGGACCCTGGGATCATGACTTGAGCCAAAGCCAGGTGCTTAACGACTGAGCCACCCAGGCTCCCCGGCCATTTGCATTTTAAGTGAATCTCCAGCCCCCTCCCCTTCCCTGAAGATCAAGGGGTGGGACTAAAAGTTCCAACCCTCCAGTCACATGGTTGGCTTCAGTGGCAATCAGCCCCATACTTGGGTATGGTCCAAAAGTCACCTCATTAACATAACCAGAGACAATTTTATTGCTCTCACCAACTTAGGAAATTCCAAGGGTTTTAGGAGCCTTGTGCCAGTAACAGTGGACAAAGACCAAATATATATTTCTTTTATAAATCACAATATCACAATTATCTATTATCACTGAGTGATAGTGAACTATAAAAGAATTTCTAGAAATGAAAATGAATGCTGAAATAGGTTGGGCTCTGAGCTCAGTGTGCTATCTGGTTAAGAGTCTCTCTCTCCCTCTGCTCCTCCCCTCACTTGCCCATGTTTTCTTTCTCTCTCTCTCAAATAAATAAATAAATAAATAAATAAATAAAATCTTTTAAAAAATCAAGCAGGGATTTCGTGAAAGAGAGAGGGTATTAAGATACAATCATAAAACATATATAGAAAGGGGGGAGAGGAAGAGTGTGAGCAAGTGAGAGAATGAGCAAGCATCTATGTAGCAGGCACTGTGCTATGTGCCTTTTATTCATTATCTCATTCAATTCTCACAATCCCCCTTCAAGAAAGGGGCTATTATTTTCAATTTATATGTGTGGAAACCAAGGTTTGGAGAAGGTGAAATAACTTGCTCACAGTCACACAGTTACATGGAAGAACTGTGATGTAGATACATAGAATGTAGGTGGTTGCAAGAGGCAAACGTGGAATCCCACAGAAAGGTTTCTAGGCAGAGGGAAGTGTATGAGCCCATGCATGGTGGTGGGAAGATGCTGATGTCATTCACAGAATACTGAGTAGGTTCGTTTGTCCAAAGTGGAGGGACAGTATAGGAGAGAAGGGAGTGATGAGGCTAAAAAGGTAGATTGAAGCTATATGACTGGGACTTCTTTTTGGGGGCTGAAGAGTTTGAACATAATTTGATAGACCTTACATATTGGGGAGAAGGTATGAAAGGTGAGGTGGGAGAGGCAAAGACTGTTTCACCCCTACTTAGGGATTTTGTACCAGACGATCCCCGGACAAAGCACCACTTCTTAATCCCCTTCTATGTCTTCCCTGAAATGCCTGGAATATATTTCCTTCAAAGCAACCATGCAGCAACCACCTTTTTTTCTTCCCAAAGGAGTGGGCAGTAGAGGAATTTCAGGCCAGTCAAGGCAGGAGATGGCTAGGTTTGGGACAGAGCACATCTCCCCAAAGGGAAGGCTACGTACACTTAAGGCCAGCTCCATTTTCTTCTTGTGGATGGACAGATTTATGAAAGGGCACGTGAAAAAGTGTGTGTTTAAGAGAGAGAGAATTCAAATTTATGTAGCAAAGTGGTTCTTGTGACTATTTCTACCATAATTTTCAGTCCTATGACTGATGAAAAAAGAGAATTTATACCACTTATCATTCGAATCTGACAATGATAGTATATATGTGTCTTGACCCCATAGTCTCCTCATATAAGGAGCCAGTGTCACTAAGACCCCATGTTAACGTTCAAGGCTCCCCATTCCCTCCCCATCCCTTAATCTGGGAGTGACTGTGAATTAAACAAGTGGAAGAATTAAAAAAAAAAAAAAAAAAGCTCTATGTGACTCAAATGTCTGGCATCAAACCAGCTTTGCTGCTGGACTTGCTCTCACCCTGTGAACTCTTGGTATTTCAGAATTGCTCCATTATAATTAAGCCCCATCTTTGATCCTAGTTCCAGGAACCACATGTTTTGCCTTGCTTCACTGTAACTCCCTTGCCTAAAACTACAGTTCCCCCAGGTGTGGGCAGTGCCTTCACTCCAGTCCTTCTGTGGAATGGAAACCTGGCTGCAAATCTCAGGTCCCTTCATTTTCCAGTAGAGCTAAGACTGACATTTAGTGACTAGCAGAGTACTAAACATCTGCCTTTGGCCTTCTCTGATGCATGTTCAACCTGCTTATTAGATATTTTATTTTATCACTCAGCTTCCCTGAGGATAATTACCTACATGTCTAGACTTCCTTTGGTTTATTCCCTACCACCAAGACCTTCCTGGATGCTTGCAATGCTCTGTCTAGCCCCTCTCCATCTGCCTGGCTTTTAGATTTTGGTCACTTTAGTTTGGGCTACCTTATTGCTGGTCACATTCTAGTCATGATGGGTAGAGCTAGTGGCTTTGACTCAGTGCTACAGCAAAACTTTTGCTCATTATTGGTGTAAACTAAGACTTGACAAACACCCTTCTTTTCCCCCTCCAACCATCTCAGTGTAGAGCATTCAATAAATATTAAATAACAATAATATAGCATGAAAGAGAAAGTATCTCATTAAATAAATCATGGAAATGTCAACCTACCTGTCTCAAATTGAAAGAATTTTATGAAAAATATCTTTGGCTTTAGGCTTAGCTTTCTTATATTCATTCATAACAAGCTGTAAAGAATGGAAATGAACTAGTGTTTCATAAGGATGAATTATGGGTATGATTCGATTAAAATTTTCACTTTTTCCTGAGATAGTCCATTATTCACCCAATTGCCATAGTCCATATACTCAGAAGCCTCATTTTGCATACCTAGTGTATAAGTCATGTTCAAACATGGTTAACCCTTGATCATCCTTATTAATGGTGAGAAGCAGAAAAACATTTCATCAACAATAGTATATTATTCAAAACCTAAAATTACTGAACCTTAAGAGTACATTATATGATTCTTCTAACCCTCCTACACAAATGTTTATTGAGCTGTGCCAATGGACTAAATATATACCAATTGAGAATGAGAGGACACTGTTTCAGAAAAATATTGGGTGCCTAGGACAAAGTCAAATGAGAAATACAGACAGTCCACAAAATTAAGACTAAGCATATTTGGAACAAAAAGTTTATAAAATTAACAAATGTCCAAAACATTCATTAAGTTAAAAAAACAGATTACAATACAGTATTTCCTAAGTGTGTGCGTGTGCGTGTGCGCTTGTGCACGCGCGGGTGCACAACACACTCACACAACATCTCCATTGCTAGGCTGTCCCCACTAGCTACACTGAGGATCCAAGACAGAGGCAGTGGCAACACCCATGACTGGAACAGGAAGCAACATCAGCAAAAGCGTAACTTCTACTCAGTGTAAGTGCCTAGTTTATCCCTGATTTCACGATGATTGTTCTGATTTGCTTTGCTTAGTTTTTGCATTGGTAGGTAATCCATACTCTCCTGATTGTCACACAGCAGGGTCTGTTAAATTTATAATACACACATACCGTTAGATCTGTTCAAGTCTACCACATCTCCTAATTTTACTGAATTGACTCATTAAATCATGATACCATCAGTTCATCATTGAATTGACTGATTATTTACTGCAGCTGATCAAATCAATTGGCAGGTTTGTGTTGACATGGCCTAAGGACTGTTACGATACAACAGCTGAGTGGAGTGGTTGCAAGAGAGACCGCAAGTTCCACAAAGCCAAACATACTCTCTGGCCCATTACAGAAAAAAATTTGCCGACCTCTGCAAAGGAGACCTCAATGATTCATCGCCCTTATCTTATAGATTAGGAAATGGAGGCCCAAACAGGTTAAATGACTCAAACTCAATATATCTGATAAAAAAATGCATGGTTTTTGTTACCCTACTGGTTCCCCAAAACCAATCACAGTTCTTCTGTAGTGTTCCTCATTTCATATTTTTTTTTTTTTTGCTGGTATTTTTTTTTTATTCTTATGTTAATCCCCATACATTACATCATTAGTTTTAGATGAAGTGTTCCATGATTCATTGTTTGTGCATAACACCCAGTGCTCCATGCAGAATGTGCCCTCCTCAATACCCACCACCAGGCTAACCCATCCTCCCACCCCCCTCCCCTATAGAACCCTGTTTGTTTTTCAGAGTCCATCGTCTCTCATGGTTCGTCTACCCCTCCGATTTCCCCGGCTTCATTCTTCCCCTCCCACTACCTTCTTCTTCTTCTTCTTCTTTTTTTCTTAACATATATTGCATTATTTGTTTCAGAGGTACAGATCTGAGATTCAACAGTCTTGCACAATTCACAGCGCTTACCAGAGCACATACCCTCCCCAGTGTCTATCACCCAGTCACCCCATCCTTCCCACCCCACCCCCCACTCTAGCAACCCTCAGTTTGTTTCCTGAGATTAAGAATTCCTCATATCAGTGAGATCAGATGATACATGTCTTCCTCTGTTTGACTTATTTCACTCAACATAATACCCTCCAGTTCCATCCACGTCGTTGCAAATGGCAAGATCTCATTCCTTTTGATGGCTGCATAATATTCCATGGTATATATATACCACATCTTCTTTATCCATTCATCTGTTGATGGACATCTTGGCTCTTTCCACAGTTTGGCTATTGTGGACATTGCTGCTATAAACATCGGGGTGCACGTACCCCTTCGGATCCCTACTTTTGTATCTTTGGGGTAAATACCCAGTAGTGCAATGGCTGGGTCATATGGTAGCTCTATTTTCAACTTTTTGAGGAACCTCCATACAGTTTTCCAGAGTGGCTGCACCAGCTTGCATTCCCACCAACAGTGTAGGAGGGTTCCCCTTTCTCTGCATCCCCGCCAACATCTGTCATTTCCTGACTTGTTAATTTTAGCCATTCTGACTGGTGTGAGGTGGTATCTCATTGAGGTTTTGATTTGGATTTCCCTGATGCCGAGCGATATTGAGCACTTTTTCATGTGTCTGTTGGCCATTTGGATGTCTTCTTTGGAAAAATGTCTGTTCATGTCTTCTGCCCATTTCTTGATTGGATTCTTTGTTCTTTGGGTGTTGAGTTTGATGAGTTCTTTATAGATTTTGGATACTAGCCCTTTATCTGATATGTCATTTGCAAATATCTTCTCCCATTCTGTCGGTTGTCTTTTGGTTTTGTTGACTGTTTCCTTTGCTGTGCAAAAGCTTTTTATCTTGATGAAGTCCCAATAGTTCAGTTTTGCCCTTGCTTCCCTTGCCTTTGGCGATGTTTCTAGGAAGAAGTTGCTTCGGCTAAGGTCAAAGAGGTTGCTGCCTGTGTTCTCCTTTAGGATTTTGATGGACTCCTGTCTCACATTGAGGTCTTTCAACCATTTGGAGTCTATTTTTGTGTGTGGTGTAAGGAAATGGTCCAGTTTCATTCTTCTGCATGTGGCTATCCAATTTTCCCAACACCATTTGTTGAAGAGACTGTCTTTGTTCCATTGGACATTCTTTCCTGCTTTGTCAAAGATGAGTTGACCATAGAGTTGAGGGTCCATTTCTGGGCTCTCTATTCTGTTCCACTGATCTATGTATCTGTTTTTGTGCCAGTACCATGCTGTCTTAATGATGACAGCTTTGTAATAGAGCTGGAAGTCCGGAATTGTGATGCCGCCGGCTTTGCTTTTCTTTTTCAACATTCCTCTGGCTATGCGGGGTCTTTTCTGGTTCCATACAAATTTTAGGATTATTTGTTCCATTTCTTTGAAAAAAGTGGATGGTATTTTGATGGGGATTGCATTGAATGTGTAGATTGCTCTAGGTAGCATTGACATCTTCACAATATTTGTTCTTCCAATGCATGAGAATGGAACGTTTTTCCATTGCTTTGTGTCTTCCTCAATTTCTTTCATGAGTATTTTATAGTTTTCTGAGTACAGATCCTTTGTCTCTTTGGTTAGATTTATTCCTAGGTATCTTACGGTTTTGGGTGCAATTGTAAATGGGATCGACTCCTTAATTTCTCTTTCTTCTGTCTTGTTGTTGGTGTACAGGAATGCCACTGACTTCTGTGCATTGATTTTATATCCTGCCACTTGACTGAATTCCTGTATGAGTTCTAGCAGTTTTGGGGTGGAGTCTTTTGGGTTTTCCACATAAAGTATCATATCATCTGCAAAGAGTGAGAGTTTGACTTCTTCCTTGCCAATTTGGACGCCTTTGATTTCTTTTTGTTGTCTGATTGCTGTGGCTAGGACTTCCAATACTATGTTGAATAGCAGTGGTGATAGTGGACATCCCTGCCGTGTTCCTGACCTTAGGGGGAAAGCTCTCAGTTTTTCCCCATTGAGAATGATATTCGCTGTAGGTTTTTCATAGATGGCTTTTATGATATTGAGGTATGTACCCTCTATCCCTATACTCTGAAGAGTTTTGATCAAGAAAGGATGCTGTACTTTGTCAAATGCTTTTTCTGCATCTATTGAGAGGATCATATGATTCTTGTTCTTTCTTTTGTTAATGTATTGTATCACATTGATTGATTTGCGGATGTTGAACCAACCTTGCAGCCCAGGGATAAATCCCACTTGGTCGTGGTGAATAATCCTTTTAATGTACTGTTGGATCCTATTGGCTAGTATTTTGGGGAGAATTTTTGCATCCATGTTCATCAGGGATATTGGTCTGTAATTCTCCTTTTTGATGGGGTCTTTGTCTGGTTTTGGGATCAAGGTAATGCTGGCCTCATAAAATGAGTTTGGAAGTTTTCCTTCCATTTCTATTTTTTGGAACAGTTTCAGAAGAATAGGTATTAATTCTTCTTGAAATGTTTGGTAGAATTCCCCTGGGAAGCCATCTGGCCCTGGGCTTTTGTGTTTTGGGAGATTTTTGATGACTGCTTCAATTTCCTTAGTGGTTATAGGTCTGTTCAGGTTTTCTATTTCATCCTGGTTCAGTTTTGGTAGTTGGTACATCTCTAGGAATGCATCCATTTCTTCCAGGTTATTTAATTTGCTGGCATAGAGTTGCTCATAATATGTTCTTATAATTGTTTGTATTTCTTTGGTGTTGGTTGTGATCTCTCCTCTTTCATTCATGATTTTATTGATTTGGGTCATTTCTCTTTTCTTTTTGATAAGTCTGGCCAGGGGTTTATCAATCTTGTTAATTCTTTCAAAGAACCAGCTCCTAGTTTCGTTGATCTGTTCTACTGTTCTTTTAGTTTCTATTTCATTGATTTCTGCTCTCATCTTTATTATTTCTCTTCTCCTGCTGGGTTTAGGCTTTATTTGCTGTTCTTTCTCCAGCTCCTTTAGGTGTAGGCTTAGGTTGTGTACTTGAGACCTTTCTTGCTTCTTGAGAAAGGCTTGTATTGCTATATACTTTCCTCTCAGGACTGCCTTTGCTGCATCCCAAAGATTTTGAATAGTTGTGTTTTCATTTTCATTGGTTTCCATGTATTTTTTTAATTCTTCTTTAATTTCCTGGTTCACCCATTCGTTCCTCAGTAGGATGCTCTTTAGCCTCCATGTATTTGAGTTCTTTCTGACTTTTGTCTTGTGATTGAGCTCTAGTTTCAAAGCATTGTGGTCTGAAAATAGGCAGGGAATGATTCCAATCTTTTGGTACCGGTTGAGACCTGATTTATGACCTAGGATGTGATCTATTCTGGAGAATGTTCCATGGGCACTAGAGAAGAATGTGTATTCCGTTGCTTTGGGGTGGAATGTTCTGAATATGTCTGTAAAGTCCATTTGGTCCAGTGTGTCATTTAAAGTCTTTATTTCCTTATTGATCTTTTGCTTAGACGATCTGTCCATTTCAGTGAGGGGGGTGTTAAAGTCCCCCACTATTATTGTATTGTTGTCGATGTGTTTCTTTGCTTTTGTTATTAATTGGCTTATATAACTGGCTGCTCCCATGTTAGGGGCATAGATATTTACAATTGTTAGATCTTCTTGTTGGATAGATCCTTTAAGTAGGATATAGTGTCCTTCCTCATCTCTTATTACAGTCTTTGGTTTAAAATCTAATTTGTCTGATCTAAGGATTGCCACCCCAGCTTTCTTTTGGTGTCCATTAGCATGGTAAATGGTTTTCCACCCCCTCACTTTCAATCTGGGGGTGTCTTTGGGTCGAAAATGAGTCTCTTGCAGACAGCATATCGATGGGTCTTGTTTTTTAATCCAGTCTGATAGCCTGTGTCTTTTGATTGGGGCATTGAGCCCATTTACATTCAGGGTAACTATTGAAAGATAGGAATTTAGTGCCATTATATTGCCTGTAAGGTGACTGTTACCATATATTGTCTGTGTTCCTTTCTGGTCTATGTTGTTTTTAGGCTCTCTCTTTGCTTAGAGGACCCCTTTCAAGATTTCTTGTAGGGCTGGTTTTGTGTTTGCAAATTCCTTTAGTTTTTGTTTGTCCTGGAAGCTTTTTATCTCTCCTTCAATTTTCAATGACAGCCTAGCTGGATATAGTATTCTTGGCTGCATATTTTTCTCATTTAGTGCTCTGAATATATCCTGCCAGTCCTTTCTGGCCTGCCAGGTCTCTGTGGATAGGTCTGTTGCCAATCTAATGTTTCTACCCTTGTAGGTTACATATCTCTTCTCCCGAGCTGCTTTCAGGATTTTCTCTTTGTCTATGAGACTCGTAAGTTTTACTATTAGATGTCGGGGTGTTGACCTATTTTTATTGATTTTGAGAGGGGTTCTCTGTGCTTCCTGGATTTTCATGCCTGTTTCCTTCCCCAAATTAGGGAAGTTCTCTGCTATAATTTGCTCCATTATACCTTCTGCCCCTCTCTCTCTTTCTCCTTCTTCTGGGATCCCAATTATTCTAATGTTGTTTCGTCTTATGGTATCGCTTATCTCTCGAATTCTGCCCTCGTGATCCAGTAGTTGTTTATCTCTCTTTTTCTCAGCTTCTTTATTTTCCATCATTTGGTCTTCTATATTACTGATTCTCTCTTCTGCCTCATTTATCCTAGCAGTTAGTACCCCCATTTTTGATTGCACCTCATTAATAGCCTTTTTGATTTCTACTTGGTTGGATTTTAGTTCTTTTACTTCTCCAGAAAGGGTTTCTCTAATAACTTCCATATTTTTTTCAAGCCCAGCTAGTATCTTTAAAGTGATGATTCTGAACTCTAGATCTGACATTGTACTAATGTCCGTATTGAGTAGGTCCCTGGCAGTCGGTACTACCTCTTGTTCTTTTTGTTGAGGTGATTTTTTCCGTCTTGTCATTTTGTGCAGAGGAGAATAGATTAATGAGAGAACAAAATGCTAGCAGAGTAACAACGTCCCCAGAAAACATACTCTAAACAAATCAGAAAAAACCTGAAGCAGTGGGGAAAGAAAGGGAAAGAGAGAAAAAAGAAAAAGAAAAAAAAAGAAAAAGATAAAGATAAAAACAAAAACAAACAAAACAAAACAACAACAACAAAAAAACCAGAATGTGATCGAATATGATCAGGCTGGTATATAGATCAGTGCCACACACTAGATTTGGGTTGTATTTTGGTCTTTTAGAAGAAAATGCCTCCCAAAATTTTAAAGAAAGAGAAACTTATATATGTACAAAAATAAGGGTTGATATGATGAAGGGATGGAATATGACTGTAAAGATGGAAATTATAAAAAATTTTATAAAAGGAATTGATAAGAAGTTGTTTGAAAAAAGAAAGAAGAGGATTTAAAAAAAGAAAAAAAAAGGGAGAGGATGTGATCAGGCAGGGGAATAGAAAACACCATATACTAGAGATTTAGGGTATATTTTGATCTGTTAGAAGAAACTATCTCAAAATTTTAAAGAGAGAACAACTTATACATATAAGCCAAAAATACGGGTAACTACTATGAAGGGATAGAATATGACTCTAAAAATGAAAAATAAAAATGTTGTTTTTTTTTTTTAAAAAAGGGATTGATAAGATGTTGGTTGAAAAGAAAAAAAAGAAAAAAAGAGTTAAAAAAAAATTAACTTTGAAAGACTAAAGAATCATGGTAAAAAAGCCATGAATTCTATGTGCAGTAGTCCCCTACAGCTGGAGTTCTGCTGTTCTCATTGATGGGTAACCTTGGTCTTGGCTGGCTGTTCTCGCTGATCTTCTGGGGAGGGGCCTGTTGCCATGGTTTCCAAATGTCTTTGCCGGAGGCAGAATTGCCCCGCCCTTGCCCCCTCCTAGCTAAGTAATCTGCTCAGGTTTGCTCTCCGGGGCTTTTGTTCCCTGCGAGCTTTCCGTACAGCTTTGGAGGCGGAGAGTGAAAATGGCGGCCTCCCAATCTCCACCTCGGAGGAGCCGAGAACTCGGGGCCCCGCATCTCAGTTAGACCCCAGAGAAAAGCCGTCAGTCACTCCCGTCTCCCCGGTCTCCAGCCGCACTCCGTGCTCACCCGGCCTGTGACCGCGCGTTTCTATCTCTGGCACCCGAGCCCGTGTGGAGTCTCCACCCCAGCAGATCCCTGCGGCGCACTCCCGCGCGGCTCCTCCCGGGGGAGGAAGGTGAGTCTCCCCGGATCTGCCGCTTGTTGGGTCCCTGCTGGAGGAGCAGTGGCCCGACTGTGCCGCGGATCACGGTTTATGGCAACCCCGAGCTGAGAGCCCGCGCCTGGGCTCCGCCTCTGCAGCCGGCTTCCCTGCTCCAATACCTGGGAGCTCTGCCGCACTCAGGCACCCCCGGTCTTTCTGTGACCCCGAGGGTCCTGAGACCACACTGTCCCGGAGGGTTCCACCCCCCGCTTAGCCACCAGAGTGACGTCCCTCAGTGGAGCAGACTTTTAAAAGTTCCGATTTTGTGCTCCGCGGCTCTATCACTTGCCAGAAGCGGCCGCCGGAGGCCCCTCCCCCGCCGTCTATCCTCCCGAATATCGCCTCGGATTCACTTCTCCGCACGTCCTACCTTCCAGAAAGTGGTCGCTTTTCTGATGAGAGAGTTGTTGCTCTTCTTTTCTTCGATCTCCTGTTGAGTTTGTAGGTGTTCAGAATGGTTTGATCCCTATCCAGCTGAATTCCTGAGAGGAGACGAAATCCAGGTCTCCTACTCCTCCGCCATCTTGCTCCGCCCCAGTGTTCCTCATTTCAAGGAATGACATACCATCTACCAAGTTATACAAGGCTGAAATCTACAAGTCTTCCTGGACAGCCCCCTCTTCATCATGCCTAGAATCAGTCTGAGCTCTTCCAATTTTACATCCCCCCTGTTGAATTTTTCCACTTCTCTCCACTGCTACCACCCCAGTCCAAGCTGCCATCATCATTCCCCTGGACTACTGCAACAGTCTCCCTAAGTGGTCTCCCTGCTTTTCCTCTGGCCCCATTCCGATTTGTTCCTCATGCCCTAGTCAGTGATGTTTTCAAAATGCACATCTGAGCACATCCTATCTCTGCCTAAAACACTTCAGAGGCCTCCCACTGATCTTAGGATAAATAGCAAACTCTTTAATATGACCTAAAAGGCCCTACACTACCTAGCTCCTGCTGACCTCTGCAGCCTCATCTTGTACTACCTGCATCCTCACTCCCTCTGCTCTAACCACTCTAACTTGCTTTTAGTCCTTTCAATTTGCCAAACCTCCTCACACCTCTGGGCCTTTGCACATGCTTTTCCTGTGTCTGAAATGATCTTCCCTCCCTACGTTTGCCCAGTTTGTGACTTCAGGCATTAAACCATTACTTCCTCAGGGAAGTCTGTTTTCACCTTCCTGACTTAAGTTCCCCTATTATATGCTCCTATATAGCATTCTATCTTTCCTTCCATATACTTATCACAGGTACAGTTTAACAGTTTATAGGTATGGTTATTTTAATAATGTCCGTCTTTAGGCTGTTAAGTTTCATCAGGGCCGGGGTCTTGCCTATTTTACTCTCTTATAGCCCCAATACCTAGCCCGGTGCTTTGTCTTTAGCTCAATAAATATTAATTTAATGAATTAATGCATGAATTTCTAGAAGCTCATCGAGTTAGAACGCTTGTTTCCTAAGTCCAAGTTCAGAACTCTTCATGGCACAGTGCTGCTTCTGTTTAGGCCAACAATACAGGATTGGGACATCTAGTGGTTTTCTATTTCTTGGCAACATCCTAAACCCCTGACCTCTGTCAGCTGCTAAACATACGCATGGCATTTTTCACTAAGGGGAGTGTATGAATGCATCAGCAACTCAGTCCCACTGTTAGAACAATAAATCACATGCTTTAAAGAAGGGGAGTACAGAGTGTTGTTATTATCAGCAAAATAGTATATATGTGAATTTTAAAAGGAAGCATTTGAGCATTAACCACAAAAGGAAAACATGTAGTGCTGGTACCAGTATTTAAATGCTTTTTGAAAAATTTTTCCCCAATACTTCCAGTTTGCTGACCTGGGTTTCTGAATTTCATTTTTCTTTAAAATGCCTAATGTTTTTGTAGAAACATCACAAACAACCTTTCACAGACTGATTTGTTACTTATGTGAAAGAAAAAAAAAAAAAACCCAGAACACTGTTCTTCCTTAAAAAAAGAAAAAACACATAAGCTGAAATATCTGTTTTTTTATGCTTTTAAAGCTAAACGAAATAATAAAGAAAATGTATGAAATGCTTTTCTGGAGAAACTACTTATAGAAGGTTTTTATTTTAAACTAATAAGTGGACTTTTAATAGTAGAATCTGAGAATTATGCATATTCTTTAGAAAATCCAAGTTATAATCCTGAAGTACTATAATCATCTAATAGGTGCCTGATCTTGCAAGTTCTTTAATCCATCTCCATATTAACTTTTTGACCTAGCTTTTTGCAAACACTCTTAAGTCCCTGAAAATATTTTAGTGACACAAAAACCTAATTTATTCAGGCTGCCCTATGTTAGCAACTATCTTACAGATGTAGTTGGGTTCTGAGTAGTCGCTATGAAAACATATGTCTAATACAGCACTCTTAAAAATAGATATTCCAGTTGAACGTCCAATTTTATTTTCTGCATTTCAGGATTAGAAACCTAACAGCCGCTTACCAACAGATTCCATGTTAAATCAGGAGGGGATTTACTGATTCCATTACAGCTAAAAGGCAAATAACAACAACAAAAAAACCAAAATAAACAACAAAAAAAACCCCCACTTTTATCCTTCCAGAATAATATAATTGCACTTTCAAATGAAATTCAACCTCATATGTCATTCACCATGAAATTCTAACTTCTCATAATCCCCCCTCATAGGCAATGTATACGCAATGGAAGCAATATATATACTCATCAAATAAACAATTAAAAGGTACAGCAGGCCAATGCATTACTCCATCATAGATCATTAAGTAAGTATTGTTTATAAGCTTAGCACTGTGCTGGGCACTTTAGAGGATAGACAAGTAATGAGATGCAATCCTTGCATCCACTTAGTCATTATAATCTTGTCGAAAAGATCTACCTATGTGAAACATTCATCAACTAGCCACCAGCATTGAGCACCTAGCCCCCAAGAAATTAAAGAAACAAGAGAAAGAACGGTGGAGACTATACTTTAAGGAAAACTTTTAAGAAACGGTGGGATTTCAGTGGACTCTAAAGGATGGGTGGTTTGAGAAGCAGAGAAACATGAAGACACCAGTTTGATTAAAGTATAACAAGGAAAGCTGAGGAGAAGGAAGAACATAACTGATTTATTAAGCAGCTACCTTGCACAAGGACTGTGCAAGGGATTTTATGAAAGGATGAGGCAAATTGAGGTCAGATTATGGAAGGCCTCAAATGCTAGATTAAGGAGTTTGAATGTGAGCCAACAGCAATTACAACTGTGTTCCAAAACCTCTCCAAAGCACAGCTTTAGCTGAGAGTGCCATTTGTCTATGGCCCTGCCATAGGGTTAATTCCAACTCTTCAAGGTGAATGAGCTGAATAATGGTGCTGAATGTGGTAAGTATAATTAATTAAAGGAAGAGGGCCTTTTAATTTTATGTTGGGGCAACTGGATGCTCAACATAGAAATGAAATCCAAATGGCAGCAAATAAATTGGATCACAGGAGAGTCCAACCCAGATTAAATAAGGGTCCTCCTAAATCTCACTTTAAAACCAAATGTCAAGTATCAACAAACACAGATGTACATAGTGATTTGGCTGTTTCATTACTTTGTGTAATGAGAAATCTCAAAACAGAACATTATTCTGCAGAGACAAAAGGTCTGAGTTTAATGTGCTTTAACATTACTGGTGTGCTCTCGTCATGAATGCTTCCATTAATTTAGGTCAAGGGAACGATAAGAACTTTGACAATGTGCTCTGTCAAATGCCAAAGTCTCGCATTCTCTGGTACATTTAGTGCAGGGTGTGAGACAGTGGCTCTGGACACCAAAAGGAGACACAAAGGAGACCTGAACACAAATTGGGCTGTAATTTTCTACTTTAGATCTGATTGCTCCCTTGTCCCATTTTCAACATGGATAGTAAGGTTGTTCAAGTAGAACAACCTCTGACCATTTTTTAAACCACCGTGGAAAGCCTCCATCTCCTAAACCACTCTGTTTTCATCTGTGTACAAGGTCAAGGCAGTGATCCCTGAGATTGTTTATTAACAGCATCAGTTGTCCATGTTCATTTTAGAAGGGGTGAGTTTTTCAATTGCTTCACGTGTGATCCTGCATTATGGCCAATCACTGTGTGGCCTCAAACTGGAGAGTTTCATTTTAGAAAAAAAAATAAACAAACAGATTTCCCACCAGTTTTTTCTCCTAAGTGCCTTTCAGGTCTTCTAGTCCTTCAATGTAGCTCATTATGGTATTATCGTTATTTATTAACATAATTTACATGAACTAGATACCATAAAGAAGTCTAGTCTCTGACTTCAATGAGGGTAATAGGATTTAAGCATGGAAACTGGCTTCAAGGGGTTTGATGTCGGAACAGAGGTAAATAGGAAGCCACTAAGAGGTTTCAAGAAAAGGAGTAAATTCAGAAACAGATATTTAGCAGGAGTGCTGTAAATGGTGACTTAATATAACATGACTAGGGTCCAAAATACAAAATCTGACCACAGGATTTGAAAAAAGAGTATATGTAAACAAGGATTTCCAAAGAACCAATAATAATAACAACAATAGCAGCTGACATATACTGAGTATTTACTGCATGGCAGGCTCGATGTGTAACTGCTTTCTATGTATTCTCATTTTGTCTTCATAGCATCATCCTATGAGACAGGCCTTATTATAACCACGTGCCTTAGAGGAAAAGTGAGACACAGAGAACTTCAGTAACTTTCCTGAGGTGAAATGCCTCATTGAAGCATGAGGTTACCTTCTGGTTGAGGCAATAAGACTTAGATACACACTTTAGTATATGCCTCCTGAGAACAGAGCAATCATGGATTTATTTTTAACAAAAGAGCAGGATTTATACAAACAAATGAGAGCTGTCTTGTTCAAAATAGTCACCTTAGGGAGGCCCACATTTACTTACACTGCTCCAAACATTTCTGGAACTCTTCTTTACTGATTGTGTTCTAAACCTGAAACACACTCGTCCTATTCCCTAATGGAAATACTCTATCTTTGAGGTTCGATTTAAATTTTAGAAGTATCTAAAATAATAAGTTGGAAGGAAGTTTGTCAAATGAAATGAGTTATCAAGCTAGATTATTTCATTTGGGGTCAAGAACACAATATAACATGAAGAAATGAGATGGAATTTTTCTCTGAAAGCACCCCCTGGCCAAAATTTGGGAGCAGTAGCAGCATCTCTAAACTCAGTAATATCTTCCCTAGAGGAAAACCTAATTGTAGAAACTCTGTTTCTAGTATGTGCGTTCATATAAAAATGTAAATCTTGTTTGTATTAAGAGGTTATACATTTTACATCACACATTTTATGTAAGACCGATAGAGAATAACATTGCTCCCGTATGACATATCCAAGCACAGATAACATTATAAGTACTAGGAGTATTCAAATTGTGTGGAGATGATCATTAACTAGATTAGTTGACAAGGACTTCATGGAGAGCAGTAAGGAAAACCTGGGCTTGACCAGCGGGTTAAATTTCAACAAGCAAGGGAAACGATCTTCCATGGAGGACAGAGGAATAGAACTTGATTAGCTAATAAAAGTGGACTCGAAAAAGACTCAACTCTGTATGAAACAGCAGCCTTCTAAAACCCATTTTTAAACAAACATCAACAGAAACCGATGTTAATGTTAGCAGAAAGAGACAGACACAGAATGGTGGGCCGGGTTTACGGGGCGGTGGGGAGGGGGGTTGCTGAAGGAATGCTAGCTGAGAAGTCTGAACATGATCTAAAGTTAGCCTATTATCCCTCCACCTGTGATTTTATAAGTCTCAAAAATCTGTCAAGGCCCACTAATAAATGTCTTCTTCTACAAAGGTAATTTAAGAAAAGAAAAGTAACATGGATACTTCAAATTCTCTCTCCCTTGAGTAAAGGCCCTCCCCACTGACCTTGCTTTAAAGACAGGGTGAGCTGGCAAGGACTGAAAGGAGCCATCAGGAACGTGTAGATAAGCTTTTAGACATGCCTTATTGTCTTTCAAAAGGATGAACAGAGTTTCTGGTAGAATTCAGTAAATGCAGAGAATTCTTTTTACCAAGTACCAGCTTTCTGGTTCTTGGATAACTATTTTCTATATAAAATATAGCCCTAAAAAAACACTTGCTCTTTCCTTAATTAAAGTAAATACGTGTTTACACTACTCTACTGCAAATCTAAAAATGCAAGATAATAATGAATCTCATTTTGCAGCACATTGTAAATCATATTAGTAACTTTTGGTGCTCTCCAGGTTTAATAGGTGATAGTTTATTATTCATGTTCAGCATAAACTAAGTCATTAAAATTACAAATTTACAAGTAAGCTACAAAAATTATGCTTGTCTTCAAGATTATGGCTTTAATAATTGAAAATACTATCTGACCTAGAGCAAGGAGAATGTTGAAACTTGAAAGTTCATCTCTGAAATTCATGGTTGAGAATAACAGAAGTCTCTGAACACCGGGGCCATCTTCTTGTTTATGTCAGGATACAAAGACTAGTAAATGAACAAAGGAAAGTTACTTTGTTTTGTGGGATTTATATTTCCAGAATTCTTTTAAAAACATCATATTCCCAAAATGCAAATGTTACAAATATGAGAAGAGATATGTTAATGTACTCAGGTGAGATTCTGGCATGAACAGAAGTTGTTTGCCTTAATATCAAAATAGTAAGTCTTTTTATTTTTTTTAGAGAGAAAGAGCGTGAGCATGGGAGGAGGGGCACAGGGAGAGGGACAGAGAGAATCCCAAGCAGGCTCCCCATTCAGCGTGGAGCCCGACACAGGACTCGATCTCACTACCCTGAGATCACGACCTGAGCTGAAATCAAGAGTACGGTGCTTAACTAACTGAGCCACCCAGGCGCCCCTCTTTGTTTTTTTTTAAACTGAGTAATAAACTGTATGAAAAATTCTAAACCCTATTTGAGTCTGCTTTTTCACATAAAATGAGAAATGACCATGTACATGTTATATTTGTTCCAACCAAATGGGGTTTTTTTGCTGGCCACCAAGCCCAGCCCCTTGAGGGATACAAGCATACTTTGGAGATATTGAGGGTTCGGTTCCAGACCACCACAATAAAGCAAATTTCACAATAAAGTAAGTCAAATGAATTTTCTGGCTTCCCAGTGCATATAAAAGTTATGTTTACACTATACTGTAGTCTATTAAGTATGCAATAACATTACGTCTAAAAAGACAATGTATGTACCTTAATTAAAAAATACTTTATTGCTAAAAAATGCTAACTATCATCTGAGCTTTCAGTGAGTCATAATCTTTTCGCCGATGGAGGGTCTTGCCTCGAGGCTGAAGACTGCTGACTGATCAAGGTGGTGGTTCCTGAAAATTGGGGTGGTGGCAATTTCTTAAAATGAGACAACAGTGAAGTTTGCTTCATCCGTTGACACTTCCTTTCATGAATGATTTCTCTGTAGCACGCAATGCTGTTTGGTTGCATTTTACCCACAGTAGAACTTTCAAAATTGGAGCCAATCCTCTCAAACCTTGATGCTGCTTTATGAACTAAGTTGATGTAACATTCAGAATCCTTGGTTGTCATTTCAACAATCTTCATGGCATCTTCACCTGGAGTAGATTCCATCTCAAGAAACCACTTTCTTTGTTCATGCATAAGCAGCAGCTCCTCATCAGTTCAAGTTTTGTCATGAGATTGCAGCAATTCAGTCCTATCTTTAGGCTCCACTTCTAATTCTAGTTCTCTTGCTATTTCCATGCCATCTGCAGTGACTTCCTCCACTGAAGTCTCGAACACTTCAAAGTTACCCCTAAGGGCTGGAATCAACATCTTCCAAACTCCTGTTCATGTTGATATTTTGACCACTTCCCATGAATCATGAATGTTCTTAACGGCATCTAGAATGGTGAATCCCTTCCAGAAGGTTTTCAATTTACTTTGCCCAGATCCATCAGAGGAATCACTATGGCAGCTAGAGCATTAGAAAATGTATTTCTTAAATGAGACTTGAAAGTTAAAATTCCTCTCTGATCCATGAGCTACAAAACGGATGTTGTGTTAGGAGGCATGAAAACAACATGAATCTCATTGTCCATCACCATCAGAACTCTTGGGTGACCAGATGCATTGTCAATGAGCAGTTATATTGTGGAAGAATTTTTTTTCTGAGCAGTAGGTCTTACAATATTCAATTAACTGTGTTGTAAACAGCTGTGCTGTCATCCAGGCTTCGTTGTTCCATTTATAGAGCACAGAGTAGATGTAGCATAATTCTTAAGGGCACTAGAATTTTCAGAATGGTCAAAGAGCACTGGCTTCAATTTAAAGTCACCACCTGCATTTGCTTCTAACAAGTGTCAGCCTGTCCTTTGAAGCTTTGAAGGCAGGCACTGACTTCTCCTCTCTAGTTATTGAAATCCTAGATGGCATCTTCTTCCAACAGAAGGCTGTTTGTCTACATTGAAAATCTGCTGTTTAGTGTAGCCACCTTCATTGATGATCTTAGCCAGATCTCCTGGATGACTTGCTGCAGCTTCTACATCAGAACTTGTTGCTTCCCCTTTGCATTCTTTGTTATGGGGATGTCTTCTTTCCTTACACCTCATGAAACAACCACTGCTAGCTTCCAACTTTTCTTTTGCAGCTTCCTCACCTCTCTCAGCCTTCACAGAATTGAAGGAAGTTAAGGCCTTGCTCTGGATCAGGCTTTGGCTTCAGGCAATGTTGTGGGTGGTTTGATCTACTATCCAGACCACTCAAACTTTCTCCATATCAGCAATAAGGCTGTTTTGCTTTCTTATCATTTGTGTGTTCACTGAAGTAGCACTTTTAATTTCCTTCAAGATCTTTCCTTTTCCTTCACAACTTAGTTGTTTGGCACAAGAGGCTAGCTTTCAGCCTATCTTGGCTTTCAACATACCTTCCTCACTAAGCTTAATGTCTTAGCTTTTGTTTTAAAGTGAGAGACCTGGGACTCTTCCTTTCACTTAAACAGTTAGAGGTCACTGTAGAGTTGTTAATTGGCCTAATTTCAATATTGTTGTGCCTCAGGGAACAGAGAGGCCCCAGGAGAGGGAGAAAGGCGGGGCAACAGCCCGTAGGCATATCAGTCAGAACACAGAACATTTATCAATTAAGTTTAATGTCTTATATGGGCGTGGTTCATGCACCCCCAAAACAGTTAACGATAGTAACACCAAGGATCACTGATCAGAGATCACTGAAACAAATATAATAATAATGAAAAAGTTTGGGGGCACCTGGGTGGCTCAGTCAGTTGGCATCCATCTGACTCTTGGTTTCAGCTCAGGTCATGATCTCAGGGTCCTGTGATAGAGCCCCAGGACAGACTCTGCACTCAGCACAGTCTGCTTATCCCTCTCCCTCCCCCTCTGCTCCTCCCCTAGCTCACACCTGCATGCTTGCTCACTCTCTCTCTTTCTCTCTCAAAAAGATAAATAAAACCTTTAAAAAATAATGAAAAAGTTTGAAATATTGCAAGAATTACCAAAATGTGACATAGAGACACAAAGTAGGCAAATGGTGTGGGAAAAATGGCGCCTGTAGATTTGCTCAGTGTAGAGTTGTCATGAACTTTCAGTATCTGTGGAGCACAATAAAATGAAGCATGCCTGTATATTCTGAACTAAAACACTTCCCAAATTCATCTCCAGCAGCTGACTCTATGAGATTGAGTCTCCTGTTTTAGTTTTTGCTGCTTCCAAAGACTTCTAATCACAACCAGAAACTGACTTCTCTGGAATTAAATTTACTGTAGTTGAATGAGCTCACTTCCCCACCCCCAACTTACTTCAATTCAAACTAGAGTCTTGATTAAGTTCCAGAGGGATTTTTGCCTACAACAAGCCTGCCAAGGGCATGCCCAGTATCCTAAGAGTGTACTTCAGTCATCCTGTAAGTACATATATGATGACCTTGTTTTTATTATTTTTTGGTCTAACTTCAGTTCTTTTCAAATTCTGCTATATATATAAAAGAATCCTTATACCTATAAATTTATGGGATGACAAAGGGGGTCCAAGGACTAGAAACTGTGTGCTAGCTAAAACACCCCTCTAGCCTGCCTTGCAAAGTAATGGGAAACAGGGCACACCATAGTTAACTACATTTTATCACCTCCTCTGGTTTCATGATACCCTTTCCATAGAACATAGGGCTTCGACTTGGCTGACTATGTCAGGTGAGACTCACTGAGAGAAATGAATAGTCTCAGAACTATTTTGTAGACCTCACTTTCCTCATCTGTAAAATGAGGTAGTTGGAGCTAAGTGATCTCCAAGTTATTTTCCCTGCTTTCACCATCTATGATTCAACTCACTTTGAATCCACTCCATTATTTAATAATCTATACATCTCTAGAAAATTATCTTCAACAAGCATATGATAGGCACCGGGGAAACTAATAAGAGGTAAGATTCTAAAGGAGGCTAGAAACCTAGTTAGGGTGTTAAGATATGTCCATACAAGGATGCACTGCAGGAAAAGTCTATGTACCAAAATGAGAGACATGGTGCATAGGGTGGAATCCCTAAACTCCTATCCCACCAATGCACACTGGACAATGAAGTAAGCAAAAGAAAAAAAATAATAACTTTCATTGTGTTTAACCACTGTGATTTGAGAGTTGTTATAGCAATAAGTATTACTTACCCTAACTTCATGTGCATATATCTAATTTTACCCCTACCTCTACCTTTACTTATACCTCTGTCTGTCTAGAGAGATTTTACACACACACATACACACACACACACACACATTTCAGGTCAAAAGATGAGATTCCATTGCCTATCATGATGGTATCTATGACCCTGGAATGACTAAATTGATCACACCTGTGGAATATAGCTGTTTAATTTTCTTCCCTCCTATACTATATGCCCCTGGAAGGCAGGAGCTAAGTCTTTTTAATTTACCACTGCATTCTCAGCACCTAGTGCCTGGAACAGAGTAAGTATCCAGTAAGTATTCCTTTGATGAATGAACAAGGGCTTAAATTACATAGTGCTTCTCACCTGGGCTCCTATAGCACCCTATCCTTGCACTACCATTAAACTTACTACTTTATATTATAATTGCTATACATTGTCTCCAGAGAGCAAAGTGCTCAGTATTTGTTCAATTAAGTTTGGAACTTGGTGAATTTCTTTTAATTCTATAAATGGAGAATGCCTTCTAGGGCCAACAAAATAGTTCTTGAATTATGTACATAAAGGCTGTCAGTCAGACCTGTCCTCTAAGTCACTTGCTCTTCTGAATGACTGAGGGTCCTTTCCTGCTTAAGCCAAAGCACAAAAGTGTCTTGGTACCCCTGAATCTCCTGAGCATCATAAATCATGAACTTGCCTTTAACCTGTCCTAGACTGAAAGCCTGGTTTCCTGCCAGAGTCCCCAGTATCAAAAGAATGGTGGTGGCTAGGGGCTGGGGGTTGAGGGAAATGGGGGAGATGTTGGTCAAAGAATACAAACTTCCAGTTACAAGATAAATAAATTTTGGAGATGTAAATGTACAGCATGGTGATGATTGTTAACAATACTCTACTATGTACTTGAAATTTGCTGAGAGTAAATCTTAAGTGTTCTCACCACACACAATAAAGGTAACTATGTAAGGTGATAGATGTGTTAATTAGCTTGATCGTGGTAATCAATTTCCAGTGTGTATCAAATCAAATGTACACCTTACATACATGCAATGTTATTTGTCAATTATATCTCAATAAAGCTAAAAAATGGCTTCAATATTTATTGCTGTACATTTGACTCACAAAATTAAGCCCTTTCCAAATGGGTTTTAGTTAAAAACATTTCCTACAGATTTAGATGAAAATCAAGCAAAAGAAGAAAATGGACTACTTCCATAAGACTTACTCCCTCATTTTTTCCTTCTTACTAGACTCTACTGTAGTAACTGCAAGATAAAGACCAAAAAAATTGGGTCCTTCCTTTACAAGCCCAAGTAATTCTATTGACTAATTAAAAGACACTGTGGTTTCCATAACTCACTTCTTCATAAATTGACTTAACTCCTGACTGACCCAAGAGATTTGTTAAATGGGACCGGAAATTTTTCACAGTCCTCATTGCTCTAGAATTGAATAAATTAAAAGTAGGCAGGGAAGGAAACACTGTAAATGGTAAAACCTACTGCAATTCTAATTCAGGGTACAAAGTGAGAACATGCCCTCAATTTGCCAGCAAGAAAGTGCCAGTAAATCTCACACTGCCGCTGTCAGGATTAGAAATGGCCATGGTCGCTATGAAGCCAAAAGCTTCTGTCATTTTTTTATGGGGCAACAAAAGTAAGGAGACGTTTTCAGGAAATTTCCTGTGGTGCTATGCCTGAGTCCTGGGTTTCCATGAACATTAGGGAAGAACTTCAGCCAAGTGTTATCATAAAAAGTGAAATATGACCAACAAAATGGCCTTCCTTATTAAAAACTGTAAGAAAAGAGGGCTACATTGCTTTGCATTTAGAATACATATATCATGCCAACTACACAATTAGAGAAAAGTTCCCAAATTTCCATTTCCTCATCAATTTCTCCCATATTGAAATAATTATCCTCCTCTCTAATTCAACAAGTTAATAGTGGAATGCAAAGCTCTACAAATTCCTCTGAAGATGCCTGACCTAGAATTTTATTTTCAAGATACAAAACGTTAGCCACCTCTACCAGAAAGCCTCAAGGAGAACAGTTTGGACCACTTTATAACTTCTGGAAGCCTCAGCCTGATGACTATGGGTCCCTTTTGCTTTTTACCAAAACTGAGAGTAATGTTTCCACTTCAGTGACCAGTTCATAGTTAAATAGCAACTGAGCCCTAACTCTAGGATCCAGTAACTTGTGTGCTTTTATATATGCTGCAGGGATGGAGATAGGCTGCTATCTACTATCCACAGATAAACAGACCCTGCTAGATAATATCCTTGTCACAAAACCAAGATAATAAGCCATCAACAACAACTTGAATGATGGGTCTAAATATACCTGCAGAATGAAAGGTTCTCATCCCGTAAGCATGCCTTGTGTGGATGGGGACCACTGTGGCATGCAGCAAGGCTCTCAGGTAATTAAAATGGTAGACACATTCCTAGCTCCTCACTCAATCTACTCAACCTGTGTAAACAGCGCCCTAAAGATAGAGAAGCAGCATGTTAAGTCAATCCATGATACAATCCCTGTTAACTTTTTCCTATTTAAAGTTAAGAGAGGATTCACACAATGCCAATGATAAAAATGGAGCTTTCATATTGCACTTCAGTCTATATAGATCAACACAGTAGGTTACGGTAGTAATTTTAAAACCTGAGCATGCATCAGAATCATTTGGGGGGGCTTGTTACAACACAGATCTCTAGACTCCACCCCCAGAGCTTCTGATTCAGTTAAGTCTGGGATAGGACCTGTGGATTTGCATTTCCAGCATGTTCCCAGGCTTTGTCCACACTGCTGGTTCAAGGAACACACTGGGAATTACTGTGCTAGAGCATGGTCATAATGAGTATAAGATTTTAAGTTCAAATCTCATTTCAGTCAGTTGGAAAATTCTGATGTGACCACCCTAACCAGATTTGACAGTTCAACAAATGTCTGCCCTCGGTTACAGGGAGAACAAGATGACAAAATAGGCATGCTTCTCTGCAATCTTATACTTCGTTCTATAAAATCATGCAAACATGTCTGAATTAGTAACTGCAGCTTTATATACAAAGAGCATACCATTTTTTGACTTTTCAAGACTTTTTATTCTGAAAATTTTGAAACATAAAAATAGATAATATATAATAAACACCCATATACCTATCACCTATTTGCTAAACGTGCTTCATTTATTTTTTTTAGCTGGAGTATTTTAAAGTAAATTCCAGATATCATGATATTTTCTCCCCTGAATATTTCTGCATAAAAAAGAACATAACCTTTTTATATTGTACTTTTACTTTCAAATTATTTTAATTTCCATTATTTTCTCAACATCTATTAAATATATAGGGCAAGTGATCTTTCTTTTTTTAAGACAAAAATATTTAAGAATCAAATATTCAAAGACTAGTCCCAGATACTAGAGCAAGCTTGTAACAATAGAGGAGATGTGTCCCTTTTCAGAAATTGTGCTAGGTGCTAGGAATATGGTAATGAAAAGTTTCCTGCCTCTTAGCTCTACGCTCTTTCCAGGAAACTAAGTTGCTGTTCAAAATTTAGTCCAAAAGAATAATGAAAGAAATTAGACGAGGCCAGCATCAGCCAAAGTGTGTTCCCCATAATATCCATTCTTCAGGAGCTAATAATTATTATACACATCCACAAAAAGAATTCTATGGTCAAATGAGTTTAGGAAACACTGGGTTAAATAAACAGGTTTCTTTATTGCAGAACTTTTTGGAGTTTCTAGTAAACTAAGATACGTTGGGAATCTCTAAGATGAAAGCATATTAAGTATGCAGTATCTCTCCATTATATTAAATGATAAACTTTTGATTGTTGTTGTTGTTGCTGCTGTGTGTGTACATGTGCATGTGTTGTTTAAGGAGCATCTCTAGAAAACATATTTTGATAAATGTTCCACTAATAGAATCTAAGGTTTACTTTACGTGTTCATGAAAACTTTAGAAGAAAAATGATCTCACATTCCAGTGATATAAAGTAAGAACAGATCCCTGTCCACTTTCAAATATTAAAATGAGACTACCTATGCAGGAATGAATTGGCTCCTCAATTTTTAAGTACTAAATTTTCAAATTTAATATATTTACAACTATACTTTAAAATAAAAGCATCATATAATTGTAAAAATTTAATCATATCATCATACCCAGAGCCAGTTTTTTAGATTATAATACTTTAATTAAAGTATTATCTTTGATATATATCTTGATAATCTCATTATAGTCAATTGGAAGTGACTTCGATATTCATGGAATAGTATAATAGTTGGATTTGTAAGAAAACACTCTAAATCACATGAGAACTATATTTAACGTGAAATGTACTTTGTTATCCCTAAAATCAAATAGATGGTAAAGGAAGGAAACACGAAAACACTGGTATAGCACAAGACCTAAGATGGGTTTGCATGAGATCAAAACAATTCATGGATATTAGTTGAGGGCATTTAGTATCTAGTTGATTGACTAACACGGTATTTTAGCTTTATGTAAATATATAGAAGATGGCTAGGTCAACACAGTTGTCAAGCATCTGATTTACCAGTGAAAATAATCAACCAGGTATCTTCAAAGTACCTAAAAGTTGGGCACTGTATAGATTGGCTACTTAGTTAACAAGCAATATTTCACATTTTCATGAATGATTTTTTTCATCAGGAAAACAGAGCCCCAAAATGTTCAATATTTACAATTCCTGTCTAGTGCTGGCTGAGGAAGAAGTTTTAGAAAAGTCATTTATGAAGTTACTTAATCTTCCTACACCTCATTGTCCTCCTCTCTAAAGCAGCTGGTAACTTTTTATGTTCTATGATGATAAACAGAAAAGACGAAACTGTCTCAAAAATAAAAATGTCTACGTAAATGAGGGCGGGCAATCATAAATGAAGAGTAACTATAATGATTGCTTTAGGGTAGGATTTTAGACATTTTATCTAAATTTTAATGCTGTAGAAATTTTGTTATAAGACAGACTATGCATTTTAAAATAAGCCTGGTATCTTCATATTTAATTTTAATAGTAATCAGTGCTTAATACTTTAATCTGAAATAACCTTAAAATACATAATTCATATTACAGAAACCACTAAAGATGCTGATTATTCATTTCTGACTTTTGTTAGCATGAAGAACTAATATTAGATGTCTAATTAATTAACAAAACGGTGTTTTCATACCTTTACACCAAAAAATTGCACTAGGTAATTTGTGTTTTCCTTTATTTAGCAGGCCAGGATATGCCACAATGATAAATGATGGTCCGCGCTTGAGTGATATTATGTGATAAACTCAGAAATCAGTTTAAGTTTGGTATTTATTTTAGGTTGATTAAATCAGAGGGTAAAGATTTCTGAGTCACAGTGCTCTCCAACTTGAAAAAAATCAATAAGTCCTAGTTAATCGGCAGGCAACAGCCTAACCAGATTAAGTGTGTGAACCCTGGGACTGCTAGAGCAGCTCAGCAAACTTAACCCACAAGTGGTGAGACAATACAAAACACTGCTATTACATATTTCTTTGCATGATGCTAAATCTATCATTTGGGTGAAAATAAAACAAACATCTATGAGGAGAATTAATACATGGCTCTAAGCCTCTTTCCTAGCGCTATAATTGCCTAGATATTAATCTTCTCATAAAAACTTCCTCCTTTAAATCTAATAGCTCATATATCAACAGACACTTGAAGCACAGAAATGTGCAATAATGTAATTTTTAAAACTAATTCAATAGAAATAAAAACAAGCTATGGTTTATAATAAAGATTATGATTCGATCCTCAATAGTTTAACCAGGCATGTCTTCAGTCAGAGTTTTAGTCTCTTCATCTGCAAAATGTGAATAATATCATTGTATCCCTGTGTTGAAAAGGTAAGTGAGAACAAATGCAAAGTATTATAATGTTACAGGTATTAACAATAAAAGGCTTTTCAAGTATGTACGTGGCCTGCCATCTTTAACGGCAGCAGTCTTCTGCTTACCTACAAAAGGCCCAAACAGCTGATCAATATAGGAGGAAAAATTGGAAGGTAATAGAATTTTTTAAAAGACAAACTATTTCTTTGCTTTCTATATGGACCAGTGGTTTCCAAACTGAAGCTTTCTATCTCTATAACAGAATGGAAACCATTATTTTCTAATACACACTAGAATAATTATGTAATTATTATTTAACCTTTGTTGAAGTTACCCTTTGAGAAACACTGACAGCAAAAAATAAAACAAAAAAAATTTTTTAGATTTTTTTTAAAGATTTTATTTATTTATTTGAGAGAGAGAGAGAGCATGAGAGGGGAGTGGGTCAGAGGGAGAAGCAGACTCCCCGCTGAGCAGGGAGCTGGATGCAGGGCTCGATCCCGGGGCTCTAGGATCATGACCTGAGCTGAAGGCAGTCACTCAACCAACTGAGCCACCCAGGCACCCCAAAAATTTTGAGTAGAGCTTGAGAGAATACTTGACTTTTCACTGGTTTTACCCTCTCACAGAGAGCACTGATTCTCAACTGGGGCCTTGTTCTCTAGGGGTGGATTTCAAAATCTCTAGAGCAATGTTATATGGAGTGTAACTTGAAAAAGCCTACTTACTATCATAATATTTTATATTTGTAAAACAGAAAACATAAAATAGTTTCTAAAAGAATCTATAGAAAATAACATTCTCAGTGGAGTTCAGGGAGACACATTTTTATATTTCTTAAAAGGGGGTATGTGTTTGCATAGGTTACAAAATAGTTTCTGGGGTTTTGCCCCAGCTCGCAAAGGGCTCTGGGGAAAGGTTTCCATTATGTCTGGATAGCTAATCTGTTAACAGGTCATGTAAATCGCCAGCAACTGGCCTGAAGTAATGTTCTGAAGATTCACTAAACACACGGTAAAGAGGATGGTGAGCAAAGCAATCACTACAACTATTAAAACCAAGCAATGAAGAGCAGGCTGTCAAAAAGCAAATAGAGACATCCTTGGGTGTTTTTGCATGACTGATAATCTCAGATTGCCAGATTTAGCAAATAAATCCCATTTGGGACACATTTATACAAAAAAGAAATATTAATTGTTTATCTGAAGTTGAAATTCAGCTGGGCATCTTGTGTTTTATCTGGCAATGCTTAGTGAAACCTTCCCTCCAGCGCATCAATAAGATAATACTTCCCAAAGGATTATGCAATATATCATAGGAGCATATATGTAATATATCAGAGCAAGGAATTCAACTTGATCATTTATTCAGAAACTGTTCTTGCTCCCAATGTTGCCCAACACCTCTTTAATGAGAAAAACCTGTGCTGCACATTAGTTTCAGCTGTCACTGCTGAGAGTCAACCTATGGTAGACACAGCGAATAAAAACTGACCCCTTTATGGGAGGAATCATTATTAACCTTACAAGCTCCATACATATGCTTTGATCGAGTATCTAAGCTTTCTGTTTTGAGAGTGTAGCCTTATATTGGGACTTAGCCTCCATAGCCATTCACCTACTCAATCCAAGTCACTGGAAATTAGGATTGAGGAAACAAAGTAAATAAACTAGAAGAAACATAGGATCAGAGATGAAAGGGTGGTGAGCAGACTGGAATTCAAGAGACCAGAGTTCTCTTTCCTCTTCTACCATTAAACTGCTGTGTGACCATGTAAAAGTCATTTCACCTCTTTGGGCCTCAGATTCAAAAATAGTATAATTAGTAAGTTAGACTGGTGATTTATTCATCAATTGTTTATTAAGCACCTTTTATACACTAGACCCAGAGCTAAGCAGTTGTGATACTCCTCTCAAGGGGCTCATAGTCCACTATGCTTCTAGTTCAAAGATTCTACACTTTGGGTTTTGAAACAATTTTCTCAGGTCTTATTTGGGGAGAAAAATGTCTGAAACTCACTATGTTACTTATCCAAACTTCTTCCAATTCCTTGTAAAAGTTTGAGTAATTTAAAAATTAAAAGCATAATATTTTCAATGGTAAATTTCCTAATTCCTTCCTCAAAGTTCATGGTAACCCATCTCAAATTAATTAAATTCTAAACCTTAGGGATGACGAAACTGCAATCTTTGAAGTTTATATCCTATTCTTTAGAGTGTGCCACAAATGTAATGGTAAAGTGTAGATAACCTTTCGAATGTTGTTTAAGAATTACTTGAGTTATAGGTCACATGTAAAGCAGTTTATTGACAAGCACATCCCTACAGACTAATATGAGTGGACAGATCTCAGCTTGTCAGTTCAGCTTGGATGAAAACATACAATTAACAGATTGAACAAGCAATATAGATGTTTCCCATCAGCCTTTGGCAAATGAAAGGTAAGCAGAGCTGTGTGCCTCTCATAAATTGCTGACTTTGTTATGCTGAGGCTTGTGTTATATTGAAAATGCTTTACATCTGTGAATGGAAAATGAAAATCCTGTCAACCTTAGCCAAATGTGTTTTGCACATAAGACGATGTACACTACTTTACTATGGACATCAAGTCAATGAATACCCCCACAAGCCCAGCCAGAGCAGATGGGCATTTTAGCATTAGTGTCAGGGCAGCTCAAAAACAAAAACAGAACAAAAAATAAACCAAATCAATCCCCACCAGATTGCAAATTTACACTATGACTGATTTGATGTCCAAAGAACAATTCTCCTTTTAAAAATAAACCCGTAACAATGTTGATATTTACCCAGGTTGAGTTATTTTGAAAAGAGGGAGCCAAAATATGATATATCACATTATATACTATATGTGATGGTATATAAAATCAATCATATCCTTTATTTTGATCATAAGCCATCATGAAGCTCCAGATGGAAAATTTTGTTCTGATCACTTTTCTTAAAGTAGCGCATAGTAGCAATCTTTATCAGACAGAAATATGTTGTCTGCTGTGGATATTAATTAGTACTCAGACTCTCATGATTACAAGTGTAGCTTAAGGCGGAAATGGTGTAATAAAATGAGCAATTTGGGAATTTGGAACAAAAAGTCTGGCTTCAAGGCCCTACCTCCACAATCATGAAACTCTCATCTGAGTGGCTTTCAGTAAGCTACTTGACCTTCCTGTACCCCAAGTCTTCTTTTCTATGAAATAGGGTGATTGTTAGTACCCACACCACATGAGGCTCACACTGGAATGATGTGCATAAAAACATTTAACTTCTGAGTTATAAAATGTTAAGTATGACAAAACGAATGATAGTAGTAAGTCCATGTCATAATCATCCTTCAAAGGTGTTTCATTAGTATTCATTAAAAAGGAGAAAAAAAAAAAGATGGGTTGGGCTTCACTGTTGAATGAAACCAAATACTCTACGGAATGAAATCTCACATCTTTGGGTGGCTCTTCTCTATTCCCCATGACTGGGTCCTTCTTGCCATTCAGGTTTTGGCTCCAAACTTCCTCCTAGGGGAGGACTTCCCTGACCACACCCACTAGAGTACTGCCTCATATCTCAGTCTCTACCAAACTACCTTTGAAATTATCTTTTTAAACATAGTTATCTTTCTTGCCTGACAAGAACATGAGCTCCAAGAAGGCAGAGAACCTATTTGTCTCATCCACATGTTTACTTCTGTGTTTCCAGTGGTTACACAAGTTCTTGGTACATAGAAGGATTTCATAAATATTTATTAAATAAACAAGTGAATAGATCTCCTAACTCCATGAAGCAATATAATTGATTTTTTTTTGATTTTGATCAAGAACGTAGGCTTTGGACCTGTCGTTACTGGACTCAAAATTTTCAAAAGTTGTTCCATGGAGCATTTTTCTAAATGGAAGGCCCAGGTTTATTTTTTTACCAAGTCAAATGATTGAAAATTGAAGTTAGTTCTCCAGGTGAGTAATTAGGATAAAACTTAATTCTTCAGATGAATTCCAAAGAATTGATTATTTCTCTAGAGACCACTGGGCTGCATTCAAAACACCATTTCACTACAGACTCTGAATGATCTAATTTACAAATCCCCATGAATCAAATTAACTAGATAACTGCCAAAATGTAATCCCATTCGAGGAGTGAAATATCTGGTTTTATTGTCTACATTAGTTAAATGAACTTCATTAGTTAAACTTCACTTCCATTTGTACTGTTTTAAGATAGCCTGTTGTAAGCATTTAGCCCTAAAATATGGCTGTAGTCCTAAAATTTGCTCAGTTTTCCTTATATTATTCCAAATTTGATACCTCATTCTTTTTCCTTCTGCTGCCACTGAATTAAAACCCTATGCAGTTACCCCATAGGGATAGAAACATCTCACCAAGGCTTTATATTAGAATTGTAAATAAACTGCCAGATTTTTCTAAATGACTCATTATTAATAAAATCAAATGTAACTTCACCTGAACGGGTTAATGTTATGTAAACTTCACGAAAATTAAGGTTTTTGCCTTAGAAGAGAAAACCATTTTATGGTCTTACAAAATTTCTGTGAGGTTGTCAATTAAAAATCTATCCCAGGGATTATACACCTGAATTAAAGTCAAACAATTCTTTTGCCTGTGCTTCTTAGCAGGTCTTAGGTACAATTCCCATATCATTTATCCTTTTTTTCCCCCAGTAAAGACTTTCACATTTTCATTTCAGTTCCCATTCTTTAAACATCTGGCTGCAGCTCTACCTGCAGTTTTCTATGAAGGTGGACAATTATGGTAGGAGTTATTGTTCTATTCTTGTGCATTAGCACCTGTTACCATTATAAGGCCTGCAAGCAAACAGCTCAGAAATAATAGCAACAGATTTAGAAATGAAATAGTCGTAATGCTTTTGTGCTCATATAGCACTGTTTTTCCCCTAGTAGATTTCTTTATGAAAACCATTTCATCAATCCTCTAAGTCAGGGGTTGGCAAACAGTTTTTTTTTTTTTTTCTTTTTCATTTAAAGAGCCAGACAATAAATTTTTTAGGCTTTGCAGTTTATATAGAATCTGCCTTAACTACACAGCTCATCCCTTATAGTGCAAAAGCAATATGTAAATAAATGAACATGGCTATGTTTCAATAAAGCTTTGTGAGCACAGAAACTGGAATTTCATATAATTTTCACACGTCACAAAATATTATCCTTCTTTTGATTTTCTGTTTGAACCATTCAAAAATGTAAAAATAATTTTTAGCTCATATCATACAAAAACAGGAGGCAGGCTATATTTGGCTGAGGGTCTTAATTTACCAACCCCTGCTGAGTTGTCCCTTGACACTTGTACATGGCAGAAAATATTTTCCTTTTTACCTTTGATAATGACAGATATGGCACTAAAAAGTTAAAGAAGTTGTAGCAAGTTCTAGAAGAATTTATGGCCACTCGTTCACTCAGCATATTATTTGTTGAGTGCCTACTTGGCTAGAAACAAATGTTGCTAACTCCTTGTGTAAAACAGCAAGGCCCCCCCCCAACATTCAAATATTATTAATATGTGCTTCACCCCCACAGGTCATATAAGTTTATCCACAAGAAAAAAGGCCTTGCTTTAGAGTGTAGTGACTACACTCAGTATCTGAAAGACCCATATAGATTTTTCAAAGAAATTAAAACTACAAGAGAAATAAGACACAAACAGAAATGGTACTCAGGATTCAATAAAATTAGGCTGAAAACAACATGAAACCTTCCAGGTCAAAATGTATAAAATATATGATCTACTTTTAAGTTAACTCCTCAGAGATTCAGCTAGCATTGTGATGTGAGGACCAAATAGCAAAATTATTACTGTAAACAGAGTTTGATCCTTGGTTTTGGGAACTTGAATAACAGCCCAGTGCTCTAAAAGCTCCAGTCTCAAATATGATATATAATGAAACTTTTTAAGGGGCGCCTGGGTGGCTCAGTCGTTAAGCGTCTGCCTTCGGCTCGGGTCATGATCCTGGAGTTCTGGGATCGAGTCCCACATCGGGCTCCCTGCTCAGCGGGAAGCCTGCTTCTCCCTCTCCCACTCCCCCTGCTTGTGTTCCTGTTCTCGCTGTCTCTCTCTGTCATATAAATAAATAAAATCTTTAAAAAAAATTATTATAATGAAACTTTTTAAGAGAATTTCCATGACTATAAAATTATTTTTAAAAATTTCTGTTTAGCATCTCAAACATCAAGGGGCCTAATTAATTTAGAGAAAGGCAGTTCCTACTAAAACAGACCATTTATTCCTCTGAGGTATGAATTAAAGTACAACTGATTTCTATATTTGAGAAACGTAGGTCTACATTAAATGTGTATATATATGTGTATATATACATTAAGTGTGTATATATGGAATCCCCAAGCAACACAACTTAATTTTATAACCTTTCTTTCTTTCTTGTGTTCAGTTATCATCCATTTTAATGTAGAATTATTATAAATCACATATTCTGCATACTGAATGAATAGAAATAATTTGCAGTATTCAAAGAACAAGGTGGTCCACTAAGCTTTGGGCCACATCAGTTCTGAAAGCCACAAGCATCAGGCTGTGGAATTCCCTATTTGGCTAAATTTTAGACCTGAACATGTACTGACATTATATTTAGAAGACTGACCCGAGTCTTATGGTCCTTCATCATCCTGGAGAGGATAATGCTCCAGAAGAGTAACGTTGGATGATGATAGATGATGACATGCATACAATTTTACTGAGTAGCTTGTGCCTCATGAATAAGGATCTAAAAAATTCAGTGGGTGGGTCATGGTATAAATAATGCTCCTGGCTAGCTCTGTATAAAACATGTAGCCACTTGGGGTGCCTGGCTGGCTCAGTCAGTAGAGCATGTGACTCTTGATCTCAGGGGCGTGAGTTCAAGCCCCACACTGGGCACAGAGCTGACTTAAAAAAATTATTAAAAATTGTTTTAAAGCATGTAGGCACTACTCTCAGTCATGAACACCGCTGATAGAGGACATACATTCTTTAATACCTCCCTTAAACCAAGACCTATATTCTTACTATCCATCAAAGTATGCTTGGAATAATGCACTTAGTTAGCTTTATTATTATCATCTAAGTACTATCAATATGCTTTACCAAGTGCAAGAGGAAGCTTTACATTTCTAGCTATTTTTGCAGTGAAGTGATTAGCTTCCACTCAATCTCCTTATAAGCCCTGAGAATGCAGAGTCCTGCCAATTCCCAATCAATTCTGTTTGGCCTTATGATTCACTGTTACTTGAGTGAGCTGGTTCTCAACAGGCAACACAATCTTCAGTTTTATATGAAAATTTAAGACTTTTAAAAAGTTACATTGAGAATATTCAACACAATGCAAAAGTGTTATTTTATTTAGGAATCATCACTTCTGAAGGGTCCAAAAAAAAAGAGCAATGTTCCTATAAAAGTATTGTTCTGCATGACCATAAAGCAAAGAGGAATTTTCAAGACGTATGAAGAGAGGTGCTTAGTCAAAATGAAAAATTTAGACCATAAGTACATATAGTGTAATTGGATGGTGAGAAGTGGGAAGTGAGGATATTATGTCAGTTCTTCATCTTTACAGAGGAGTAAATGCTTTAACACTATGAAAGATACTGAAAGTCAAAATCCCTCTACTCTAAATACATAGAAATGATAGATTATTCGTAAAAAGAGAAAAGCAAAAAAAAAAAAAAAAAAAAGACGAAGAACCATAGCTGTGTTCAAAGACAAGATTAACATCTCCTTGGACTGGGAACAGAAGAGAAACTGCAAAGCAGTGTGAAACAAATGATATGCTGGGTTCTGAGCCCAGAAGTATGTAATGCTACCCAAGACTTCAGTTCCAGAGGGGTGTCAGGGATAAGCACTCTGAGGCAGGCAAGGTGAATAGCAAAGGCTTCCTGAACAGGGTTACAGATTTATAATCAACGGCTGACCTAGAGAGAAAAGAACAAGGCACAGGCTCACACTCCAGCCCTGAGCTAAGTACTCACTGCCCCAAGGACAGAATTAGCGAGAGCCCTAAAACACAATGATTTGCACTAAGAAATCAACACTAAAATGACAGTCCTCAGCCTCTAGATGTATGGAAACTTTAAAAGCACTGTTAAATATTAAATGAGTTAAAAACGAAATCACAATAGAAATTTAAAATATATATATTTAGAAATTAGAGACAGCAAAAGTACTACATAGCAACATTTGTGGGATGCACCTAAAGGTACACAATGAGGTGAGCAGACAGTATTCAGTGCCTTTACTAACTAACCAGAAAGGTGAAAAAATAAGTGAGTAAAATATTTCAAGAAGTTAGAAAAATAACGTCAGACTGAACTTAGAGAAAGTTAAAAGGAAGGAAAACAAAAATAAGCACTGGAATTATTATAATAGAAAATAGAAAGCATAGAAAGGAACAAAAAAGTGGAAAGCTGGATCATTTAAAAAAACTTATAAAATAAACCTTTGGCAAAACTGATAAACAGAAAAATTAGATGAAAGGACTATTTTCTAGGAAAATATAAAAAACCAAAACAGTCTAAGGAAGACCTAAAAAATTAAAAATGAAAATGAAACAATACTGTTAAACAAATGGAATGTGTAATCAAAAGTCTCCCACTTCAAGATACAACAGGCTCACACAATTTCAAATGCAAAATTTATCAGACTTTCAAGAAATACATAACTTCTGTATATAAACAACTATTTTAGAGACTAAAAAAAGAGCAAATGCTGTCCAACTCATTCACTGTGGCCTGTATAACCATGACACAAAAATCTGACAAGGGAAATTTGAGAAAGGAGAATTCCAGACTAATCTTACTCATGCAAAAATCCCTTAAAAAAACAGTGAATCAAATCCAGGAATGTGTAAAAAAGAGAATATATCATGGCCAAACTGAGTTTATCCAAGAAATGAAGGGCTGGTTCAACACTGGAAGAATTAATCAGTGTAATTAACCAAATTAACAAAATAAAACAACAAACACATACGTGACCTGAATAGATGCAGAAATAGCATTTAACAAAAATCAGCATTTTTCATGTTTAAAAACCTATTTTTATATGGCAAATTAGGAATACATCAGTAGTTCCTTGACTTCTTGGAAGATTATCTTTTAACAACTTAAACATAAGTGTTCTCATAAAAGTCAGGACAAAGATACCCATTCTCACCACTTCTATTTAACATTTTAATGAAGGTCCTAGACAATACAATTAAACAAGGAAAATAAAGCAGGTATAAAAATGGAAAGGATAAGATAAAACTGTTATTATTTGCAAATGATAGAACTATCTACATAGAAAAATCCAAGAGTAAGTACAAACTATCAGAACTAACAAAAAATTTTGGCAAGGCTTCTGGAAACAAAACTGATATATTAAAATCAACAGCAAACCCCTATACAAGTAATAACCAATTAGATAATTCAATAGAAAAAGAACTAAGATCCTATTTATAGTTTTAACCAAAGCTAAAAAGAACCTGAGAATAAAACTAACAGAAGCTGAGCAAAACCTTTATAGAGTAAGCTGCAAAAATTATTGAAGGACATAAAAGATTATAACAAATGGAGAAATAAAATATGTTCATGAATTGGAAGACTCAATATCATAAAAATATGAATTGTACTCAAATTAACCTATAAATTTGATGCAATGCCAATCAATCAAGGACAAAAGAAGCAAACTGAAACCACAGGTCACAAACCTGGAGACAACTGCAAAGATCAGAACTACAAAGATTAGTATTCAGGATTTATTTTTTTTATAAAACTACAACTAAACAAAAAGCAGAAGAGTGAACAAATGATATCACCAGGCAATTCTCAGACAAGTAAACCTGAATATACATGAAAAAGCCCTGTGCCTCACAATCAGTGGCACATAAATTAAATCAGTGAGGACTCATAATATGTATGCAGACTGGCAAAAGTTTAACAAGAACAAATGTTGATAAATATATAGACAATTAGCAATTTCATGTACTGATGGTGAGAGTCTCTCTCGTGTACTTTGGAGAGCAATTTGGCAACATCTAGTAAAGGAGGATATTGAGAATATTCATGTCCTTTGACTCAGAAATTCCACTTCTAGGTGTACACTCTAACATACTCTTTCACACATACACACAAAAAGTACTCACAAAATGTTTACTGGCAGCACAGTTTGTAAAATTAAATTTGGGGAACAGTCTAAGTGTCCATTACCAGAGGAGGATTAGTATATTCATCTAATAGACCACATATATCAATTAACAAAATGAAACAGCACCTCACATACCAGCATAGTCAAATCACAGGCAAAAGAGGCAAAAGAACATTGAAGAACGATACGTATTTAATGGAAACCTATATGAATACTGTAAAAAAAAAACCCCAAAGTATATATAGGAATGATAAATATCAAATTCAGGATACTGTTACATCTAAGAATTGTATTTGAGGAGAAGGGAAGATGGGGGGGCAGTAAATAAGTTTTAATTTTGTCTGTAATGTTTTAATTCCTGAAAATAAATCTAAAGAAAATATGGTAACATGTTAGATTTAAGCTGAGTCAAAGAGTAATAGGCATATGTGGATCCGCTATATGAAATCCCTGTACATTCAACATATTTCATCATTATTAAAAAAATAGAGGAGAATAAAAACCATTTCATCCAATGTTCCTAAAAATTTCTCTCCGAAGTTTAGGAATCAGCCATCAGCCTGGCTTTGAAAACCCAAGATAAACTCAAGCAGAATGAAAAGTTTCATACCGAGGAATTAAAGTTGGCATTTAACAGCTATATGTTGACTTCACATGCCACTAAAGATTTCCAAATATTAACTCCAAAAATACTAAGTTCTAGGGGCGCCTGGGTGGCTCAGTCGGTTAAGCGACTGCCTTCGGCTCAGGTCATGATCCTGGAGTCCCGGGATCGAGTCCCGCATCGGGCTCCCTGCTCGGCAGGGAGTCTGCTTCTCCCTCCCACTCCCCGTTTGTGTTCCCTCTCTCACTGTGTCTTTCTCTGTCAAATAAATAAATAAAATCTTTAAAAAACAAAAAACAAAAAACAAAAATACTAAGTTCTATAAAACAGCAAATGATTTAATGGTCAGAGAAAATGATTTAAATATATATTAATGCAACTTAATGCTATACCCTCCCCCTAAATTGCAGTATTTAGAAGAGAAAGCAAAGAAGCCTAAAAATTGTGAGCTGCAGGAAAATTCCAAAATTTCTTATAAATTGTTGCTAGGTTGTTTTAATGACATTTGGCTTTAGAAGTCAAATATCTTACACAATAATTACCTAAAATTTTACAGATAGATGATAGAGGGAGGAGAGAGGAAGGGGGAGGAAGGAACAGAGGCAGAGACCACACTCTGGTGCCCAAGATCCTGAAATTCCCCACCCAAAGAGCTGGAACCCATTTCCAAGATTTGTAAGGATTTCTTCCCCCAAGTCCTTACCCCTAAAGGCACACGTGACTTCTCTGTACACATCCCCAGGTCCAACAGGGTCAAGAGTAGCTGTTTGCAAGATGTGATTGGAGTTTATACATTGGCTGGGATGTCAACTGTGTGTATGTTAGGACACTCAGAGGTGTCCAAGTGCTTTAAATTTGAACCTGGCCCTCTAGGTCACTAAAAGGTATATTTGTCAAATATATTTTATTTAAGAGTATGTCAGTTTAAAATATAGCTTTTTTTTTCAGTTTTAAAGCTTTTAGAAGCTGCATTTTATTTTATTTATTTATTTTTAATTTTATTATGTTATGTTAGTCACCATACAATACATCATTAGTTTTTGATGTGGTGATCCACGATCCATTGTTTTTGTTAAAATATAGCTTTTAAATTTTCATTGATATGGTTAGCCAAACTCCATATGTATGTACTCATACTCTGAGGCCTGGTAAATGTTAGGGGTGGGCCTGGCTTGGTCCTTTTATCCTCTTCTTTTCCTGCTTCTCCAAAACCTGTTTCTATACTAGTCTATGAAAAAGAAGTTTTAAAGAGAGATAGAAATAACTGTCATGCCTACCTCATAGAGTTGTGGTGAGAATTAATTGACTTAATGGATGCAAAAAGACTTTGTAGCCTGTCGGCTTTAGATAAAAGACATCACACATCTTGTTTTCCTGGCATAGTCTTCCTTTTCATACATGTTGGCCATGAAATCGTCTGCATTTCTGCTCTGTGGATACCCTGGGCACTGTTGATTCCACCTCGATGCACACTGACTAATGAAGGCACTTGGCTTCGGGTAGGTCTTCAGACTGCTCAACATTGAACTTATAGGTAGTTCTTTTATCCTTCTGGAGAGCTCTCTGTCTCCAGTCCCTTGAAGTCTTACTTTTATCCTGATCTGTCCTACTTGATTTTCCTTAAATTTATTCATAAGCCAGATGTTAAGAACAGTTTTTATTAAAAAAAAAAAGAATAGTTCTTATTTATCCTCAGGTTAAACGTCAACAGGTATTAATCCCTCTTGCTTGGAACCAGTTTATATGATACCAACTCTTTCCAATATCCAGAAGAAGATGCCCAATCTCTTCTCATGCCTCACCTCACTTTAAAGTAAAAACATCCTAGCAGGTAGTAGGCATGCTTTCAGCCATTTTATAGATGAGGAACCCAGACTCAGAGTGATATGGCAACTTGCCTGAGGTCACATGACAAAGCACATGTTTATCAAACCTAGGATTGGAATTTAGTGTGGTCTGCTTACAAAGTCCATATGCTCCTCCTACGCTTAAGATAACTTAGTAAACCTTGAAGGTGTAATATATTACACTGCTCTCCTCTTTTTATTTATTTACTTATTTATTTTTTGGAACTCATACAGCTAGTGCAGTAAGAAAACCCATGAATCCTCTCTTAGGGAACACAGGCTCAAGTTCACTACAGGCCTCTTTTAGAAAGCCAAGAGGAAACCAGTGGTGCTCCACATCCCTGTAGCCTGCCCATGGCTACGGCAAAAAGGGTCCTTGCAGTTGACACAAGGTTCCACCCAGTTAATCAGGGTCAGGCAATGATCAGAATTTAGGATCAAGTTTACCAAGCAGGAGGACTTTGGCCATGGTAGATATTTAGAATAAGATTGGAGATGATCATTCTGGTCCACTTACTGGCACAACTGAAAGAAAGAGATCTGCCTGAGGATGCAACCTGTGTTATTTGTATTCTCTAAGTGATTGTAGTTGAACAGTGACTATCTGCAGTGTATCTTCTACTTTTTAACTAATATGTACTTTAAGGCATTTTAAATATAATTATGTCACATATCATTTGGTTAATGAAATTAATGTTTGAAAGAGTTCACAGGCAGCATGAGGCCTTTTTTTTTTTTTTCCAAATCACAGAATCACAGCTGGCTAAGCATCAAACTTAAATCCTGAAAAATTCAAAAAGAAGGTTAGTGTTTGGAAACCCAGGAAGCCCAATTGGACTCTTACTCATGGGAAAAATACATTTCTCATTCTTAACTATTGTTTTCTTTGCCCCATAAATGTATCTACTCTAGCTGTTCTTTGTTGGCCTACCAAAATAACTCAGTTCAAAAAAAGATGTCAAAGGAAATTTAATTATCAAGGTAAAAAGCCACAACTCTATCTTCCCTAGTTTTGAGTCACCAGAATAGTTTCCTATATCATCTAAGATTTTATTATATTCCATACTTTCTTAACTATCTGTTCACGAAAAAATGTTCAATCTTATCTGTTCTATTCCCCAGAATGCTCTTTCAAACTATATATGACAGATGCCCAAAGTTCATTTATCTCTACCTAAGTCTAACAGTTGTTTTGCTTAATGTTATATGTTAACACATATATTATACAGAGCATAAAATCTTGGTGGTGTGAGAAAATTGTGAATTTTTTTAAAAGGTCTAAATTCTAAAATACTTTAATTAATGCAATAGTTTCATCACTTTCATTTGCAAACCATGATTCTTGCTAACTCCTAAGTGTTACTAGTAATGGTCTCTTAAGACATTTAATGAGTAGATAAAAATAATTTGAAACTAGTGTATTGATTGCTTGTATATAAATGGATGCTTGAGTAAAAATATGTTTTGGAAATGTATTCCTTTAAAGGTTTAAATAACCAACCTAGGAATCTTGTATTAGTATATTAATTTGAATCATTTTTATGAATTAATATAAATTAATGGATTACTGCCATATTATATTGCTATATTAACTATATTGCCCCTTTTCTGGCTATCTTAAGTAAATAATTGATTTGAGAAGGACATACATCATTCCCGTCTTCTAACCCAATTCCAACTGAAATTTTAAACTATTGACAAATAAATAAAAGAATCTGCAAAGAAAAACATGAGTTAATATAACCAAATTCATCAAGTTTTTCTTTTCAGAAACTAGAAAGCATTGCTACTCTGTGAACTTCATCCATTCATATTAAAAACCTCCAGATTTAAAGGTTTCCTCTTATACTCCCATTTCTCCTAGGAGCAGAGCAGATTGATCACTGAGTTGCTTCTTGTTTCCATCTTCTAGTACTTTAAGTTTCAGGTTTTTAAAATTGTAAAATCAGGGCTAGAAAAAACTAAGCAGATGTTTTAAAATTTAAAAAAACTAAGCAGATGTTTTAAAATTACGGAAGTATAGAGTATGTTCCATTGGTATTAGAAGGGTAAGGAGAAGTGAAAGAAAACATTAATGAGTTTTGGTTTCAAAATAATATTCCACTACCTAAAAAAGACGAAGAAACAATATAAGAAAAATGTGGATGGGAAAACAAACAAAAAAGAATAAACTACATATTCTCCAACTAGATTATGGCAATAACTTCCTAACTTGTCACCAGTCTCCAGTATGGGCTTTCTTAAATCCAACTCACATCCAAATAACCAAATTCATCTTCATAAAATAAGACTTCCATCTTATAGCCTTGTACAAAAGCCTTTGGGAGCAAACTGTTGGTTACAGGATCAAGTCCAGACTTTTCAGCTGTCTACAGTCTGGTCCACTCCTACATATCCAAACATTCCTTATACTATCCCCCCAAACAATCTTCCAACCCAGTCAGCACGGTTCAACAACTGTGCTTATTTAATTTTGTGACTCTTATTTACAGGGGCTGTTGCTCTCCCAGTTTTGAAGGCCTACCTGTGCTTTAAGACACAGCCCAAGATAATTCATACGGCCAACATAACAGAGTCTCACTTCCCAGAGCCCTAATATACTAGTATTCTGTTCCAAAGATTCTTGCATGTGATTTTACGCTCTGCTGTATTCTTCTCCAATTGTTATGTTTCATGAATTCATCCCTCCAGAAAATATTAACAGAGCTCTTACCATGTATAAGTAATATCTATGAAACTATAAAAAGTGACTCTCAACTGGGGGGACAGATGCCCCAAGTTTGAAAATGTGTGTGTGGAGGGGTGCTTTTGGTTGTTACAGTGACAGAGAGATGCTACTGGCATTTAGTTAGAGAAACCAGGGATAATATTTGTCATGCAATGGTGTGGGGCAGTCCCATAGTATGAAGGATTCTCTCTCCCAAAAAGTGACCAAGGAAGGCCCCCAAATGAACCAGACAAGGCTCATGGCCTCAGTGAGCTTACTGGTTCAAAGGGAAGATGGTATGAATGTCATGCATAAAAATGTTATATCTCAGCACATAAACTATTTGGTGTCAAGACTACGTTGGTTATTTTCCATCAGTCGCTCACAGTATCTAATACTAGTCTGGGTACATGGTAGGTACTAGGTAAAGACTTACTGACTTGAAATATATTTTTTGAAAACCCTAAAACTCAATGTATATTATGTCATCCAGGGGAGGGATAGTTCTACAGATAATCATGTCATCCTCACTGCATTTCGAAATCAATAAAGAAGACAAAGCTGTGACAGTAGAGCCTGCTAAGCCTCCTCAGGGCCAGCTATGAAGTTTTTGGAGTGGAAAAAGCAGCCTCTGGCAATAAGTAGTAAGAGACAGGGAACAAAGGGTTGGTAAAACATCGGAAGCCTCAATTCCTTCTCTTGAACCATAGGTTTGCTGTAGAACATTTTACCTTATACAGATTGGTGCTGAATAACTGCAGATTTGCTTTCTTTTTTCATATCCTCTTCCTGACTATTACAATCATAAACTGCATACATTGCAGAAGAAAAATTTACTCAGCTCATCCATACAATATTCTTCCTTTGTTCATAACCAAATTTTATTCATCTGTACCTCTTGTTGGGCTGCAACAGTTAAATAAAATGACAAATAGTTTTCATTATACATGTCAACAATGAAAAAACACATACATGCATATTTAAGAACACTACTTTGAATGTAGATTGTGCCTTTCTTCTGACAGGAACACACTTTTTTTTTTTTTTTTTGGATTTGCCCTTAGAACAGCACTATGAGATGATCATCCCATTTTATAGCTGCAGAAACTGTGGTCCCCAGAAATAAAGTAACTTGCTAGAAGTTACAAAGTCTGTGTCAGGGCCTGGACTAGAAGCCAGAGCTCTTAACTCCCTATACAATACATTACTCAGAAGACTTTATTTATCTGCCTTTATTGCTTCACAGATAAGAAGAGCCCTCCAGGAAAAGCAACAAATCTACATACCATCCGAGATGCTAGACTTCTGCAATCTGTTTGGTTTTGCAGGATTTTCTCTGTTACACTGTTCTTAGTTAACTCTACACCAGAGCAGGCGGGAGACCAAAATTTGTCATTTGCAAAAGTTGGCGTCAATCTGCCCTGATCAACAAATTCTAACTCAGTAAGTTGAGCCTGCTCTAAAGGAACAATGTTGGAACTGTCTCATGCCTGCAACTCTCATGGAAAATAATGATATTTTGATCAAAGACCACGGATAGAATTATAGTATCTCACAAACTACCACAAGTCCAATAGGCTGTAGAATCTATTTTAATAGGAAGTAAAGATCCTGTTATATGCAATGGAAATTTTTGGAATAAAAAGCACAAAAGCAGATTGGTCCAATGGAGACTAAATGTTCACTATAATGTCTTACTATTAATATTCTCAATAAATTCTTAAAAATTAGATATACTCCCTCTCCCTCTGCCCCTTCCCCCCACTCATGCTCTCTCTCACTCTATCTCAAATAAATAAAATCTTAAAAAAATTAGATATACAAAGGTGTATATACTTCAGAGATACCTACTTGAATTAACAGAAATTCTAGATTAGTTGGCTTGTGGGGGAGAAAAAAAGCAGTTGACTTGGAAAATTGGATGTTGGACTTCTAATATATTTTGGGGGTAAAACCCCTCATGCCTGTCAGGCTACCCTAAGGAATCATTCAGATGTAACATTTCTGACTAATCACTTCAAATAGATTACAGACTCCTTAAAGGCAAAGAGAATTCCTCATAGGCTCATCATTAGGAATAATGAGATAATGAGTGTAAAGGGATTACCCAATGTCTGACACAAGATGAGTAACCACCCAATGAAAGCGTCCATGTTAATGTTTTTATTCACTCTCTTGGCCAGCACAGTGTTTGGATATTGCAGGTAGTAAGTGCTTATACATACTCCTATTTAGCACCTAATTTTCAGACAAATAGAATGCTCTCTACATTCTTAATAGTAAAATAAATGAAATTTGCTAGAAATGGTATATTACATTTGGGAGTACCAAAAACTAAGCATGGGTAGCAGCATAAAGGCCAGTGTTGGTGTCTAACACCTAACCTATGACATAAAACATTTTTCTAGATTTCTTTGTAGGGTTGATAATAGCACGATTAAGACTCAGATGCTTTTGATACTCTGCTATAGCCAGTGAAAAACAACTTCCAAGCTCATTAAGCTGGTAAATATAGTAGATCCTTGGAATTTATGGATTTAACATTTGCAATTTCAACTCTTCATGAAGTGACTCCATGGGTCCATGACCTGTAGTTAACCTGTAATGTTGCTGACACATGAATCTGGATCTTTGGTGTTGAAAGGCCAGTATACTATAGCCAGTGAGTGAGCTGGCCAACTGCCTGGTATCCAAAACTCTATGCCCTTCTGTACGTATTGGGGTACATGCAGCAATTCTACTATAATGAGAAAAGGTAACTTTATTTCTATGTGAAAAATGGCCCTGAAAAGAAAAACAAGTGCTAGTGCCAATACTGGCAGTGAAAAGAAAGTGCCAGTTCTTAGTCAGAGAATGGCTCTGTAAATGACTTTAGTCTTGTATTTATAGAATCATTAATGGTCTGGAAAGGGTATGTTAAATTTTCCAGTTATACTTTACTGCATTTCATGAGGGAAATTATATGCGAGGGTGATATTTGAGGATATAGGGAGTCAAGAAGGTCCCAGGGCCTATCCCTTGTGAACGGAGAAGGTGTGCTGTCCTCCCATTATGGCGCTCCATTAGGAACAATAGCATGTCACTCTCAATGGATAAGTTTATAAAAAAATATTGCAGAAACTATTTTATAGTATCACCTCTCAGTCAACTCTAGAGACTGAGGGCTAGTAATCGGGTTACAAGGACAATTGAATCATTACTAAAATTCCACAGAAACAATTAAAATGCATGCTCACTCTAAAACGGCAGGTCCTTATTAATTGACATTTCGCATACAGAGATGCCTTTAGTCTTCACTAAGTAAATGTAAATGTATTCTTTAAGTCTTAGCAACATTATATAGCAGTTGGCACTTAGTCAAAATTTTCTATTTCCACCTGATTTATCTTTGAATATAATTTATGCCTGGTGTTGCTTTTGTTATATTCATTTTAAGGATGCATTTGTTGAAAGCTCAACCACTGTATCTTTAAAAAGAATGATTTTTCACCCTAAATAAAGCATCGTGGTTTTGTAACATACTTGTGTTGATTTTAAACATCTAAGAATTAAAAACACATTTAAGTTTGAAATGCTTGTGAGTTAAGGTGTCAAAATGTACAAAGAATTGTAAAAGAGAAACATAAAGACAAAGACTACATAGATTTCAGCTATAATACAGGGTGTTGGGAGAGGTTAGGACATAATACCTTTTTTTTTTTTTAAAGATTTTATTTATTTATGTGACAGAGAGAGACACAGCGAGAGAGGGAACACAAGCAGGGGGAGTGGGAGAAGCAGGCTTCCCGCGGAGTAGGGAGCCTGATGCGGGGCTCAATCCCAGGACCCTGGGATCATGACCTGAGCTGAAGGCAGACGCTTAACGACTGAGCCACCTGGGCGCCCCAGGACATAATACATTTGTATTGAAATGTATGGGATTCCCTCGCTATCTGAAAGAACGTTCCTATGTAACCTTTTATAAGCCAAATGATGTAACATGAAGAAGCAATTACCATTAATTTATATGGAAAAATTTTTGAGCATTCCCAGACCTGAAAAATAAGCTCTCTTACACTTTTCTGATACCTTAGGATACATCTTGCTAAAGGATGCACAAAATAAATCCAGATAAAGCACAGATGTTCACAGACACAGTTCAAAGCTACGGTGGCTTGAGGCTGAGATGCTCAGCGTAGTTCCTGGGGAAGGAGATTGGCGGGGCCATTCTCACTGCTCAAGGTGCAGGCTGCCTTTATAACAGCTAGCTGCAAAACCAATGCTGAATGCTGTTTTTGCTTTTTGCCTTCTTCCACAAAAGCAAAAATCCTCTCCGGATTTCTTTCAGTTAGCGAAAACAGGTACTCATGCAGGTCATTCATAAAAACGAAGTGGTGTAACGGGAACTTTCAAAAAGCAGGAGATACCTGTATTGCATTACTCACCAAACAACGTTGTTTCTGAGAATATTCCATTGGCCATTTGGGACTTTCAACTTATTTAACATGGGTGATTTCTAGTGACAAAGAATCAAAAGGATAGGAAAACACTAGCACAACCTATGGTATAAAATAATCTTAATTTCTTCTACCAGAACAACACTGGAGACATGACAATTTATTTTTCTTTTCAGCGGCACCATCAGGCTTCCACTCTGGGCAGAATGACTTAATTTGAATCCAAAAGTGAATGCTTCAGTGGTGGCTCATTTTGTAGTCCTGACTTCCTCCAAGGAGTTTAAGTATTATGACCCCTGTCAACACCCTCCTGACGCGGTAGGCATAATCAGGGGTACAAGGGCAGGGAAGAGTCGAGGGAAGATCTTAAGTATCACTCTATACCAGTTCACTGAGCACCAGATGATAATAGCCACCATTTACTGAATATATGCCTTTTGTCAGGCTTCACATACATTAGTTAATTTCTTTAATTTGGCTAACGGGTATGTACTTTTTGCTAACTGTATTTTATAGATAAGGATGTTCCAATTCAGTGAGGTTTGTTCATCCATCCATTTGTTCATTCCGTAAATAATAAATTAACACCTACTATGTTAAATAAAATGCCCAATTTATAATGTAATCTCTTGGGCTCTGGCACCTGGTGTCTGCTTGAAACATTTCCTCCCACAGGAGAACAGGTTTTGGTTCTCACTGGTGTCCCCTCTCTTCATGTTGCAACACCTATCCTGAGAACCAGGCACAAAAACCACTGGACACGCCACTGGACAAACTGAGTAAAACGTAACAGCCTTAATTTGCACTAGAACACTGTTATGAGGAGGATGGGCAGTGACCTTCCCAACTCTAAGAGTTATCATCCTATAAGACCAGAGGATTTGACCTAGACTATACTTCTTAATATACATCACGGCACCTTCCTGAAAACCCTGCTGATATTTTTTTTTTTTAAGATTTTTATTTATTTATTTATTTGAGAGAAAGAGAGAGAGACAGAGAAACAGCATGAGAGGGGAGAGGGTCAGAGGTAGAAGCAGGCTCCCCGCTAAGCCAGGAGCCCGATGTGGGACTCAATCCCAGGACTCCGGGATCATGACCTGAGCGGAAGACAGTTGCTTAACCAACTGAGCCACCCAGGCGCCCCCCTGCTGATATTCTAAAGGTCATACTGGGCCCTTTTTTTTTTTTTTTTTGCTTTGTTTTATTTCCCCGAATCTATTTTACAGACTGGTAGATATCACCTGTCAAGAAGTTTCATATACTATTGTGACAAAATTATTCTTTCTGTAATTTCAACCCATGTTTCTAGTTTCATTATTTGTGCCTAACTAAGTAAATCCCTTCTCTCCTTGGCGTGTTTGTTCTTCAGATACATATAGACAGTTCTCATGTTCCTCATTAGTCATTACTTAGCCAAGCTGTATATAATTAATCCTTTTAATCTTTCCTCATAAATTAGTCTCTCTAGGCTCTTAGAATGTTCTCAGTAGTGTGCACTACATTTTCCCAGACTTTTTAAATAAGGTACCCTGCATTCCACGTGGCATTCCAACAGAATCAAGTGGGAAAAAACTTTATCTGTTTCAAATTGGCCTGTGGAATGCCACATTCATGGGTGTACTTCTGCAAGAGGTGTAAGCATTATACAAAGGCAGCAAGACAGAGTCAGTAAAAAAACAGAGCCTCGTGGTCCCATTTTTCACATCTGTCCAGCCATTTCCTCTTTGTCTCATGTTAGCCACTCTTGCAGATTATTGCTGTAAGTGGCTCCTAATAACTACATGTGCTTTAGAATATATTTTTCTAGGTGTGAAATAGTTTTGCTTGGCTACTTACAGACATGTTTCTATGCCCTTTGACATTTTTGTGTTCCTTACTATACCTACTTTACTCAGTATGACTCTGGCGTCAGACAGTTCAATCCTCCCATCTGCCACTCTGAGCTCTGTAAGCTTAGGCAGGTTTACTTAGCATCTCTGTGTCTCAATTTGATCATCTGTAAAATAGAGATAATAATAGTGTAAAGATTAAATCAGTAAATATTACAGCTCAAAACAGTACCTGATCCATAAGTAGTGCTACATAATGTATTTGCTTTATAAAATCACTCTGTTGTTTAGGACGACTATTATGAGCAAATGCCACACTCTGCTATTTAAACTGATACTCTACTGTGGTTTTCTCTGAGGGCCATATCCAACTATATGCAATAGATATCGTGGTCACATGGACATTCACACCTGTTTTGAATTGTGACTACATGTCTACAGCCGGCAATTTTCAAGTTAGTATTTAAAATCAGCCTTTAGGAGCACCTGCCTGGTGCCCTCGGGGAGCTGTCTGACTCTTGGTTTCGGCTCTGGTCGTGGTCTTGGGGTCGTGGGATTGAGCCCTGGGTCTGGCTCCGTGCTTAGTACAGAATCTCCTTGAGACTCTCTGCTCCTCCCCACTGTATGCGTAAGAGCACACGCACACTCTCTCTCTAATAAATAAATAAATCTTACAAAAAATAAACAAAATAAAATCAGCCTATAAAATTGTCATTTTCAATTTATTTTTTCATCTCATAAAACCATTATAATTGACTGAGGCCTCAACACCAAAAGTCAATAGTAGAAAACGGAAGAAGCAAATATGAATTTGGTAGAACATCAGCAAATGATAACTGCTAGGATCGTCAGTGGCAAGTGGTTTATCGACCTCAATTTAAAGAATTCTGTATTAATATTCCAGAACACCAAGCTAAAAAAAAGTTGATTCTCGACATGTATTTAAATAAAAGGAATTTTTGTCACTGGAGCGGACCAATTACCACATGTTACAGTGAGGGACAACTTACAGCATTCAAATGACTCCTGAAGTCATACCTAATAACCAGGTCAGGAAGGAGTAGAACTAAGGTCTCTTTAGCAATGAGCCAATTTGTCACACTTAACACTATCCCTAAATTCAAGTCGGGTACCGAATATATTCCAATAACACTCATTATCTTCCTCTTGACTATACGCCATTTACTGTATTTATAGCCAAGCTCTTACTAGTTTTATATTTGACATGAATAGATATCAGGTGAGTTTTTTTCATCTGGCAAATTTAATTTTTCTGATGATTTGTGTTTTCAGGCCAGCATTTTAACCCCAAATCATAATCAAAATGGTGAGAATTTCAGGTACCAGTGCAGGATACAGAGAGAGACATTCTTGCAAGTAGATCTTGTGGTACCCTCTTCAAATGGTACCACTCAGGGAGCCAAATGCTTCCCCAGCCTATATGGCTGGTCCCAAAAACATGTTCATGTTCAGTCAATCATGTTCATCCACCACTAGTAACCATCAGTATATATTCTAATTTTCCTGCTAATAATTATATAGATAAACCTTAAATTAAGCTTCCAGTGAATTAAAAAACATAGTTAAACCTAAACCTCATTAAAAAAATATGTGCACAAAGCTTCTTAGAGAGGCTGAAGATAACTAGATGTTATTATTTAGTGAACAACCCATACAATAGAATCAGATGCCTAAAAGTATAGTGATTCTAGATTAAACTGCAGTTTATATCACAAATTAAAAAATGAATCATTACTTTAATCCTAGATTTCATTTTACATGTTATACAAGAACATCTGTTTAAGAGGGCATTTATGAAAATGTTGAGCATTTTCTTATTAACCTTGATCAGACTGAATGTATTTCTTGGTAATTCCTATTTTATTGGTATAAAATGTACTATCAGTGATTTAAAATAATTGTAACTAAATTCCTCAAGATGTACTGCATAAAGACATACCAGATTGTCTCAGCACCATCAAAGTTTAATTGATCCAATTTAGATCTCATCTTATCAAACTGTGCATTATAATTCTGTCTTTCTTTGACCAAACGATTGCAATCTTGTCGCTTGTATTTATACATGTCATTAACATATCAAAACCCCTTCCAATATCAAAGAGTTGTGGCCTTTGAAAAATTTCCCTCTCCTTCACTGATCAACTACTAAATTATTTAGTGGTGTGTTCTGCATGCACAAGTGGATTTACCTTGAAGCTTAAGCCTCAGGGCACCTCACTTGCATAGGCCTTCTAAATATTCACTTTTGTACCAAATTTTGCATTTGTGATCTTGTATTCTTTTTTTAAAGAGGGGACCCCAAATTATATAAACCTCAGGCCCCAACAAAGCATGTATCGTCACCTGCCTGCACGTCTTCCAGAAAGAGAAGTATCTCTGAAGGAAGAGCTCTAGAAACTTAAGACAACAAAAACCAAATAATTGGAACTCTATGGAAGTTAGGACCGTAAAATGTCAGGATGTGATATTTTATTTCTCTGTGTTGTGGTCAGCACCTCTGTAATGCTCAGATTGCAGTTCCCACAAACTGGAAAATTGCTAAGGTCCATCCATTGCAAAAAACCATTCATATGCTTAATATGGGCAACTCTCATCAATTACAATCTTTTAAGACATCACTAGATATAGGTTATGATATCCATTGTCATCTTAATTAGTACAGCATATTCTGATTAATATGATTCCATTTGGATCCAGTGTTTCACTGCCCAATAACTGTTCTACTTGTATTCACTGACTACATCTATTTTTGCCATATATAAAATTCCTTTCTTTAATGTTAAAAGTCTGACCTGAAGGAAAAAAATTGACACTATTCATCATTTGGAGCTATGCAATAAAATTTAGGCTCATGACCTCAGTAAACTGGTTTCCACCAGATACTGTTATTTGTTTTTAGAAAGTAATCTTCTGGAGTTGGGAGAATTGGACCTACAGTTCCTTCCCCTTTCTATTAAAGGCCACTTTACTTGGATATTGCCTTAATGTCAATTGGGGAGTCATTAAAGCAATAAAAATACCAATAATACAACACCCTTACCCAATCTCCATAGTCAGCTATATATTTCAGAGATTCTCTTAGACACTGTAGACCCTGCCAATAAGATTTGTTTCAGAATCACCCTTCTTCCTTCCCCTTAGGATTATTTTCCCTATAGCTGTCATTTCACTCTTTAGTACTACTGCAATATTATTATGTAGCGTGTTAATTAAGAATGTTTCCATGGAGTAGAAGAAATTTGGGTGATTTAAAGAATAAAGTAATTACTGGGACTTGTTCAATGGATGGAAAAAGCCTTAGATTAGGAATCAGAAGATTTGGCTTCTAGTAACACTGTCTCCACAGAATGTCTCTGGGACTGAGTTCATTTTAAACTCCATAGAACCACTAAGCTTACATAAAACTGATAATGAGCAGAGGAGGTGAGCCCTAATGTTCTCCCATTCATCTATTTTACTCATTGAACTATTGTTATCAAATCTCATTTAATGAAAGGATTCTAAAACAAAACATAAAGGAAACCAAAAAATCCAACTTTAATTAAAAACCGGAGATGACCTCAAAGATCCTTCCTGACTCTAACGTGCTAGGTTACGAAAGTCCTAAGTATATGGAATATTTTATCTTCTCTCTGCCTTCTAAGGAATAAATGTGAATGTACTTGATTTGGACATATACACTATACTTATGGAGTTTTTTGTGGGTTTTTTTGTGTGTGGGGGGGGGCTAGTGCTTTAGCCACAAACCATAACCAAAATGTTGGAAATTTCAGGCACCAGTGCAGGACGGAGCAGAAGATACTCTTTAGCAAGCAAGACATCCCTCAAATGGTACCACTCAATGGTACCACTTAGGGGATTATATATTCCTTTAGCTTGGCAATGTCCAGAAGAGCTGAAGGAAGCATGTATAAGTAGTAAGGAGGATAAAAGGGAGGCAAAGTAGAAGAAAAAAACTGAAGAGGATATAACTACATGGGTAAATGCTGGCAAAGCCTACATAAATATAGCAGGTCAAGTAGAATGTGTGTCTTTAATGACTTCTAAAGATTATATTATTCATTGCACTTTTCACAAAATAAAAAAAAAAAACCTTTCATATATGGACATATCCCATACTTCAGTTAATGGGCACTTTCTGTTCAACAGCTTTAAGCATGACTTCAGTGTTCTTAGAGGAAAAAAAAATACTTGAAAGCTGAGGTTGTTCATTAATATCTCTTCATCACAGAATTAGATACAGTTTAAGTTTAAAACCAGCAATATACCTTGAAGTGAAGGCCAGTAATGAGCTGAGCTAACTCTAGATTTTTGAATCAGGCTTGGGCAAAGAAGATAATGTTGGTCTTTGTAGATCTGCTTTTCCTAAGTCCTCTTTTCCTATTTCTGTATCTCTCCCCTTGTTTATCTTAGTAGGTAACACCAGTAATTTTACAGTCTTCTGACTTAATAGCAGAATGGACAATTGTATGATATTCAGACTTGTTCCTCTCACCCCTGAGCCAAGCTACAACTTAACCTTCCTTTTAGGACTCTACTCTCAAATGAGAAATCTGAAAATGACCCGGATAAATCAAAATATGCCACTACAGGTAACTGCAAGTTAGTCTGGGACTCCTAGGGCAATAATGCCTTAACTCTAAAGAGGGAATTTCAGGCACCATAGCGGGGCAGGTGGGAGCTATTTGGGGAAAAAAGAAAAGAAAAATACAGAGATACCTTGGAGAGGGCACTGCTGGGAAATCCCTCTTCTTTTATACTATATATCAAGTGGGCCTGTTAAAAGAAATGTGACTGACCAATTACAAGAGGCTATCACTAAATAACAAAGTTCAAAACCCTGACTAGATGTTGACACTTGAAACGTATCTGGAGGGATGACAGGTGTCACATGTAAGATTCAGACCTAGAGTTAAACAACAGGTTGGTCAGCACATTCTACAAACTAAGGTATTACAGGTAAGAAAATCACATTTGGGTAGAAAGCTTAGGAACAGGTTAATTTGACTTTCATCTTTAGAGATGAGTAGGTACCTATCAAATTACAGACTTAAAAACTATAAAATAAAAATAATAAAAAAAATAAAAATTATAAAATCATACCATATGGAACCTTCCTCAATAAACCTAAATTAAAACAGAAATACATCTCTTTAGCCTAAGTTTTCACCACTAACCACCACAGAGACTATATAAATTCTAGGTTGTAGTGTATTATCAGCCTGGAAAATATTTACATCTTTCCATTAAATCCAAGTCCTTATACAAGGATATTCTTCTCTATTAAATGGGAAAAAAAACCCATCTGGGGAATGGAAGCTTAAGCATACTACGAAATCTTGTAACTTGGTGAATAATTTCAAATTTGTTAAAAGATATGCTGATTTTTTAAATTATATTAACACTAGTGTTAGTGTTCTATTAGTGATTCATTTCTTAATGATTAGGAGTTTTTAAATTACTTTCTGAAATATACCTAAAAGTTATGATATTCAACTTAATCCCAAAGCTATGGAGAGTTTTTGTTTTGTGGCTAGTTGTAAGTAAACTAGATTCTAGATTAAGACATTCCATTCCTATGCATATATCCATGGAGAAAGTTGGAACAGTGTTTGTTTTTCATTTTTCATTTCCTCCTGGGTGCCTTACTACTTGTGGCTTTAGCTGATCAATATTAAATACCAGGGACATTATGAAATCCACATTCAGGATTCAGAAAAGCCACATTTCTTAATCATTATGCCAGGTAGTAATCATGAAAATGACCTGCATAAACTAATCAAATAAAATATGGGACAGAAAACCAGTTTACTGAGTTCATGAGCATAACCCTGTCAATAGAAATCCTGACCATCATTGTGAATTTAGTGCAAGTAGAAAATAGTCACTTCCCAACAGATAAGACAGTAAATTATTGTCATCAGTCAGCTCCATATCTTCTACCATCAAATTGTAGGGGCCAAAGGCAAGCTGCCTTAAGATGGGCCACTTTGGCATGAAAATTATTTTGAGTTAAAAGCAATCAAAATCCAGTAGATTCAGGAAAATCTTTGCTTCCTCCCCAAGTGCCTAAAGTTACAGTGGAAAGAAGAGCCTGTACCATTAAGAGAAATATTAACAGATTCTTCTTTACCTAAAAAACTTATTTGCAGAACAGAATAACCTTTTGTTTTCCAAACACCTCCTCTCACCCTACTGTTAAAGGTTTTCCTCCCCTTTGTAGCCCCTGACTCCTACCCCTCTCCTTAGCTCAGGATGTCATATGAGCTTCATATTGCCTGACCGTGTATGGAATTTCATACCTATGTAGATTCCCTTACATACAAAACTAAATTTGAGTTTATCCTCTTAACCTATCTTATGTCAATTTGATTCTTAGTCCAGCTAGAAGGACTCTGAAGGGCATAAGAAATTTCTTTCTCCCCAACAAAATTATTTGTTTATTGGAAGAGTTTAAAGCACATCAATGGCTCATTCAGCTGAAGCCAAAAACAGTTTCACCTATTAATTTCAATTTAATTTTAATTAAAAGACCCCTTCCATATGCATTAATATACCATTTTCATTTACAAACAGTAGAATTTTTTTTTTCTCTTGAAGAACTTTTTTTCCCCTCTTGAAGAAGCAGAGCAACAAATTCCTACACTGCACTCCTGATGTGGAGGTAGTTTGGAAAAAACAAAATATTGAAAGATTAGTAATAAAAACAGAAAAAGCAAATTCTAAATATTGCCAATTCATTTCTGGTGATATGAACTAAACTGAAATGAGGTCTACTAAATAACCAAATCTGTTCACTTTTTACAGATGTATTGAAAGATGAAGGAAATAAGTACAAAGCACTACCCTTTTTAGGTATGATTTTTATCTGTACACAGCATGTATTTTAAAAAGAGTCAAGCTTGCTCATGCATTCACACCAACTAAAAATCTTTCTTTGACCTCAGCCAAGAAACCCACAGTCTGTTTGAATCCAGTGGTAACCTTACACATGAGAGATCTTAAATGGCTCTCCAAAGAACTCAAGTGTGTAAGCTTTCAGAGGCATTCCTAATGAAGAAGAAAATGTCCTAGATACCTACACTATCTCTCTGTCAGCCATAAAATTCCTAGTTGCCCTTTGTTACTTGTTCTCTTCCTTATAATTCCATATCCGTTGGTTAATGCCCAGCACTAATGAGACAAAGATGGGGGTTTCATCTTCAAATGGGCCCTTATCTTTTCTCTGTACCACGGATACAGAGGAAAGCTTAATCCCAACCAACTGCTGCAGAAATGTATGTCACCGGTTACAAAGAAACTGGCAAGGCCATATGCATTTCTAAACTCAAGTGACATGTCCTGCTGACTTTGGGTCAGTGGGGTCATCTTCACTTCACTTCTAAATCTTTCCATGTCCCCAAATGAACTTCCCTAAAAGCCAAGCAACTTGAGAAGTTTAAGACAATGGAACCCACAGTATATTTGCTCATTCGTGTGTGTGTGTGTGTGTGTGTGTGTGTGTTCGCGTTAGAGGATGGGGTAAGAGGAATACATTTAAATAAGTAAATGAGGCTTATTACTACTGAAGCACCATTTAATAGAAATGTGTGAAGAAGGGGCATGTACAGCAGTAGAAACAATTCAGTTTTGAATATTCCATAAAAGAGTGATGTGTTTTAATCCTTCCCCATTGTTTTCTGTTCAGCAGATGATTACAATATTTATACACTTCTGCTTCTAGAGATCACAAACTGATTTCCATAAAATGGGATTCTAAATGCTGTTTTAGAGTAAGAACCTTATTGTTGTTTTTTTTTTAAAGATTTTATTTATTTTAGAGAGAGAGCGCACGAGCAGGGGGGAGAGGCAAAGGGAGAGGGAGAGAGAGAGAATCTCAAGCAGACTCCACGCAGAGTGTGGAGCCCAATGCGGGGCTCCATCTCACTACCCAGAAATCATGACCTGAGCTGAAACCAAGAGTTGGACACTTAACCAACTGAGCTACCCAAAACCTCATTGCTTTTAGAACCAATTTTTAGAAGTATTTAAAGATCAACACTGGCATATCTGAATTATTAAATATTTTAAGCATTCACCATGCTTTGAATATATCAAGCACAAAATGGGTACTTAAGGTTTATATAGTAAGAACTAAAATGTTGTTTCCCACTTTTAGCTTACAGTTAACGATATAGGCATCCATTATGAATAATACATATTAGTTAGAATTTATTACTAAGCCATAAGAATTCACTATCAATCATTTCTAGAGACCCCAGCTGTTTTTATTATGCTACCTTTAAAAATAAATCAACAAAATTTCTTAGGGAAACATGATGTTGCCAAATATCCAGCCAGGTAAAATGAGAAAACACGAATTTTTAAATCAAATAATATAACACTCACATATTTCAGAAATTAGTGGCAATTAAAACTGAAGGGCATTAGCATTTACACTGTGAGTGAGTAGGATCACAGAAAAAAACCTCCTAGAAAGATTTTTTTTTCTACTCATTTTGCCTAAACCACTAATTGCCACTAAACTATATTATATATCCTTTCTCAAATATATATCCTCTCTCAAATACCTAGCCTGGTTCATAGTCAAGTACAGTCAGTTTGATTAATTCGAGGGTGACTTTGTAAATCCAACTCCAATTCAGAAACTCCCTTTTATGTTTTTGTTATACTTAATGAGGATTTTAAACTCCACCTTTTAATTTTTAGGTTAATTGTAACCCAGGGGACGCTAGTTACCTTTTGACACTCCCCCAGATTACTTGTTAACTCGAAGACATATACTCAAACTGAAGTCAAGAGGGTCAGGAAGAAAAGCAGTAGCTTCCGGATAAGGAGGGTAGGAAAGGTTTCTAGCAAAGCCACTTAGCAAAACCATTTAGCTAAAGGGCATGGTGCCAATTTCAAAGGCAAAGAAAGTTCCTGACAGTTTTTGCATTCTCTCTCAGAAGCAAAATATGCTTTTATCAATCAAGATTTTTTTCTTCTTCTTATTTATTTATTTATTTATTTATTTATTTATTTATTTATTTATTTATTTATTTATTGAGCAGACCCAGCTCCTCAGAAAAAAAATTCACAGAATTCCAGAATCAGGCAAATCAACACCTGTAATGTCTCTCCTTTGTCTTCAGGAGTATTATATTCAGTTATTCTTCCTCCTAACAATGGAGGTTTCCAAGCCATTTTTTAAAGGAATCCTACCACCTCATAATTCTCATAATTGACTAACACAATTTTATTTTATTTTTATTTTTTTTAAAGATTTTATTTATTTATTTGAGAGAGAGAATGAGAGAGAGAGAGAGAGCATGAGGCGGGGGAGGGTCAGAGGGAGAAGGAGACTCTCTGCCGAGCAGGGAGCCCGATGCGGGACTCCATCCTGTGACTCCAGGATCATGACCTGAGCCGAAGGCAGTCGCTTCACCAACTGAGCCACCCAGGCGCCCGACTAACACAATTTTAATAGATAGCACAATGATGCAAATGGCTATAGGTGTTATTATCAATCTGTCACCACAGTGACAGACTAGTGGTTGCCTAGGGCTGGGAAAGAGGGGTTGTTTATAATAAGAAAGTCCTAAAATTGACTATGGTGATGGTTGCATATATCTGCAAATATACTAAAAAAAAAATCTGAATGGGTGGTTCATTTACATTGGCAAATTACATGGAATGTTAATAATATCATAAAGCTAATATAAAAAATGTAGGCAGAGGGGTGCCTGGGTTGCTCATTCGGCTGAGCAGCAACTCTTGATTTCGCCTCAGGTCATGATCTCAGGGTCTTTAGATCAAGCCCTGCACTGGGCTCCTCGCTGAGCATGGAGTCTGCTTGAGTTTCTCTCCCTCTGCCCCCCACCACTGCTATGTGCTCTCTCTCTCTCTCCCAAAAAAAAAATGTAGGCAGGAAGAACATGTATTACTCAAAGAGTAGAGGATGGCTATCTAGATTCTAAATTCCAGTCTTGGGTTTTTAGGCTCTGGGACCTTAGGCAAATTACAAAGTAACTTGAGTAATGTTACTAAGCTTCAATTTTCACATCTGTAAAATGGAGGAAATAATATAATACCTATGCACATACAGCTGTTGTGAACATTAAATATGACCATGGGTGGAAAAGTACTTAGCTTAATGCCTAGAATCTAATAAGTGCCTGGTGTTGGCCATTATTCTCCTCCTTAAAAAAAAAATAATAGATTTATTGGATCTAAGTCACATATTATAGACTTCACCCTTTTAAAGTGTATAATTCAGTGGTTTTTAGTATAACCACACAACTGTGAAACCATCACCACTATCTAAATCCAAAGTATTTCCATCATTGTGAAAAGAAACCCCATACTCATTAACAGTCACTCCAAGTTCCCCTCTCTCTCCAGTGGCAACTACTAATCTATGGATTGGGCTATGCAATGCATTTCATATAAATGGAATCATACAATATGTGGCTTTTTGTGTATGACTTTTTCACTTGGCATCATGTTTTCAAGGTTTATCCATGTTGTAGCAGGGATCAGAACTTTGTTCTTTTTTATGGATGAATAATATTCCCTTGTAATGATATTTTACATTTTGTTTATCCATTCATCACATGATGAACATTTGTAGATTTCTACTTTTTGGTTATTACGAATAATGCTGCTATGAATACTAGAGTAAACTGGACATATTTTTTGGGTGCATTGTTTGGGGTTTTTTTCATCAAAACTCCCGTGTACCTTCCTACCCATCATTCCATATCATTACAGAAGGTCTTGTTGTGCAAGATATGTGTGTAGAATAAAATAATTTTAAATATTCATAATTGAATATAAAAGTAAATGAAAGCATCTCTTTTAAATTATGAAGGAAAATATCTACTTATATTTTATTATGTATTTTTACTGAAGTAAATGACATCCAACATACTAGTTTCAGATGTGCAACATGATTCACTATCTGTATATATTGCAAAACGATCACCACAGGTCTAGTTAACATCCACCACTATATGTAGTTACGAAAATTTATTTTCTTGTGATGAGAACTTTTACAATTTATTCTCTTAGCAACTTTCAAATATTCAATACAGTGTTATTAATTACAGTAATGATGTGCATTATATCCCCATGACTACTTTTTTAACTGGAAGTATGTGCCTTTTGACCCCTTCACCCATTTTGCCCACCCCCTACCCTTCACCTCCATCTAAATGAGATCATATAGTAGGTGTCTTCCTTTGTCTAATTTATTTCACTTAGCATAATGCCCTCAAAATCCATCCATGTTGTTGCAAATAACAAGATTTCATTCTTTTTAATGGCCGAAAAATATTCTGTTGTGTATATACATATACCATATTTTCCTTGTCCAATCATCCATTGGAGGTCACCTGGGTAGTTTTTGTGTCTTAGCAACTGTAAATAATGCTACAATGAGCATGAGGATGCATATGTCTTTTTTGAATTTGTGTTTTCATTTTCTTCAGACAAATACCCAGAAGTGGGATTGCTGGATCATATTATAGTTTTATTTTAAATTTTTTGAGAAAACTCCATAGTGTTTTCCATAATGGCTACACCAATTTATATTCCCACCAACACTTTTCTCCACACTCTTGTTAATAATTGCTATCTCGTCTATTTGATAATAGCCATCCTACCAGGTGTGAAGTGATAACTCACTGTTGTTTTGCTTTGCATTTCTCCGATGATTACTGATGTTGAATACCTTTTCATACTATTGGCCATTTGTGTGTCTTGGAAAAATGTCCATTCAGGTCCTTTGCCCATTTTAGAAATTGGGTTATTTGGGGGATTTTTTGCTATTTAATTGTAGGAAATGCTTTTATGTTTTAGATATTAACCCTCCATCAGATATATAATTTGCAGATATTTTCTCCCATTCCCTGGGTTGCCTCTGAATTCTGTCAATTGTTACCTTTGCTGTAAAAAGCTTCTTAGTTTTGTTGTAGTCCCACATGTTTATTTTTGCTTTTGTTGCCTTTGCTTTTTGTATCACATCCAAAAGCACTACCTATGCTTTTGGTATCATATCCAAAAACATTATATATTAAAAAAGTCATTGCCAAGAGCAATATAAAGAAGTATTTTCCCTGTATTTCTTCAAGAAGTTTTATCATTTTGGGTCTTATATTTAAGTCTTTAATCCATTTCAAGTTAATTTTTGTGTATCATGTAAGATAAGGGTCCAATTTCATTCTTTTGCATGTGGATATCCAGTTTTTCCAACACCATTTATTGAAGAGACTATCCTTTCCTCAAGATATCTTTGTCAAAACTTAGTTGACCATATAAGTGTGGATTTTCATTCATTCTCCTTTTTGTTCCTTTAACTGGCTAATTTCAAGTGGCCTCTCTTGGAGTTTGGTGATTCTTCCTTGAAGTCTGCTGCTGAAGCTATTGAATTTTTCTGTTCTGTCATAGTATTCTTCAGCTCCAGGATTTTTGTTCCGCTTTTTTATGGTTTGTGTTTCTTTATTAAACATATTTTAATTCATAGTTTTTCTGATTTTTTTTTTTAGTTGTCAGCCTATCTTCTCTTGCATCTCATAGTTTCTTTAGGAGGATTATCTGAATGTCAGGCAATTCACAGATCTCCATTTCTTTGGGGTTGGTTACTGAATCTTTATTAATTTCCTTTGGTGGTATCATGTTTGCCTGGTTCTTCATGATATGTGTAGCTTTGCATTGGTTTTGGTGTGTTTGAAGGAGCAAATACCTCTTCCAGTCTTTAAAGAGTGGTTACGGCTGGTAATATCCATCTCCTAAAGAGTCCCTAGTCTAATGGTATTGTCTCTGGGATTGGGGGCAAGCTATTAAGAGTTAGACTGTGTGGCTGCTATTGGGTCCACAGTGGAGTATGTGGTTGGCAGGCCTGTCACCTTAGTCTCAGGTGGGGGTGGATTCTGTCTGATCCCTGGGTGGATGCGACTGACTCCAGGACCTTGGCCAGTAGGGCTAGCAATGTGACAAAGGTTCTCTTCAGTGTCTGCAGATGGTGGGCCTGTTACCAGGTATGCAAACAGTTGTGGCTCCCTCCAGGTCGCTGGGAAAACTCCTAACAGGTCGGGGGGGCAGATCCCTGAGCAGGTGGGATTGGCCCTGGGCAATGCCAAGAGGGGCTGGATCCCAGGAACAGGGCTACTTCATGGTCCACAGTTGGGACCACGGATTATAGGCTGGCCTCCAGGGGCACAGACTGAAATGCTTCCCATCAGGTTCCTGAGTGGGTGGGACTGCCCACAGAATGTGGCTGCATGGGGAGAAGTTGTGTCACAGAGTGGCTTAAGGATCTGTAGTTGGACAGATGTCAGCAGTCCCACCTCAGGGTATACAGACAGGCAAAGCTCCCTCCAGGTACCTAGGAAAGAGAACCATTCCTGAACCACAACTGCAAAGGGCTAGAGCCAGGTTAGAGCTGCTTCAAGGTCCACAGTCAGACCAAGGTTGGTGGGCTCTACAGGCACAGACAGGCAGGTTTCTCAGCATGTTCCTGGATGGACAGGGGTGTTCCTGGCTCATGGCTGAGAGGGGCTTGAGCTGAGTCACAGGGCCAGTTCAAGATCGATCTGCCATTGGACTAATGTTGCTTCAGGGACATGGATGGATTTGTGTCCCACCTGGTCCCATGGGTAGGCACGAGTGCTGCCCATCTATGGCTGAGAGGGGCTGACTGAGTTACAGGGTCATTTCAGGATCTGCGGTAGGACCAAGGTTGGAAGGACTATCTCAGAGGCACAGTCAGGCACATCTCCTGCCCAATTCCTGGGTAGGAAGGACTGGAAGATAAGAGGGGCCAGAGCCTGGTCACAGTCACTTCATGGTCCACAGCCAGGACTGAGTTCAACAGGCCTGTTATCTGGGGCACGGGCATGCATGACTCCTGCCAGGTTCTTTGGCAAATGGTGCTGGTGGCAGGACCTTATCCAAACAGGGCTATTGCTGAGTCTATAAGGGGACAGAGCTGTTTCTAGGGACCATGGTTGGGAAATCTGCCACCTGGGCAGAGGCCTAACTTCTCAAAATGGCCCTCCTCAGTCTTGTGCTCCACTGGGGTTTCACAATCTCCTACCTGGAGTTCAAAGCTCTAAGAAAGGTATTTATGTCTTTGGATGGCTATCATATCATTATTGCTGAGGGGGGCAGCACATGAGGGTTGATACCTTCCATTCCACCATCTTGCTGATGTCCACCCATTTTTTAATTGGGTTATTTATTCTTATATTATGGACTTATGAGTTCCTCATATATTCTGGATACAAGTCCCTTATGAGATTTATGGTTTACAAGCATTTTCTCCCATTTTATGGGGTGTCATTTCACTTTCTTGATGGTGTCTTCCTCTACCCCCTCCTTGGCCTTCCTCTTCCTTTTTATGATGATTATGATGATGATGATGATGATGATGATAATTATTATTATTATTATTTATTAACTACAGGAAGTAAAGTGCTCACTAGAAATACTGATGCAATCACATCCCCATTCATGTTTCCTTGTAATTTCTAAACGATTCTGATGTAAGCAACACAGGCAGATTACTCCAGAACCCGACAGCTGGAGAAGTACAGAATCTTAAAAGTGACAGCAGAAACAATATCAAATGTCAGCCAGAAAACAGGGTCCCAGCGGACATTTAATGTGCTGTTGAAAATAACCAGTGAAGCTAACAAACCATGCTTAGGGAGACAGACCAAAATCACAGAAAATCTGGAAATCTCAAATGGACAGGGTCAAAGAGGAACAGTACTAAATGGCTCTTCAAATGGTTGTTTTTTGCATTGCTTTACTTTTTATAGTTCCATAAATTAAAAGAAATGCAGAAATGAGAACACATAATTAAACTGGAATGCTGTCCTTTTCAATTACCAGAGTAATTGGATGCAGCAGACAAATTTAATGCATTCGATTTTAACTGAAGACACTTTATACTGGACAGAGCCCAACCCAAGTCACCAAAACTTTGTTTGCCTTCCTGCAGGAGCAAGCTCAACTCCTACACCACAGTGGCCCACACAGCCAAATATCTAACAACACCAAATCAAAGGAAGCAACCAGATGTCTCATCTCCTTTAAAGACACAATAATAATAATAATGTGAAAGGAACATTTAGTTCATTATGTACATGAAGATTAATATTATTAAAATATAAAGAACTGCAATCCCATGGACAGATCCCTCAGATTAAACAGATAATATTAACTCCCACGCCCTTACTCGCCAGCACCAAATACTTTTACGAGCAGAAGACAAATGTTTCGGGCTTTGCCAACAAAAAACAGAGGCAGAGATAATGGTTGTTCCTCCATACACATTTTCCAAAAGTGGCACAAATTTAATTAAGAAAATTTTAAGGTAGTATGTTGACATAACAGTTGCTAAGACTATTATAAAAAAAAAACACACAGAAGATGACTGTGAAAATCTCAGGGAAGAAAAAAATAGCTAATATTGATTGAATATTTGCTATATTCTAATTTGCTACACTCTAACTTAACTGAGATTAAATGAAGTTAAGTGATGACTCCAAAATCAGGTATCTAATCTATGGCTGACAAAGCCCTCTTTGGGGAAGGTGCCCATGGTCTTTGCAGTTGGTGGATATGAGAGCCAACATGTAAAAATATCCATATTCTTTTACTAGCTTTCCTATGTGGCTTCAACCAGAGCAGCTCTTCTTTTGCCTGCTGTAAAAGTTTGGATTTGATAAAAGATTATTTTTTGGAAAAGTATTAAGTATTTAAATGATATGTTCTTTGTGCCAAGCAGTGTTCTAAGTACTTTTTATGCATTAGCTGATTTAATCTTCACATGACTGCGATTTTTCAGAAGAGAATTTAGACAAAGAGAAGGTAACTTGCCCGTGTTCTGGAAGTTAGTAAATAAAAGATGCAGAATTTGAACCCAGGCAGGCTGGCTCCACTATCCATCCTCTTAACCACTATCCATCCTCTTAACCACTCAGAAACCACCAGTTTCTGATGCTTAAAAAAATAAGACATAAAATCTTGAAGCCCATCAGACTATATGAGTTCTAAGGACCTCTTTTGCTTTAAAAATCTCATAGTTCTACAATGAGGTAATTAAACTAATACCAGAATTTAGTCACAGCCTAAGCCCAAGGGCCAAGATAAAATCAACTAAATCTCTAGCTATAATCCTGTACAGCAAAAAAAAAAAAAAAAACATTTCAGAAGGATGAACATTAGATACTAACTCAAATTTTGAATTAACTTGAAGAAATATCCTCTTATGTGCTTAAACTTTTACATTGGTTCCTTCACTAGCGAGAGATAATACAAGAAGCTTCTGGTTGAGACAGGTGTTTCAGAGGTTGGAGTCTCAGGAATAAGATGTCCCTGCTAGGAGTGTCTCATGTTTACTATCCTGAAGCTATCCTAAATCCAGAGTATATCCATTACCTAAAACTAATCTTGTGTTAAAAACAAAAACCAAAAACCAAAAAAACTAATCTTGTGTTCTCTGTGCCCTTTTAACTACTCATTGGACTCCAAACCCCTACCTCCATTTTCTGGATCGGGGCTACTCACACCCCTGTCCTGGACTCCACATTAGAAGACCCTGATTTGGCTCTTACCTAGACACTCCCCTGCTCAGAGAAGGGTAATTTTGCGGAGCCAGGGAGCCATGCCCACACCAAGCCTGCCATCCCCCTCCAGCCCTACCATGTTGCACCCTACAATTCCTTGCCCAAATGGTCTGTGCAGAAATAGGGATGACAGTGAAGGGGGTCAGGCTGCAGGTCTGAGTCCCCATTTGTACTTTTGTTCCAAGGCCTACCACCACAAGCCTGCTTGCTAGATATGGAATGTCATACCTTTGTCTTGTGTTCCCAAGTCTTCATTTCCCTAGTCCATTTCTAACTTTCTACAGTCCATTTCCAACTTTCTTCCATCAATGATTCCAGAATTTCAGAAAGATGAATTCCTACTCACAATTTAAAATCTATTCAGGTATCCTATCTGTGGGGAAGTTTTTCCTGATCTTTTCCAGATATGACAGGTATCCCTTCTCAATGCTTCCTTAGTACAGTATGATTATTTCTATCACTTGTATTATTTCTAGAGTTTACCTATGTTTTCCCTACTCGAGTAAGCCCATTAAGAATAGGAATGATGTCTCCCACCCCCACACCTCATACACAATGAGTACTCAATGAAGTTTGGTGAACTAAACTCTGGTTTCTTTTGTATTATTTCTGTACTTTTCCCAAGTAAACTGATCTTTCTCTCTTCTAGGATCTAATTCAGCGTTTCTCAACTTCAGCACTATTGACATTTGGGGCTGGATAAGTCTATATTGGCGGAGGGTACCTGTGCATTGTAAAATGTTTAGCAGCATCCCTGGCCTTTGCCCACTAGATGCTAATAGCACCTCCTCCCAAGTTGCGACAATCAAATATGTCTCCAGGAATATGCAAATGGCTCCTGGGAGGGGAGGCAAAATCACCCCTACTTGAGAACTACTATTCTAATGCAACAAATTCTTGTCCCACTTTTTTTGCAATGGTCACTACTGCCCTTCCTTCAACTTTCAACTTAAATGTCACTTAAGGAAGACCTCCCTCCCCACCAGACTGGGATTAAGGCCCCTGATATATTTTCTCATAGCATTTGATAATTACCCTTTCCACTTATCACAATTTTAATTTTACAGCTATTTCTTATCTGTCTCAACTTTAGATTCCATAAAGGCAGAGACTAGGTCTATTTCACTGCTAAATACCTAATGCTTTCCATAGTAACTGACATATAATAGGTGCCCAAGAAAAACTTCTTAAGTGAATGAATGATAGGTAATTACCCTATCATCTGTTCATATTTCTATTATAGCACACATCAGATTTCTATAGTAAGTTTCTGTTTATACTGTGACCCTTCTCCAAGATGGAGGAAGGAGGTAACATCTTATCAGCTTCCTCAGTATGTACCACAATAGCTGGCATGTATTTCTTAATTTACACATACGCAGTGTGCTATCCATGTTTTTATTGAATTTACTAAGGAAGTAAAATTACTTATTGGGCTTTTAGCTAGTAATAAACAAAATGAATTTAAGCTTAATAGTCAGTTAACCAAAAAAAAGTGATTAAGTTGACAGTCCTACTCCAAAACAAATATTCTCTCGTTTGAAAGATACATTTAAGTCTGCAACAACATATCACAATGTCAAAAAGCTCCAGAAGTGCAGTCAGTTAAAAAAAATCCATCTATAAATGGTGATCTAATTTGGCTGATTTTTTCCCAATGACTGAATATTTCAACATTAAGTGGAAAAAGCTTGAAACCAGCAACATAAAGGACAGAGAGAGGAAAACAGCACATGTAAGTTTCTGCCATAAGTCATGGTCAAGTATTTTTGTTTCTTTATTCAGTGCTGGCTTTTTATGTCCTAAAGTAAGTCCAATTTTAAGTCTTCAGTTTGACAAGAAAGATAGCAGAGAATAGAAAGGAGACATGTGGGGGAAGGGAGGCTAACATTCTTCTGTGCACAGCCTTTCTTGGCATGACCCCTATAAGGGAAATACGAAAAAAAAAATGTGTGAGAAAGAAATTGAGTGGCAAATGAAATTATTGTGTTTAAGGCAAGCATAATATGCACGTCATGCTGGACAGATACAAAATGTGTAACCATAAAAGCATGTTTGGTGTGATCTACAAGTATTTGTAAGACATTGGGGAAATACAGTCATTTTGTTTTCTAACGTTTGTCACTTTTTAAATTGGAAAAATCTTGTTTCTGAAAAGGAAAAAACTTCAGTCACACATCATGCAATCCATATAAGCAAATTATGTATAATTACTCATGATCCTAGCTGCCATTTAGTGACTGTTTACAAAAGACTAGTCATACTATATATATAAATTAAAAAGCTCGCCCAAATTCTGTAAGGTAATTATTAGTATTATCTTAATTAGACAAAGAGAAAACATAGGCTCATGGAATTTGGAGAACTTGTACCAGATTTTGCAGCTAGTCAAGTGACAGGGCTGAAATTTGAATTCAGGTTTGCCTTTTATTTACTTTTATAATGGAAAAGAAGATTGAGAAAGCCTTTAGTATAGTCAATCAACACCATAAACATACTTCTTTCCCAGCACCTTTTATACTTTATTGCCCTGATTATCAGATCTACTCCTATTCCAACCTCTAACCTCAGATCTACTCCTATTCCAACCTCTAACCTCAGCCTATGAGTTCCTCAAGGGAAGATGCTATCTTCTTGGTTTATATATTCCCAGTAAGTATCACAGTGACTAGCACATAGTGGGTATTCAACACATGCTCTTGAAATAAAGGAATGACATTTTGTCAACATAAATTCAATAAAACCTTTTGAAGACACTTTCACCCACATTTTTACCCATTCAGTTGCAGTGACAAGCCGCGTTTCAAAAAGGGACAAACCAATGAATAAGAATATGGCTGTCCTTATTTAACAAGAACTGGGGCTACCTGACAAAGGGGCTTCATTGTAAACTCGAACAGTTATATATTTAAAATAGTTAATCAACAAAGGGTTGCCATTTCACACTTAATCTGAAAAAAATGTTGAAGGAAATGTGCAGTTAATCTAGAGCACTGTTGTTCATTTTGAAAATCAGGACTCTTAAGAGTCCAAATCACTGGCCTCCTGTCTACACTATCATACTTAGAAACCAAGGCTCACTTCTCATGAATGGCTTTTATAATTACTTTCTTTCATGCCCCACACTTAGTACCACAAATCCTCTTTATAATCACAGTGCAATGCTTTTCCTAGTTCTGTTGCATTTAGCATTTACACATGTTACAGAATGAAAAAGAAAGTCATTTGTTTATCTAATCCTGTGTTGTATACCTGAAACTAATGTAACATTGTGTCAACTATACTTCAATCAGAAATCATTTGTGCCACAATTCTTACCCAAACTACGCCAGATTACCATAGATCATTATTGTATACTTCATTAGTTTAGGTTCTAAGCTACCATACTGGCCATCAAAGCCAATGAAAATACAAGCTGTCCTTAAGCAAGGACTTCTTTTTTTTTTTTTTTAAGATTTTTTATTTATTTATCTGAGAGAGAGGATGGGAGACAGAGAGCATGAGAGGGGGAGGATCAGAGGGAGAAGCAGACTCCCCGCCCAGCAGGGAGCCCGATGTGGGACTCGATCCCGGGACTCCAGGATCATGACCTGAGCCTAAGGCAGTTGCTTAACCAACTGAGCCACCCAGGCACCCCAAGCAAGGACTTCTTGAACATTAGAACATGATAATGATTTCATTAAGTGACAGCTTTTAAAAAGTTAAAAAAAAAAGTGTCTCATTATAAAAGATGATAGAGAATGTCACAAGATGTCTATCTTGCTTCTCTTAAGAGATAATAAATGAATTTCAGCTGAACTCAAACAATATATCTGTTCCTGAAAGACAGTAATCAAACATTTAAAAAATATATATATATATATAATATATATATATATATTTTTTTTTTTTTAGAAAGAAAGAGCCATTCAGTTGGTTAAGCATCTGCCTTTGGCTCAGGTCATGATCTCAGGGTCCTGGGATTGAGCCCCGTGTTGGGTTCCCTGCTGGGCAGGGAGTCTGCTTCTCCCTTTTCCTCTGCCCTGTTTGTGCTCTCACTCTCTCTCTCTCTCTCAAATAAATAAAATCTTAAAAAAAAGAGAAAGAGCCATTATACAATGGGTTAGTAAAGACCACCAAAAATATCCAGGGAGCTCTCTCCTTACCTCCGAGATTGTCATTATACCCCTCAGGGCTACTGTCAGAAGCAGAAGTCTGTTCTGGATGTACCAAACTGCTGACCTAGAATGAGGCTCCTTAGGCTCTTAAGGAGGGGAACTAAGGCAAATTTTGTAAGCAGAACTCTGACATCCAAAAACCAGAACAGCAGAATTCATACAGCCAAATGAACCTTGGCTCTTTCACTGATTCTGTCACCTTGTGATGCCATAAACATACAATGTTGTCATTACTCAAACCATTTTTTGGAATTCTTCATTGATGATTATCTTTAGTGTTTGTTTATAAGCTGCTTTAAAAACTCAGCTTTACTACTCTAGAGTTTTTGATCAAAGATCATACTAGATATTTTAAATACCTACAACTGAAAAGACCTGACTCCAAATAGCATTTGGTTGTTCCCCAAAAATGAAATCTACCTTCAAAGAAAACAAATTCCATTTTTTAAAGATTTACTTGAGAGAGAGAGAGAGAGAGTGTGCGAGCAAGCATGGGGGGGGGGGCAGAGGGAAAGAGAATCTCAGACTCCCCTGAGCACAGAGTCTGTGGTGGGGCTCCATCTCATGAACCTGAGATCATGACCTCAGCTGAAATCAAGAGTCACACGCTTAACCAACTGAGCTACCCAGGTGCCCCAACAAGTAAGAACATTTTATGATAATTCCCAGGGTCTAAAAGCAATAGCCAGAAAGAAACTCTAAGGAAATTTTTAGCAATGATAGCCACGGAATCAGTGTATAGCCTGAGATGATTATTTCCATGGGAATCACACTCATTTGTATGTGTATATTCTTGCAAGATAATATATTAAATTGCACGTGTGCACTGAAACACACACACACATACACACACATGCACGCACGCACACCCATTCATATTCCCATAGAAAATTTCAAAAGCCAATATGTTAAAAAAACTTGTACTTTTTGGGGCATGTAAATGGCAAGTTGAGGTGGGGGAGTGAAGGAGGTTTTACTTTATACACCCCATTTATAATGATATCTCTATGTCTGTATCTGTCTATACGCATGTGTTTTACTGTGAGAGTGTATTGCTTTTATAACAAAGGAGGGAGGGAGGAAGGAAGAAAGAAGGAAGAAAGGAAGGAAACAAAAAATGAAAAAACTAAAATAGAAATGAGGGAGAGAAGGGAGGGAAAGAGGTTGGAAGGGAAGAGAAAAGGAAAGCAGTCCTAATAGTTAATACCCTATTGTCAGGTCTTTCATATCTTTAATGGCATTTTTTACTTTAAACCATTTTATGTGTCTTTTTGTCTCCGTGTTAAAATCGTGTGCTGTAAAGACTCTGATGTGGTATATGGGAAAGGAGTAATGGAGTTAAATTAGCAAATAATGTAAGCACTGTGGCAGCTGTTGTATTGAGTGAAGTGAGAATGCCCTGGCAAAGGAAAAAAGATCTGAAATCTGTTCAATGTTATCATGTTTTTATTGATCAAGCTGTGACCAATTAAAAAATAAACAACAAAAAAATACCCTTATCTAAAAGCAAACTTCAGGATGAGAATTAAGGGGTATCTGATATCCGTGAGGATAAAGGTCTGTGAAGTGGAGTACTGACACCACTGGTAACTTCAGGGTTTCCTCCGGAGGGGACTTCATGGCCTGATTAAAAAAAATAAGTCACATAAAAGTGTGATTTCAGTTTGTACTATATTTTCTATTGTACATTCCAATCTATTTGAAAGCAACAAAAAGAACGCTTTAAAAAAGTATCCATTCAAAAAATGCCATAAACACAAGATAAAGACAAATGAAAAAGTGCGGAATCTTGGCAGCATTTATGACAGACAAGGGACTAATTTCCTTAATGTTTGAGAGCTCTTCCAAATCAATAATAAAAAAACCAATAACCCAATAGAAATGTGAACAATACACAGAAAATTCAGAGGAAAAAAAATATATACGACAAGATAGATGTTCAACTCTGTTCACAATTAAAAACTGACACGAGAAAATTTTTTTTACCCATCATATTGAAAAAGATTAACAAGTTTGATAATATCTAGTGTTAATTTGGAGGAACAAGCACTCTCAAGCACTGTCAAGGGGAGTCTAAATTGGTCCAGCTATTGTATAGGGCAATGTAGCAATCAATACCTATCAAAATCTAAAATGCACATTCCTTTTGACTCAAAAATTTCCTGTGTTAGAATTTATCCTACAGATGTATTTGTGCACTGTTTAGTGAACAGATATGGAAGAATGTCTACACAGCATTGTCACAAGCACTGGAAAAAACTAGGAATTCCTCAGAAGGGCAATGTTTAAATAGATTCTGATGCATCCACATGAAGGAGTATTAGACAGCTGTTCAAAAGAATGTCAAAGATATCTATCTATCTATATATATCATACATACATCATATATATATATATATATATATGATACAGAAAGTTTTAAAACATCACTGAGTGAAAAATCAAGGGACAAAACAGTGTTTGGAACACACATTAACAGTGGTTACTGGTAAGCAGTGGGGGATGAATACAGATTGGGGTACAAGTGAGAGACTTTAATATTCCAACCTATAGTCTTCAATGTTGTCTGAATCTTCTCCCATGTGTATTTTACTTTTTGACAGCCTTATTGATACACTTCACATACCATACAGGTCACCTATTTAATGTGTATAATTCAATGGTTTTGAGTCTACTCAGAGTTGTGCAATCATCACAAGTGATTTTAAAGCATTTTCATCATCTCAAAAAGAAACCCTGTACCCATCAGTGGTCACTCCCCATTTCCCACTCTTGCCCTCAGTCCCTGAGAGTTGCCAGTCTACTTTCTGCTCCATGGATTTACCTATTCATGATACTTCATATAAATGGAATCATATAGTATATGGCCTTTTGTGATTATCTTACTGCACTTAGGATAATGTTGTCAATGTTCATCATTACTGTAACATGAATCAGAACTCCATTCACTTTTATGGGTGAATAACATTCCACTGTATGTATATACCACATTTTGTTTATTCATTTACCAGTTGATGGACATCTGAGCTGAACAGTGCTGCAATGAGCATTCATGTACATGTACATTCATGTGTATGCATTACTTTTTAATAAAAACTATTCCAAATTTTTTAAATTTTTAAAAGATTTTTTATTTATTTAATTGATAGAGAGAGAATAAGCAGGGGGAGAGGGAGAGGGAGAAGAAGGCTCTGCACTGAGCAGGGAGCCCAATGCGGGGCTCGATCCCAGGACCCTGAGACCATGACCCAAGCTGAAGGCAGATACTCAACCAACTGAGCCACCCAGGCACCCCAAAAAACTAGTCCAAATTTTAAAAATTAATATAGCCACCACAACTATTAGTTGCTCAGAGGAAACCTTCAGAAGATGGTAAGATGGTGGAAAAGTGGATACAGTGGGTTTTCTTTTTTTTTTTTTATTCTTATGTTAATCCCCATACATTACATCATTAGTTTTAGATGTAGTGTTCCATGATTCATTGTTTGTGAATAACACCCAGTGCTCCATGCAGAATGTGCCCTCCTCAATACCCACCACCAGGTTAACCCATCCTCCCATCCCCCTCCCCTCTAGAACCCCCAGTTTGTTTCTCAGAGTCCATCATCTCTCATGGTTCGTCTACCCCTCCGATTTCCCCCGCTTCATTCTTCCCCTCCTGCTACCTTCTTCTTCTTCTTCTTTTTTTTTTTCTTAACATATATTGCATTATTTGTTTCAGAGGTACAGATCTGAGATTCAACAGTCTTGCACAATTCACCCTCCCCAGTGTCTATCACCCAGTCACCCCATCCCTCCCACCCCACCTGCCACTCTAGCAACCCTCATTTTGTTTCCTGAGATTAAGAATTCCTCATATCAGTGAGGTCATATGATACATGTCTTTCTCTGTTTGACTTATTTCGCTCAACATAATACCCTCCAGTTCCATCCACGTTGTTGCAAATGGCAAGATCTCATTCCTTTTGATGGCTGCATAATATTCCATTGTATATATATACCACTTCTTCTTTATCCATTCATCTGTCGATGGACATCTTGGCTCTTTCCACAGTTTGGCTATTGTGGACATTGCTGCTATAAACATCGGGGTGCACGTACCCTTTCAGATCCCTACTTTTGTATCTTTGGGGTAAATACCCAGTAGTGCAATTGCTGGATCATAGGGTAGCTCTATTTTCAACTTTTTGAGGAACCTCCACACTGTTTTCCAGAGTGGCTGCACCAGCTTGCATTCCCACCAACAGTGTAGGAGGGTTCCCCTTTCTCCGCATCCCCGCCAACATCTGTCGTTTCCTGACTTGTTAATTTTAGCCATTCTGACTGGTGTGAGGTGGTACCTCATTGAGGTTTTGATTTGGATTTCCCTGATGCCGAGCGATATTGAGCACTTTTTCATGTGTCTGTTGGCCATTTGGATGTCTTCTTTGGAAAAATGTCTGTTCATGTCTTCTGCCCATTTCTTGATTGGATTCTTTGTTCTTTGGGTGTTGAGTTTGATGAGTTCTTTATAGATTTTGGATACTAGCCCTTTATCTGATATGTCATTTGCAAATATCTTCTCCCATTCTGTCGGTTGTCTTTTGGTTTTGTTCACTGTTTCCTTTGCTTTGCAAAAGCTTTTTATCTTGATGAAGTCCCAATAGTTCATTTTTAGATTTGCCTACGTTACCTTTGGCGATGTTTCTAGGAAGAAGTTGCTTCGGCTAAGGTCAAAGAGGTTGCTGCCTATGTTCTCCTTTAGGATTTTGATGGACTCCTGTCTCACATTGAGGTCTTTCAACCATTTGGAGTCTATTTTTGTGTGTGGTATAAGGAAATGGTCCAGTTTCATTCTTCTGCATGTGGCTATCCAATTTTCCCAACACCATTTGTTGAAGAGACTGTCTTTGTTCCATCGGACATTCTTTCCTGCTTTGTCAAAGATGAGTTGACCATAGAGTTGAGGGTCCGTTTCTGGGCTCTCTATTCTGTTCCATTGATCTATGTGTCTGTTTTTGTGCCAGTACCATGCTGTCTTGATGATGACAGCTTTGTAATAGAGCTGGAAGTCCGGAATTGTGATGCCGCCAGCTTTGCTTTTCTTTTTCAACATTCCTCTGGCTATGCGGGGTCTTTTCTGGTTCCATACAAATTTTAGGATTATTTGTTCCATTTCTTTGAAAAAATTGGATGGTATTGTGATGGGGATTGCATTGAATGTGTAGATTGCTCTAGGTAGCATTGACATCTTCACAATATTTGTTCTTCCGATCCATGAGCATGGAACGTTTTTCCATTGCTTTGTGTCTTCCTCAATTTCTTTCATGAGTATTTTATAGTTTTCTGAGTACAGATCCTTTGTCTCTTTGGTTAGATTTATTCCTAGGTATCTTATGGTTTTGGGTGCAATTGTAAACGGGATCGACTCCTTAATTTCTCTTTCTTCTGTCTTGTTGTTGGTGTATAGGAATGCCACTGATTTCTGTGCATTGATTTTATATCCTGCCACTTGACTGAATTCCTGTATGAGTTCTAGCAGTTTTGGGGTGGAGTCTTTGGGGTTTTCCACATAAAGTATCATATCATCTGCAAAGAGTGAGAGTTTGACTTCTGCTTTGCCGATTTGGATGCCTTTTATTTCTTTTTGTTGTCTGATTGCTGTGGCTAGGACTTCCAATACTATGTTGAATAGCAGTGGTGATAGTGGACATCCCTGCCGCGTTCCTGACCTTAGGGGGAAAGCTCTCAGTTTTTCCCCGTTGAGAATGATATTCGCTGTAGGTTTTTCATAGATGGCTTTTATGATATTGAGGTATGTACCCTCTATGCCTATACTCTGAAGAGTTTTGATCAAGAAAGGATGCTGTACTTTGTCAAAAGCTTTTTCTGCATCTATTGAGAGGATCATATGATTCTTGTTCTTTCTTTTGTTAATGTATTGTATCGCATTGATTGATTGGCGGATGTTGAACCAACCTTGCAGCCCAGGGATAAATCCCACTTGGTCGTGGTGAATAATCCTTTTAATGTACTGTTGGATCCTATTGGCTAGTATTTTGGGGAGAATTTTTGCATCCATGTTCATCAGGGATATTGGTCTGTAATTCTCCTTTTTGATGGGGTCTTTGTCTGGTTTTGGGATCAAGGTAATGCTGGCCTCATAAAATGAGTTTGGAAGTTTTCCTTCCATTTCTATTTTTTGGAACAGTTTCAGAAGAATAGGTATTAATTCTTCTTGAAATGTTTGGTAGAATTCCCCTGGGAAGCCATCTGGCCCTGGGCTTTTGTGTTTTGGGAGATTTTTGGTGACTGCTTCAATTTCCTTAGTGGTTATAGGTCTGTTCAGGTTTTCTATTTCTTCCTGGTTCAGTTTTGGTAGTTGGTACATCTCTAGGAATGCATCCATTTCTTCCAGGTTATTTAATTTGCTGGCATAGAGTTGCTCATAATATGTTCTTATAATTGTTTGTATTTCTTTGGTGTTGGTTGTGATCTCTCCTCTTTCATTCATGATTTTATTGATTTGGGTCATTTCTCTTTTCTTTTTGATAAGTCTGGCCAGGGGTTTATCAATCTTGTTAATTCTTTCAAAGAACCAGCTCCTAGTTTCGTTGATCTGTTCTACTGTTCTTTTAGTTTCTATTTCATTGATTTCTGCTCTCATCTTTATTATTTCTCTTCTCCTGCTGGGTTTAGGCTTTATTTGCTGTTCTTTCTCCAGCTCCTTTAGGTGTAGGCTTAGGTTGTGTACTTGAGACCTTTCTTGTTTCTTGAGAAAGGCTTGTATTGCTATATACTTTCCTCTTAGGACTGCCTTTGCTGCATCCCAAAGATTTTGAATAGTTGTGTTTTCATTTTCATTGGTTTCCATGTATTTTTTAAATTCTTCTTTAATTTCCTGGTTGACCCATTCATTCTTCAGTAGGATGCTCTTTAGCCCCCATGTATTTGAGTTCTTTCCGACTTTCCTCTTGTGATTGAGTTCTAGTTTCAAAGCATTGTGGTCTGAAAATAGGCAGGGAATGATCCCAATCTTTTGGTACCGGTTGAGACCTGATTTATGACCTAGGATGTGATCTATTCTGGAGAATGTTCCATGGGGACTAGAGAAGAATGTGTATTCCGTTGCTTTGGGATGGAATGTTCTGAATAGGTCTGTGAAGTCCATTTGGTCCAGTGTGTCATTTAAAGTCTTTATATCCTTGCTGATCTTTTGCTTAGACGATCTGTCCATTTCAGTGAGGGGGGTGTTAAAGTCCCCCACTATTATTGTATTGTTGTCGATGTGTTTCTTTGCTTTTGTTATTAATTGCCTTATATAATTAGCTGCTCCCATGTTAGGGGCATAGATATTTACAATTGTTAGATCTTCTTGTTGGATAGACCCTTTAAGTAGGATATAATGTCCTTCCTCATCTCTTATTACAGTCTTTGGTTTAAAATCTAATTTGTCTGATATAAGGATTGCCACCCCAGCTTTCTTTTGGTGTCCATTAGCATGGTAAATGGTTTTCCACCCCCTCACTTTCAATCTGGGGCTGTCTTTGGGTCGAAAATGAGTCTCTTGCAGACAGCATATCGATGGGTCTTGTTTTTTAATCCAGTCTGATAGCCTGTGTCTTTTGATTGGGGCATTGAGCCCATTTACATTCAGGGTAACTATTGAAAGATAGGAATTTAGTGCCATTGTATTGCTTGTAAGGTGACTGTTACCGTATATTGTCTGTGTTCCTTTCTGGTCTATGTTGCTTTTAGGGTCTCTCTTTGCTTAGAGGACCCCTTTCAAGATTTCTTGTAGGGCTGGTTTTGTGTTTGCAAATTCCTTTAGTTTTTGTTTGTCCTGGAAGCTTTTTATCTCTCCTTCAATTTTCAATGACAGCCTAGCTGGATATAGTATTCTTGGCTGCATATTTTTCTCATTTAGTGCTCTGAATATATCCTGCCAGTCCTTTCTGGCCTGCCAGGTCTCTGTGGATAGGTCTGTTGCCAATCTAATGTTTCTACCATTGTAGGTTACATACCTCTTCTCCCGAGCTGCTTTCAGGATTTTCTCTTTGTCTATGAGACTCGTAAGTTTTACTATTAGATTTCAGGGTGTTGACCTATTTTTATTGATTTTGAGGGGGGTTCTCTGTGCTTCCTGGATTTTGATGCCTGTTTCCTTCCCCAAATTAGGGAAGTTCTCTGCTATAATTTGCTCCATTATATCTTCTGCCCCTCTCTCTCTTTCTCCTTCTTCTGGGATCCCAATTATTCTAATGTTGTTTTGTCTTATGGTATCGCTTATCTCTCGAATTCTGCCCTCGTGATCCAGTAGTTGTTTATCTCTCTTTTTCTCAGCTTCTTTATTTTCCATCATTTGGTCTTCTATATTACTGATTCTCTCTTCTGCCTCATTTATCCTAGCAGTTAGTGCCCCCATTTTTTATTGCACCTCATTAATAGCCTTTTTGATTTCTACTTGGTTAGATTTTAGTTCTTTTACTTCTCCAGAAAGGGTTTCTCTAAGAACTTCCATGATTTTTTCAAGCCCAGCTAGTATCTTTAAAGTGATGATTCTGAACTCTAGATCTGACATCGTACTAATGTCCGTATTGAGTAGGTCCCTGGCAGTCGGTACTACCTCTTGTTCTTTTTGTTGAGGTGATTTTTTCCATCTTGTCATTTTGTGCAGAGGAGAATAGATTAATGAGAGAACAGAATGCTAGCAGAGTAACAACATCCCCAGAAAAGATACTCTAAACCAATCAGAAAAGACCTGAAGCAGTGGAAAAAGAAACGGAAAGAGAGAAAAAAGAAAAAGAAAAAGATAAAAACAAACAAAACAACAACAACAACGAAAACCATAATGTGATCAAATATGATCGGGCTGGTATATAGATCAGTGCCACACACTAGATTTGGGGTGTATTTTGGATACAGTGGGTTTTCTATGGAGAGTTACTGTTCCATCAGTTATTTACAGAATGGAAATTCTGAAAAAGTCTTCAATAGGAAATAGATTTAAACATGTCATTTTCCCTTCCTGAAAGAATATTTCTTAGGATGAGTTTGCTACAAATAAAAACATCTGCTTTCTTCATATACTGTACACATGACAATGTTAAACTGTACAAAACCTTCAGAGCTAAAGTTTGAGCTTCCCAATTTACATTTATGTCCCCAAAAGATAATCTACAATCTAGAGAAGCCGACCCTGAATAGTACAAATTCTCCTGTTACACAGACTTGCGATGGTTCATTTTATGTGTAAACTTGGCTAGGCCATGGTACTCATGTATTGGTAAAACACTGGCCTAGATGTTGTTGTGAAAGTAATTTTTTTGGATATGATTAACATTTAAATCAGCAGACTTTAAGTAAAGCAGATTACCTTCCATAATATAAGTAGGCCTCATCCAGTCAGTTGAAAGCCTTCAGAGAAAAGAATGAGATTCCCTGGGAGACAAGGTATTCTGCTTCCAGACTGCCTTCAGACTCAGGCTGCAACACTACCTCTTCCCGGAGTCTCCAGGCTGCCAGTCTACCCTGCAGATTTGGGGTTTGCCAGTCCCCCAAATCATGTGAGCCAATTCCTTAAAATAAATTTCTCTATATTTATAGATAGATAGATAAATAGATAGATAGATAGATAGATAGATAAATAGATGATATACATCCTATATATACAAGTATATGTGTATATATATATATATATATATATATACACATATATTTAATCCCACAAAGATTTCACATACACCCCAGGTTTCACACCCCATATATGGGCACATATATATATATATATATATATATATATATATGGGCACATATACACACACATCATAGATAGATAGATAGATAGATAGATAGATAGATAGATAGATTGATCCTCTTGGTTTTTCTTCTCTGAATAATCCAGACTAATACAAGATTCAGCAAGTGTTAGTGTTAGAAAGCACTTTACATGTCATCCAAATGAAATCTTATCATTTATAGTTGAAATAATTGAAGGCCAAAGAGTTTAAGTGATGCCTAGGTATGTACAGATAGTCCTACAATCAAAGGAAAATAAACTAAGGACTTCTTAGGATGATTATTTATTCAGAAAGTTGTGAAAAGTACATGGGAATAAGGTCACAAAAAGTTTCCAATACCTGTGTGATTAGGAAAGTTAAGAGGTAAAATAAAATTATCACATTATCATTTAAACATATACAATGTGTTGAAAAACATTCAGTTTTCCAGTTTGCCCAAACTACTTTATAATATAATTATATGGTTCCTGGAGGCTAGTTATAATTGAATTATAGGGTGTCTTGTTCACATTCTAGCTGGTGAAAAAAAATTCCTCAGCTCTGCTTCGCGGTTCTCTAAACACCAGCTAGAATACTCATGAGGCAGCTTATAATTCAATTATAACTCCCCTCTGGGAACCATATAATTATATATAAAAGACCTAAGCCATCATATGTTCTCCATTTATTTTTTGTTATGAAAGGATTTGTCTAAAGTCTGATATTAAATTTGAATAGGTCTGAGTCAACTTGCACCTCAAGATTTACCCAGATACTAAGATAATAAACTCTATTCACCTAGCTGAAAGACATCAGGAGTTGATCTGTTTACCCAAACAAAAAGCCATCATATCCTTATCTCTCTTTGGAAATTACACACACACACACACACACACACTCTTCCCATACAGATCCACACTGTTTTTAATTGAACTTGTAATGAAATAGTATTGTAAACTGCTGGCATAATTACTGTGACTAGCACCCTGCATCAATTAGTTAATGGTTCAAAAGAGCATATATTTTGTAGAAATAAGGCATGGGGACAACTGATATTGATCTTCATCCAGGGAAACTCTCTCTGCCTCATTCATTTATTCATTTAGTAGACAGTCACTGAGCTCTTCTATATGCCAGGTATCGTGTTTGCCCTCACTGCTCACAGTTTATTTGGGAAAGCATTCGAGCTCCTGAATGTGCATGTGCTCACATACCTCCTCTAGGAGAACACAACTCATTTTTCAACAATGAATTCCGAAGTTTGCCACTTATTTAATCCCACAAAGATTTCACATACACCCCAGGTTTCACAGTGTGCCTGGCTACAGCACGTGGGTAACAAAGGACTTTAGCTGAAGAGCTAAGGATAGCTTACAAGTAAAGGAAACTCAGAGGTTGGCAACAAGAAACAGTAAAGGTAGTTAAATGTGCAGAAGAGATGGGGCATGCCAAAAACGAATATGGAATTAGTATATAAAATAAGCCACAATTTTGCCTAGAAGATGTTCTGAGACTGCATGATGACTCCCCTAACGATTCACCCTTTCAGTGTCTGACCTGTGTTCTCAAGCAATAGAGTAAGGGTTTGGATCCCATGCTATGAAATCAGAATGCAGGGCTTTCAGCTCTGAGACTTACTCACCATGGGATTTGGAGCGAACTAGTTTAACCTCTCCGTGCCTTCATATACTCCTATGTGAAATGGAGATATCGATCTACACAATCTCTCTCAAAGGGTTGGTGTAAAAATTAAGAGTTAACATCAGAAAAGCACTCTGAGTATGTTGTGGACTGAATGTGCTCTCCCAAAACTTCTTTGTTGAAATCCTAACCTCCAATGTGGCAATGTTGGGAGGTGGGGTGCCTTTGGAAGGTGACTAGGTTCTGAGGGTGGAGCCCTCCTGAATGGGACCACTGCACATATAAAAGAGACCCCAGAGAGCCCTCTTGCCCCTTTCACCACCACGTGAAGCAGGGCCTCACCAGAACCTGAATTTGCTGGCACCTTAATTTTGGACTTCCCGGCCTCCAGAACTGTGAGAGATACATTTCTGTTACTTAGAAGCCACCCAGTCTTTGGTAATTTGTTAGAATAGCCTGAATGGATGAAGACAGAAGAGTGCTTGGCACATAGTAAGTGCTTAATAGCGATTAGCTCTTATAATACTGTTGTTGTTGTCACTGACATCTTCATAACCTTCCATCATCATTAACCTAGTAATATTGGCTAGAGACAAAGGGGCAATTTACATAAGATTAAGATATGGCCACAGTTGGGAACTTTTTGACAGATTTTTTTTAAACTATGATGCTAAAGGACGTGAATAATAACACAGGATCAAGAATAGGGTCTGATTGAGCTAAAACTAATACAACTTGTGAAAGATGTAGAGACCAAAAAACACAGGAGTGGAGGCTTTTGTAGGTATGTCTAGGGCAAGAATAAAAATGAGTGAATATGAACCCTCTAGAGTCAGCTGTGTAATGATGATACTTGTCAAACAAATCCTAAAATCAGTAAGTAGATAACCCCTATTTTGCATCTGTCTTTTCTGTCAAAGAGATTTATTTTTTGACTAGAAAGAATAACAGAATCATTAGTAAGAATAAATTGAAGCCCAGGATTCATGAGGAGGTAGTATTAAAAACACTTATGTTTCTTGGCCCTCGTGAAAGATTTCTGAGAGTACGGACTTAGCACTGAGAGTAGAACGCAGCTAGTACTGTGGTCAGCAGAGGCATACTCTGAATATGTCTTGACAGACTAACTTCACTTTCCTTTTGAGCAGGCTGACTAAATTGACAAGACAAGGAAATGGGTAGATTTAAGTGTTTCATGTTCAACAAAGCACTTTGCAAAGTCTTTTGTGATATACTATTGGATGAGTTTAAACAATATATGATGGTACAATTAAGTTGATACATAAATGAATGAACAACCATACCAAGGTTTCATTTGGTTTATTTGTCTCGAGTTATCTCCTTTCCCTCATCTCATTTAACATTTTTATCCATTCTAGGGGTGAAGAAGTCATTTTTAGAGGACAAAGAACTAGTCAGAATAGCTAACCTGTTGACTGATACAATCAGGATGCCCCAAATTCATGCCAGGATGTAACTATGAGCTAAATATAACATATTATAATTTCATAGACAGATACATAAAATCCTACATTTGCATTAAAAAATATCTCTACTACATTAAGTACATCATGGGTGAATTAGCTTTAAAATAGCATATGTATACAGACTAAGAGATTTTAGTTGACTGTAAGCATGGTGAGTTGGCAGGATGATGTGGTTGACATGAGCATAGGCTGTGTAAATGGAAATATAGACCCTTGAAAGAAAAAAGATACCACTTTTTATGTGATTTGGGACTATAAGTACAGTGCTGTATTCAGCTATGGGCCCCTTCTCTTAAAAAGGCCACAGACCAAATAGAGTGCATGGAGAAGAGAAAGACTAGGATAGTTGAATGTCATGAAGATGTATCATTCCTGCATGTGTTTAATGGCCACTTGACAAGGAAGTTGTGCAAAGGACACAAAACAGGAATAGATGACTTACATATAAGGATTCTTCTAAGCCTGAGTCTGTGCCTTAAAGAGGGCAAACTAGTAGGGAGCTGGGAACTAAGGAACACAGGGGTTGCTACAGGATTATGGGTATTCCATGGATAAATTTTTGGGGGGTCAACTTTTCTCTGAAATTCAGATGGTCTGGGACAACCTTCCCCAGTTCCATCTCCTACTGACTTCTAACCCAGAGTCCCTCCTGCAATAAACCTGATTCAGAGCCTAGCTACTCATGCTAATAAAGGGAAGTAAAAAATTAGTGGCAGTTTTTATCGTCCGTCCTCTTCAAGTTGCAATCCCCAATGAGTTGACTGCAGAGGGAACATTTTGCAGTATTGGAATGATCACTGAACTGAGAGAATACCAAGATTATGTAAAACCTGCATTAGTCCATTTTCTTGGATTTTTTTTTTCTCAATTTTGTGATCTGAGAAAGAAGGCAGTCAGATTAAATGGTCTCTAAAATCACTTTCAGATTGAAAATATACTATCATTCTATCACAACTGTGTTATTTTTTAAGGAATACTTTATGACTTTTTTCAAAGTCAATAAAAAAACATGAAAAGAAGTCATCATTTGACTTAGTGAATTAAACTGAATGAAATATTGCCATGCTATATACATATTCAGTCCAGACAATGGACTTAAACCAAACTTAAACCAAACTTTAAGTTTGGTGATGCAGGCAAACATAGTTTTATTTCCAGTTCTAATCGCTTTAGACGTTCTCTTGTTTGGTGTTTGGTTGGTTTGTTTAAACTTAGGTCCAATTTTAAAACATTAGTTCAATTTGGTAGAATCTCACACAATCCTTCTTTAAAGAGCCACCTCCTAGCATAGCAAATGCCAGATCAAGCCAAAAAGGAACTCGTGGCCAAAATTAAATGCTTGGGAGAGAAGGTCAGAGGTCCTATCAGACCACAGAAGAGGAGTGAGACTGGGACTTCCTGCTATGAAATTTCCTCAAGCAGAATTTCTTCAAATTAGAATGGCTCCTTCTAGCTTTTGATTCAACTTACATATTTGAGTCTAAATATGTCATTTATTTAAAAGGCAGAAATACCTGGCATAGGAAAAAGTGAAAGGCCCAAACATATAGTATTTATAGATGTAGGATTTAAGGCATAAGTACTTCATTTTCAGTGACTTCCAAATATAATTTGTCTCAGAAATAGAAACAGCAGGTCAGAGAATCACTGTTCACTTCTCACCATAACAGTACATTGGTTTGCAGAAATGCACAGCAAATGTTAACAGATCATTCTTGCCTCAACACACCCCCAAAGAAAGGGTTAATTTTGCTTAGACTCCAAGTCAAAGGGTCTGGGGAAAAAATCCAATCTCATCAAAAATCCTGTGACATGAGTAGCTTCCCAAGCATTATAGAATACTTATTCCCAAAATAACATGGGTGTTCAAATAGATTTCAGTTTATTATGTTGGAGCCTTCCAAGTAAGGGACATTTTGCCAGAGACTCTCAGGGAAAGAAATGCTATTTGTTCACAGGGAGGGGGAATTATATAGTTTATCTAATGAAAGTCTTCCCTATTGTTCCCCTCTGTTTTAGAAAGCATTTATCGCTGTTCCTTACTTCTTGGGTTCCACTTGATCTACTATATTACTTACCTAGGCTTTCAGTAACTAAAGTTTGGTCAGTCATCAAAAGGTATGCTTATTCAAAGACTATTGGTGAGGCAGGCAAACTTCTATCATGTCTGTGCTACATAGCAGGCCACAGCTTTCTTAATACTGCTAGAGTTTGAAATGGTTTCTCTAGGTGGTTGTTTCTCATTTTGTGTGGTTTTTGTTTCAGAAGGAGGTTGTTTTTGCTTTCAAACTTTTTACCTAAAGAAACTGACTTCAGGCTCCCATTCAACACTTTATACTTTTCCTCCTCATCCTTCATCTCCATTTTTTAGAAAATAAAAGTTGGTTTTAAAGTATCCTGTACTTTTCTGTGAAAAGTTGATTCAGAATTGACCTGCAGTGCTTTAGAAGATGTATGTGCAAGGGAAGAGTAAGAACTAACATTCTAGTACCATACACCTAAAATGCACATCATTTAAAAAAAAAAGACACTCTCTGATTTGTGTTACTGAGCAAAGACAAACTAATAATATGCCACTGACCTGGAAATGATCACAACTGCTATGTGATTCAGTGAGAATGAGGAGCTGTCCTGGGGGAGGCAAGCTAGAGTGAAAAGAATGGTAATGGTAGTCTAACAATATTCAGGATTTTCACCCAGGATGATTATGCTATCAATTGCCACGGTGCCTCCCCACCAACTCCAATTAGGCCTGTTCAGTGTTCTGCCCCATGACAGATATGAAAAAGATCCAGAAAAAAATGAATGGAATAGGGAACAAAAAGTATTATAGGCATCTTCAACCTGGAAAGACAAAGGCTAAGAAAGGTATATGATGGAAATCTAACAAATGAATTTATGGATTGAATGAATCACATTTCAGAAAGGTAAAATTGGGTAACATCCCATGAAATTGATGAATGAAGTTTATATATCATTTATACATTAATTTTTTTCAAATATGTTAATCTAGGGGAAAGAAATATGAACAAGACACGGTATTTAACCTTAAAAGTTCAAATTCTAGCTGGGCAAATGATAAAATGATACAAAAGATTTAAAAGAGGCATGGGCTAGGAGTATAAGAACGTATTAGGGATCAGTTTTCTGAGGGAAAGAAGTGGGTATGAAGACGAGTGTATGAAGATTTGACAAAGGAGAGGGAATTTGACCTGGGCCTTCCTTGAACAAGTTCTTATAAGTTCACTGGTTCCAGAAGGAAAGAAGGCTATTTCAGAAGAGAGAAAGCATTCATCAGCAAAGGCATGAATGGAGACAAAATAACTTGTTCAAGAAACAGCAAGAGGCCCAGGGAGGTTGGAGTATAGCCTGCAATGGGAGAAATAATAAGAATCAAAGCCAAAGGTGGGCAGAGCCTTAAATGCCATGACAAGGAACTTGTAAGGCATCTTGTAGGTAACAGAGCCAACACCAGGTTTTAAGCAGGGGAGTGTTTTTGGTGCTAGCTCCACCTTCTGGAGAGTGAGGTCTACTCGTTAAGATTCAAGGGAATAAAAATGAGACCCAATCAGAGGACATGCTAAACTGTTTTTCAAATATCTGAGGGGCTATGGTATGGAAAGGAATTAGATGTACTCTGTATGGCTCAAACCAGTGGTTGTACGTGCTTGAGCTCAGTATGAAGAAGAGCTAACAGGGGCAGTCATGGGTGGAATGGACTGCTTCTCAAGTTCTCCAGATGTTCTCAGTCACCTAATGCAATGCTGTAGAAAGGATTAAAGCATTATATTATCCATATATATATATACATATGTATATGTATATGTATATATATATATACATATGTATATGTATATATATATATATATATATATATAGAGAGAGAGAGAGAGAGAGAGAGAGAGAGGAGGTATTCAACTAGACAAGCTTTCAGATCCCTTCCAAAAGAGATTCTACTCACTCTTTCACAAGAAAGCTCTTTATATAGATAGTAGATACAGCTCCTGCTCTTTTTTCTTCACTCCACATACTTTAACTTCCTTTATCCATTTTGCATAATACACCTTAAACTTACGCAATGTTATATGTCAATTACCTTCACCTTTCCAGTTGATTTCTTCCGGACACCATCATGTATTCAGCCCATGCTCCTAACCAAATGTGGCACTGAAAACTGAGCATACTACTCCCCAAAAAAGCAACCAGATCCCTATGTTACTAATTAGAATTTTATGTACAGTAAAACCTTAATTAACTGAAGTCCAACTAATGAAACATTTTATTTCATGTTCTATACTCAACTTCTATGAGAAAAAGAAACATGGTGACTAGGCAAGCAGATATCTTAAAGAAAAACAAACTTGACTCCCAAGAAGTGGTCTGGCCCAATATAAATTAATCACAATCTCCTACTTTTCTCGTAAAATAAGAACTAATTTCAGAATGATGAACTTGAGGCCCTAAAAAAATATTCCAAATACTAAAGTAAAATTCAATTATGTTCACTAAACTGTACTTATTAAAGTAGTAAAATGGACTACAGTTTTATAAAATGTTCCAACCACAAAGATTGAAATAAAAGGTAGCTGTGCTATTTAATTTTTTAAAAGCCTCAATTAGCATCCCCTTCCCTAAGCGTCCAGTTAATCAAAACTTTGTTTTATATTATAGAACCATGCCCTTCACTATTATATGTGAAAGGAAAGGGAATATTTCATTTTTACCTTTATGCCTACCACTGACATGGCACCTAGGAGTTCAATGATTATTTGTTGACTGAATTAATAATACTGAAGTTTTAGTTATTATTATTATTTAGCTATTATATTATTATTACCATCAGTAGCCACATTTTCTCTTTTGTTTTTTTTAAAAGATTTTATTTATTTATTTGAGATAGAGAGCAAGAGAGAGAACACAAGTTTTGGGGAGAGGCAGAGGGAGAGGGAGAAGCAGGCTCTCCACTGAGCAGGAAGCCCAAGCAGGGCTCAATCCCAGGACCCTGGGATGATGACTCGAGCCAAAGGCAGACGCTTATCCGACTGAGCTACCCAGGCACCCTACATTCTCTCTTTTTATCTTCACAAAGTTAGTAGCTCTGGGGGCATCTGGGTGGCTCAGTCCGTTAAACATCCGACTTTTGGTTTCAGCTCAGGTCATGATCTCAGGGTCCTGAGATTGAGCCCTGCATTGCACTCTGTGCTCAGCAGGGAGTCTGCTTGCCCCCCTCTCTCTGCTCTTCCCTGCACTCCTTCTCTCTCTCTCATAAATAAATAAAATCTTAAAAAAAAAAAAGTTGCTACCTCTGCAGTCATATATTGCTGTCAGGTCATACAAATAAGGTACATAATTACAAATATGGTACATATGGTATTATGTGCATTCATCATCTTAGACTATAAGATATTAAAACCAAAAGGAATCTTGAAGGCCATCTAATTTAACCATATAATTTTACAGAGGTGGAAACTAAGGTGCAGAGAACTTTAGTGACTTGTTAAAGGTCATACAGCTTGTTAGTGAGAAGCAGGACTAAAACACTGGTGTTTCTCTCTCCTGGTCCTGTGATTTTTCTTCTACAACAAACTGGCTCTGTATTTTTTAGAGTCAAGTAGGAGACGGATATACATTTTTTTGTGCTGAAACAAGAAGTTCCTCAGAAACGTCATTCCATTTTGACACTAGAATTCTCAGGCACGAAGAAGGCTGGTTTTCTGCTCTTTTATTGGAAAGGTATCTCTTGTAATTATTTTATATCCTTGCTACTCTAAAATCAATCTGATGATGTTTTAAGAGACAATAAAAGCAGGAATAATATGGCATAGATTTATCTATCAGTGGCAGCCATGCAGGAATTCCCATCTATTACTTGTAATTTATACGAGTACTTGTTGGACACCAAGACATGAAGAGTTGCTTTGTGTTACCAGACTAAGAACTTCTGACTTCATTTTTAAGAAATCATAATTCTTGGTAATGAACTGCCCACATAGGGAATGTCATGAAGCAAGGTTTGGGGCTGTAGTATTCAAAGCTTTGAGGGGCTGTAACGAACAAAAGACCTTTAGAAGTCCAGGAAAGAAACTGCAAGGCAACACTGGCAAACTTTCCAGATCTGATGGAATCTTTCATGCCACTTTGGTTTTGTAGCTCACTTGGTTTTGAACTTTCTGAATGTTATGTTACATTCATAGTGCTATGTAAGGTCTTTTTATGATAAAGGAGGAGGTTTTTGGTCATTTGCCTTATGATCACATTGACAGATATCTCTAAAAAGAAGCTTCAAAGACTATGGTCTGGAATGACAAGCTAAAGTCTAACCTGGACAACAAAAAAAAGTTAATCCTGGTAAACAAGCCTCAATAGGGATTCATGAGCTACTAGTCTATATTAAGTATCAAATATTTCAGATCAAACCTGGGGCATCACACTGAGGCACAAGGCAGAGGGCAGGAAAATTAGTTTGCTATATGTTGCCAATCCTCTAAAGCACTCAATAATCTATGTGGATATGGAGGGAAATTTTAACAGAAAGAAAGCTGATGGCTCACGAAAATATTAAGAAAAGCAACAAAGACAGAAATAATCCCATTTCTTCAGTTTGTGAACTATAGTGCCTATGGTCTCTGGGAAAATGGGACACATTGATGAAGAAGAGATGAAAAGCATTCTAAAACTTAATAAATGATCAACTAAAAATATATCACATAATTACTCTGCGGTTATGGCCAATCATAAAATATACCTGAAAAAATAAAAATTTGATTTCAATTTCCTTGCTCTTTTATGTTTATATTATCAAAAATGATAGCATAGTTTTTAAATTTACACATCAGAAAGGCCACTTGAGGAAAAATGGGCTTTCACAACTCTACTCCTTCACGGGTACATTTTTTTCCACTTTTATAATGATGATTAAAACTCAGAATGAGCTACCTGTAATATTTTTCATTTCTGTATCTGTTGATTGTCCACACTGGTTTTTCTGAGTCACTGTAGGTGTGTGGGTAAGAAAATGAGCAGTCATCATTTTCAAAATAAATCACAGTATGGATAGTGGGCAGGAGGGACTAAATGGCTGCCAAGGTTCCTGTTCAGTTTATCACTTCAAGGTCTATCTAGTGCATTTTTACTTCATTAATCAACGGCCAAACACTTAATAAGTTCCTTCTAAGTCAAGGAACATCACTCACCAGACCCCATCACTGCAGACCTGAGTTGTAGCAGATCATTGCCACAACAGATTACTGAAATGCTTGACAAACTGGCTTATAATGTTTCATTCTTACCCTGTCAGGTAAAATTTAGCAGAATTAGGATTGACATCAAAGGCATTTCTGAAAAGGTCATGATCTTATCACATCACTTAGATTAAGCACTGCAAGAATTTGCTTCAAGTTGGTTGGGAAATCTTTAAAATTCTAGACAACTTCAAGAAGACATTCAGAGTTCTCCCCCAGCGACCTCACTGAATGTGTTGGAAAGCTGGAGGGCATAATGTTGACAGGGCTGCTTACTTAAATCACTCATAAGACTGGAAGGCAACTTAGTCAGTGCTTACATGATTCCACAAGCAGCCAGAGAAAAGATAGCCAGCTGGATCACCATTTTTTTCTTTACCTACAGGTCTCCACAACACTATCTTTACTTGACGCGCCGCTAAGCCAGTCACTCTGGGCTGCCCCTTCTAGCTTACTTGTTCAGACACAAAACTGATCCCATATAAGTTACTGCTTAGGCACCTGTCATACCGCACCGCACCACACCACACCACCCTGCACAGATCACATCCTATCACCTGAGCTCTTCCTAACTCAGCCTCTAAAGGTTTTGGATCGGCAACTGCCCGCTGATAAAACTATCTCTATCACCTGGGGCCTCTACCTAATCATCATTTCTCCCTACTCATCAATATTATGTGTCAGCCATGTGCCCGCCACCAGTCCTTTTTCAGTCTCAGGTCTGATTCCAGCAGTTCCTTAACTACCAATATTGCCTCAAATAAACTCCATCCTCTAGTTAGCTCTAAAGCAACACTAATTACACCAGGCCTGTTTCTCACTCAGGCTCCTGCTCATTAGTATTTCCCTCTCCTTCCTTCTTCCCTTCCCCATCCTCCAGCCAACCCTACCTATCACCCATTACTAAAGGTCCCCTTCCTTCAGAAGGCCTTTCCTGAGTGCTTCAACAATGATAAAAGCTACCATTTATTGAGCATATATTACTTGACACTTTGAATCTGTTACAGTTTTGTTGAGATATAATCTACACACCATAAAACGCACCTATTTAGGATGTACAAATCAGTGATTTTTAGTTAACTTACTGAGCTGTGCAATCACCACCACAAACCAATTTTGGAATATTTACATCACCTCAAAAGTGTCTCTTTGTGCCCATCTGCAGTCACTCCCCGCTCCCACTTCTAGCCCCTGGCAACTACTAATTTATTATCTGTCTCTATAGATTTGCCTTTTCAGAAAATTATGTATGAATGGAATCATACAATATGTGGTCTTTTACCTCTGGATTCTTTCACTTAGCATAATGTTTTTGATATTCATCCATGTTGTAGTGTGTGTCAGAGCTTCATTCCTTTTTAGGGCTGAATAATATACCCACTGTATGGCTATATTACATTTTCCTAATCCATTACCAGTTGATGGACATTTGGATCTTGTCTCTGCTTTTTGGCTATTAGGAATAAAATATTGTTATGAACATTAAAATATAAGTTTTTGTGTGTATATATATGTTTTTATTATTCTTGTGTATATATCCAGGAGTAGAATTGTTCAATCATAGGGTAAATTTATGTTTAACTTTTTTTGATAGCATGTACATGATATATATATATATATCTTACAGTTATATATATCTTACAATTCACCTATTTCAAGTATACAATTCAGTGGATTTTAGTATATTCAGTGTCGTGTAACCATCACCACAATCAATTTTTTAACATTTTCACTACCCTGAAAAGAAACCCCGTACCCTTGCATCCATTATTGACAATCTTAACAGGATCCTTACAAGCTAGGTATTACATCCCTAGTTTTACAGATAAAGAAAACAGAGGCTCAGCAAAGCCACACACCTGATAAGCATCAAAGCCTGCATTGGAACCCAATCTATATGACTCTGTAGCTTACAGTATTTCCATATCACCATGTCACTAATCCTCAGAGTGCCCCTTCTCTGAGAGCATTCTATAATGCTTACTTGATTTCTTGTTTATCTCTCCTTTAGTACTTAATCAACTTCCTTTTTTATATCTTACACCTCAAAAATACCTTGTATCTGGGTCGTCTGGCTGGCTCAGTTGGAGGAGCGTGCGACTCTTGATCTTGGGGTTGTGAGTTCCAGCCCCATGTTGGGTGTAGAGATGACTTAAATAAATAAACTTAAAAAAATACCTTGTATCTAACACTAAACCATAACGTGAAGAAGAGCAAAAAGTGTATTATAATTCATTTGACTTCTCCGTCCCAAAAAGTACTGTAAAAAGACCTTATATTTTTTAATTAATGAAAGTTATTCCTTATTATTAACCTAAATATCTACTCTTATTAAGGTAAATTTTCCATCTTTTCAATATAGCATGAGCAGCCAAAGCTCCATCATATTTTAGAGTCACCTCACCCCAGAACTATCTATCTACCTTTACCTAGAATTAATGGCTCCAGCCAACACATATATAGTTTGTACCACGCTTTTTAGATTCTTATGTTTTACCTGAACTTGGACTTGTTCTCTAGATCTTAATGTAAATTTAGATCTTGTCTTCCCAAATTGATAAAAAGCTTCTCATGGGCAAATACCATGTCCTTTTGGCTTAGATCCCCTGTGTTAACCAACACAGTGATGAATAAAGAGCAGGTTTCAAATAAATGCTTCTTCCAGTGTTTGAATACCATCATCATGAAGGATTCTCTCATACTGTAAGTTTCTTCTCTGGAGGGCAGAGCCTGGCATTTTTCTGTGTGCGGAGGCTGCTACTATTGTACTGTGCGCCATTGGGAAAATTGCAGCCTGGCCCTGGCCCCTGTTTTGCCACCTGTAGCATGGGCATTGTCTGAATAAGAAAATCCCAGCAGAGCTTCCCACTCCTGAATCTTTTCAGTATGCTTACTGCAAGTTCTCATACGTTCAGTAGTTTCAACATTCAATCATTTTTGCCTTGATATTAATGATGTGCTTATTCTAAAAACTCTTGCCACCCTCCTATGCTCATTTTTATTAGCCTGGGCCGGTTTTCACCTTCTTGTAGCAAATAAGTATGTAATATCTTTTCCTTAACTTGAGATGCCTTTGTCACCCTTATCACGCTTAAACATTTCACAAATATTTTCTCATGTCTAGAACTCTTTCTTTCAAAGGACAATCTGTTCTCCTAGATTCCCTCCTCAGGACACATCCTATAGAAGCTTTCCTACTTCATTAAGTTTGTGTTTGCATTTTCCTTTTCGACTAGATTTTTCTTTAGAAAAAAGTGAGACAGAAATATGACTCATGGACATTAAATGCTGTCATATTTCAAAAGAAATGAGGCATTTTCTCATTAAGTGATAGAGAAACAAGCATAAAATTTGATAAGGAATAAAATAATTGGAAGGAATGGGAAGTTTTCCATAATTTTCATCCAGAGAAACTATTTAAACAGACTATTTTATTTTTAAACAGCATCTTACCTTATGTATAGTCCTGCAAGTACCTAAACTACCATGTTAATTTCAAAATGTTATTAGATAACATTTATACAGTTAATAATAGATCTTGTTGCCATGGAACCTAAACTGAATTTTCTAGCTCTGAGAGTTGATTTTTCAGCAATTAAGCCCTTAGCTCTAATGTTTCATTAACAGATTTTTTATATGAATGTAATTATTTGGATGAGGATATTGCAAACATTTCCTAGTTGACAAATGATACTCAAATTGGGAGAAAAGAAAATGATGAAGGATCTGTAATCAAAACTTTAAAGATACATATTATTCAGGTGGCAGAATCAATATAAAGCAAAATATATTCTCATATTAAGGACTCTTGGGAATAAAAAATACATTCACAGTTCTCCTATTCTCTGATCTACCACCATCTCTACCCTTACCATTGACCAACTCTTCCACCCATCATCACGCGCTCCCATAACAATAGTAAGGAACAGAAGTGATCAGGAGAGAAGGGAAAATCCCTTGAAACTATTGACCCCAGGCAAAGCAGAACTAGGAGATTATCAGTGGTTTAATAACTGCTGATACCAAGACTATAAATCAACCAAAGTAATCCTGTTTATGTCCAAGATGCTCATTATAGTACATCTAGGCTTGAACCAGCAATATTGATCATTCTCCTTCTGTTCTGCACCACTGCCTCAGAGTAGTACTTACTAATTAAAATGTGATAGCTAGCTCAAGTGTTGAAACTGAGAAATACAATGTTTTCATATTTGGATTATTCTCACTGAATGGAAAATCAGAAATGCATTATCATAACTTATACCAATGAAGAAAAGGAGGATAAATCCTGGGGCATGATCACGGATGATGTGCAGTCTTGGGTTGGCAGTAACTAGGGACTTTGGAGGAAATGGTCAACTCATGTGGTTCTAGAGACAGGAGCAGCAGCCTGGCAGGGAAGTGGCAGAGGATGAAGCCTTTTACAAAGGAGCTTTAGATTTAGAGAGTCTTTCTGTACAAGCATGGGTTCTGAATTCCAAGTTGTCACATGGTTAGTGAGAAGCAGAACTGTCCTGTGAACTCTATTCAGCTGTTTTAGCCAAGAATCACATTTCAGATTGTTAAAAAAGAGATGAGCCAACAAAGTATTTGCAATTAGAGAGTAATCAGTTTGAATCCTAATTGAATAACCTGAAACTTGTTACTAACCCTCTATGAGTTTCCGTGTTCCAATTCATAGAATTATTGCAAAGAACAAAAGAGATGACATAAAGTGTCTAAACAGAGTAAAATGGGTACTTGATAAATAGTTTTGTTATAATTAGTATTAATTATTAGTGAGAAAATATGTGCTTTCCATTTACCCCACCTCATTACCCACTGCTTATGGATGGCAGTGTTTCTTAATTGCTCTTTCCATTTTTTAATTTATAATGCACTTTTTGGTGGCTGCATCTGCAAACCAAATCTATAGTGATGATGGCAAAAGAACAGAAATAATAATGTACTGAAGGAAATAAACAGAAAATAAAAGATATTGCCTCCCTACTTAAAATGTGTTTATAGTCCGGTTGGGGAGATAAAACATGAGCATTGCCATGAAATGGTTTATCATGTAACGTCATTAGTAACATCATCCAAAATATTTTGAATGCTTGGTAAGGGTTCACAAATACGCTGGTCATTAGTTTCAGCTGTTTTAAATATAGTAACTCACATATTACCCACAACAATTCCATAAATTAAGGGCTATTATTATTCCCATTTTACAGATGAAAAAACTAATACCAGGAGCTTAAGTTAGTTTTCCAAAGTCACACAGATAATAAGTGCCAGGCAGGATTCAAATCTTTCCTAAGGCCCATGCTCTTAAACACTTCACTATACTGCCTCTCATACCAATCAATTAGGTACAGAAAAAATAAAGGACTGTGAGTTAAAAATAAAAAACTAAATGATCGTAAACAACAAAGAAAGATTGAACAATATACAAAGATAATAAATGCCTTTTAACAGAATAAAACTCAATGTTTCATTCATTAAAAGGGTGGATCACATTGAAAAGGCCAACAAACCAGGAACACTATCACCATCAATTTCTGGTTTACTTGCTGAAAAGCAAGATATCTGAGGATATTCAGTAGCATCTGAATACACTATTTCAATCTCTATCAGAGGCCTTTCTTGAGGAAGGACCACTTTTGCAATAAAATATGCTGGTCATATTGGAACAACGTATTTGAAAGCCACATTTTTATCTCAACAATCATAATGAAAATCTTTCTGTATACTACAAGTATTTCTGATAAACAATATGCAATTTATATTGAATGATTTTTCATCTTGCCCAAATTTCATTTCTAATGGTTGCTTATGTTCTGCCACAAACATTTCTCACATAAACTCTTAGTTGTGGGAACACTTTCTTGACATTATTTCTCCATTGTCCTATTCATTCAAACAGGCTACAGTAAAATCCCATTATGTGATCTTTCATGGGATTGAGAAAAGAAAACATCATAAAGAGGAGAATGATAGAAGTAAGATATATTGTTCCATGGAGACTTTCTTCAGAAGCTCTCTTTGTAGTAGACAGCTGTGCACTCACATCTGTTTCAGGGCAACATGGAGGCTGTAAGGGATCATGTGCAGCATTCATGTTTTTATAACCCCATTTGCCACCCCCAAATCCTCTCTTTACACTGGGTGTTAACATAAGAGAACCACTTGAGGCTGAGATGAGAAGCAGGTGTAATCATGGCTGGCATGCCTCATTTCTTTGAGACTCAGATCACTGATTGTCTCAGCTCTGCTACGAGGTCTAGAGCCCAGGTAAGTTTCCTAGCTCCATGCTACTCCGAGTTTGGTTTATTGAAAGCAGCACCAGCATCAGCATCACCTGGAAGCTCGTAGAACCCCAGACCTACTGAATGAGGATCTGCATTGTTAGCAAGATCCCCTGGTGATTCCTGCGTACATTCAAGTTTGAGAAGCACTGCTCTAGAGAGGATGAGATGTAAAATTGAGAACAAAAATTCACAAAAGTACAAAAACAGGCATATTTACCAAGCATCCACATGGCTTACCTATGAGCCTCATGAACCCCATTTCTGTTCTCAGTTTGTTGGGAGGAAGTACCAGCTGATGGGGATCAATACTAGCTCAGCTATAGAAGACTGTCAAACTTTATTATCATCAGAATCAGTATTATTATAAGCTAACATTTATTCAGGGTTTATTACATACAAAGCATCTTGTTAGATATTTTCCATCCATCATCATTTTAATCCTCACACCTAGCATATGAGTTCGGTACTTTTCTTCCCTGTTTTGCAGGTGGGAAAACAGGGACTCAGAAAGAGTATGTTGCCTAAGTCACATAGCTAAAGGTGGCAAATATAAAGCCACAGCTGTCTGACTTTGGAACCCGAGCTCATAACCACTTACTGTCTTTCTGATCTTTTCTCTACTTGTGACTCCAGGGTGTCTTTTCTGCCACAATGTGAATGTACTTCCATTCCACATCTACTCTGTGTGAAAGACATTTTCCCAATAGGCTCAAAACTTTCTATCCAAGGTTTCGGCTCTACCTGTATGTTCTCCAGAGATATTTAACCGACTCCTGAGGGTGTCCCTGACTCTGATCCTCTCCTGGTCCCCGATCCCCCACACATATCCTGAATACTCATTTTCTCGGTCTTCTGGCTTAACTAGAGCACTCTGATTTAACAGTTGTTAGGTTTGTTTTATTCTTTGTAAAGCTCAATGTTTTAATCTATCTTTCTGGGCAACATTTTTGTCCTGATCCTCTTATTAGCCATGTAGCTTCTCATTCTAAGATCTCTAAGGACCGTAGCTTTAGCTGTCTAGTTCTCCCCTATAACCCCAGAGCTTAGAACAGTGCCTAACATATAAGAAGCACTCAGAAATATTTGTTGACGGAATAAATCTCGGTGAGGACAATTTCTATGGAATGCATATTTGTTGGATCTCTTTTCTTCTCTATTTACACTTATCCCCTAGATTATCTCATCTAGTCCCACAGTTTAAATAGTACATATCCACTCTTCAGATTAAAACTTCAATCCTGATCACACCCTGAACTTCATACTCATGAATCCAACTGCATACTCCTAATCACCACTTGGTTACACTATAGGCATCGCAAATTTAACATGTTCAAAATCTGTCCCTTGATTTCCCTCCCAAACTTTCCCTTCCCTTATAACCCCACCTCTATAAATGCTATTACTACTTACCCAGTTACTCAGACCAAAAACCTTGATGCCCTCCCTGGTTCCTCTTTCCAAACTGTAAGGGCCAAGGGCAGGCCACCCCAAGATGGGCCACTTTGGCATGAAGATTATGGTGCATTAATAAGCAATCAAACCCCAGCAGATTCAGGAAAAGCTCTTAACTCCTCCTCAACTGTCCAAACTTAACATTGGAAAGGAGAGCCTGTACCAGGAAGAGAGCTATGGACAGAGATTCCTCTTTACCTAAGAAACTTATCTGCATAACAGGGCAACTTTTGTTTTCCAAACATCTCTCACTTTCCCGCTAATGGTCTTCCTCCCCTTTGTATCCTCAGAGCCCTACCCCTCTAGCTCAGAATGTCATATAGGTCTCATGTTGCCTGTCTTGAAATTTCCTGTTTGTGTGGATTCCCCCTATGTATGAAATGAACTTTGATTTTCTCCTGTTGATCTGTCTCATGGTAATTTAATTCTTAATCCAGCTAGAAGCTTGGACCAAGAAAATTTCTTCCTCCTGTCCCACAGCCAGGTGGGATATTATCAAGTTATACCAAATCTACCTTCAAAATATCTTCTGAATCTAGTCATGCCTCACCACCTTCACCACTCCCATTCTTGGCCACACCACCATCAGCCTGAACCCAGACTATGACAAAACTTTTGAATTAGTCTCACTGTTTCAATTCTTGCCTCCCTAAAATTTCTTTCTACCCAGCAACCAGTGTAATCTTTCTAAAACATAAATCAGATCACCTAACTCCTCTGCTCAAAAGCCTCCAATGGCTTTCAGTCAAAATAAAATGAATTTTCCACCATGGCCTATAGGGCCCTATAACAAACTGCCCCTGCCTCCCTCATATAACTAAACTCTAACCTTACTGGCTTGCTTTCTGTTCTTCTAATACTCCAAGCTTAATACTACCTCAGTGCATATTCACTTATTAACCAATCTGTTTGGAATGCTGCTCCACTCCCCCGCTAGGTTTTATATGGCTGGCTCCAGCACTTCCTTTCTGTCTCTGGTCAAGTGTCCCTTCCTCAGAGAGAAGACCCTTGACCATCAGTTAAAATAACACTCCAGCTGCACTACACTATTCTTTAGTCACTTGTCTTGGTTTCTTTTCCTTATAAATTTATCCCCACCTAACACATTATATATGTATCAGTTCACTTATCTGTTTCTCTTCCCATTAGAAGGCAAGTTCCATGAAAGCAGGAACTTGGTAGATCTTACTGTTGCATCCCTGGTGCCTACAACACTATCTGGCACAGGATAAGCTTGCCAAGAATATTTGTTGACTGAAGGAATGGTGGTGAACACCACCTTTGTCTTTGAAATCTTCCTCATTCTGTTCTCTTTTCAAACCAACTGAGTATGTGTACTTTTCCTCTTTCATAAAGCCCAACATCTCTTGGGGGCTTTTCACAAAGATTCAGTTTCCCAATGAACAAATGCATCTACTTCTTGGTCTACTTACAAAGCATAAATAATTGTCATACTCTAATCCCAGTGAATGCGTAATCCTCCTTTGCAGTCCCATTTTTATTCCTGAATTCCTGGGGTCTGGAGTCTATTTGGTTATCCTCACCGGTCAAGTCTGATTAACACCATATCTACCAGTCCCTAGTCCTCTACCCCCTGAGACTGAACATGTCCTACCTGGGCTTCTCTAGCCTGGTCATGACTATGGAAAAATCCACTGAAAATCCTGATGGGACTTCCTATAATTAAGGTGTGTGTATGTGTAATCCATGACAGTACCAACCTTTCTGAAAGCCCCCCAAAATCCTTGTATTTTAGAAGATATAAAATCCTTGTATTTTAAAAGATACCAAAAGGCACTGAAAGGTATCTTTTTTTTTTTTTTTTTTTAAAGTTTTTTTTTTTTTGAAAGGGAGGAAACAAGGGGGGGGGGGAACACAAGCGGGGGGAGGGGGAGAGGGAGAAGCAGGCTTCCCGCAGAGCAGGGAGCCCGATGTGGGACTCGATCCCAGGACCCTGGGATCATGACCTGAGCCGAAGGCAGTCGCTTAACCAACTGAGCCACCCAGGCGCCCCGAAAGGTATCTTTTCATACCCTTCCATCTCCCTTTGTCTCAGTCCTCCCTTCTCTTCCTCCATACCTCTCTTCATCAGATACACATGCATTAGGTTCCTTGACATTACTCTCTGGCTACCAGGGGCTTTGTATTTGTCACACCTCAGCCAGCCAGCCATCCTTCCATCCATCTATTCAGCCAATCCTTACTGAGCACTACTACCTACTGGGAACTGTGCTAGGTGCTGGGGATAGAGAGATAGATGAAGCATGGTCTCTAAGTGCCACTTGCTTAGAACATTTCCTGAGAGCTACTTCTTTCCTTTATAATTTAGAATTACAGTTCAGCTGATACTCTGTCCTTTTGGTAGCATTAGCTGCTAATAATAATAAAGTTTTCCTAAAGCATCAGTATTTTCTTTAGAAATTCAATGGTCTCCTGCAGTCCCTAATACATAATAGTAATAACTACCAATTTAATTGCCTACTGTATCTCAATGAACCAATGCATTTTATGTATATTTTATCTTTTAATCCATAACAACTAAGCCTTAGAGAGGTTAAGTCATTTGCCCAAAGTCCACTAACTGGTAGCAGAGCTGGGGTCTGTGTGACCCCATATCCCATGCTCATCATTCTGTTTCATGATGGAGTAAGTGTCTTAACCCAAAACACAGTCATTTTGAACAGCAGAGGGTTGTTTGAGGGACCTACATGGTACATCCCCCCATCATAGTAGGGAGACAGCACAGGAACAGGTAGAAATACGGGTGAACAAGGAGAGAGAAATGACCTAGCAGTAAAGAGAAGACAGTTGTAAGAAAGTGAATGGTCAACCTTTTGACATGCCTACTGGGGAAGAGAACCTGAGTTCTTTACTGGGACATAGGTTCTGAGGTCTTTTCAGAGTTATGTCATCTAAGCAAATCTAAAGTGTAATTTGATACCCACAAAAGAGCAAAAGAGCTTCATCCTGACCCAGGCCAAAAGATCCAACATGTAAACCAGTGAATAGCAACTTTCTGGAGTTTTGGAAATGCTGTAAAAATTTCCTTGATTCAAATACCAACCTTTTAATTTGATCAGGCTCAGAAATGAAATGTACAGGATAAAAAAGTTACCTACTCAAATCATGTACATAACATGGTTGTAAATACCTATACATTACTCTATTATAATACATGTACCATAATTTAATGTTTTCTTCTATCTTGTTAGCATTTAGATTTGTTCCAGTCGTTCATCATTAGTAATAATGATAAAATGATTATCCCTGCATATATTTGTCCATATTCAGATTATCTTCTCTTGGTTGTTTTCTAGATACAAGATTCTTGGGTTAAAACTTGATAGTTGTTTTTTTTTTTTTGAAGATTTTATTTATTTATTTTTGTGAGAGAGAGAGAGAGAGAGAGACAGAGGGAGAGCACACACGAGCGGGGGGAGGGGCAGAGGGAGAAGCAGACTCCCCACTGAGCAGGGAGCCCAATGTGGGACTTGATCCCAGGACCCTGAGATCATGACCTGAGCAGAAAGCAGATGTTTAACCGACTGAGCCCCAGAACTTGATAGTTTTTTAAGGCTCTTTGTGTATGTTGCCATTTGTTTTCCAGAAAGATTATACTAATTTACACTCCCCTAGAAGCCTACAAGAATGCCTGTCTCACAGCACATTCACAAGAACTTAATATTATTTCTAATCTCTGTGAATATAATGGGCAGAAAAAGAATCTGCTTTAATTTCTACTTGCATTTTCCAAATGTTTATTGTCTACTTTTTTTCATTTCCTATAGGAGTGTTCATCTTTATCTTATTTTTTTTTAAGATTTTATTTATTTGAGAGAGAGAGAGTGCACACTGGAGCAGGGGCAGAGGGAGAGAGAGTCTTAAGCAGACTCTGCACTGAGTACTGAGTCCAATGCTGGGCTAGATCTCTGAGATCTCTGAGATCATGACCTGAGCCAAAACCAGGAGTCAGATGCTCAACCAACCGCACCACCCATGAGTCCCTTTCTTATTGAAGAGATATTTACATATTACATATATTAGGCCATCATTATGTACATTGCACATATTATTTTCTAGAATTTTGATTTGCCTTTTCATTCTGTTAATTATGTTTTTTAAGAAAAAATATTGGTTGTTATAGATTTAAATCCATAATCTTTTCTTCTGTGATTTCTTCTCATTATAAAATCAGCTGAATAGTCAACTTTGTTATCTTAAAATGTTTAAAACATTTAACTCTTAAATGTTTCAAAAATGTATTTAGGCTTATAGTGTGAAGTGAAATTCTAACTTGAGATTTTATTATAAATCACCTCACCTCCCAGATAGCCAATTTTCTAAGAACTATTTATTGAATGATTCTTTTTCCCATTGATTATAATGCTTTTTTATCATAAAATATTATTTTTTCAAGGCTATCTGGTTCATTTTTATCACCTCTCCATTCATACAACCTTATCACATTAGTAATTACTTTAACTGACACATTTTAGTATCTCTTACTGATGTTTTTAAAACATATTTTAACTATTAAAATCTGATTATTCTTCAAAAATAAACTTCAGAATCACTGTCTAAAAAGTGAACAGAAATTTTTGTTGAATTTATATGAAACCTATAAATTAATTTGGAATTTCCTGTACCTGTAAACCTATAAATCAATTGGGAAAACTTACATATTTTAAATATTCAGACATCCTAGCCAAGAACATGGTATATCTCTCCATTTATTCAAATCTTAATTTGTTTCTCCAGAAATTTGGTAGTTTTGAAGGAAATATAGGCCTCATATTTTTCTTCTTAAAATTGTTCTTAGAATTTGAAGATATTTAAGTATTGCCAATAAACTCCTTTTTTTTTTTTTTTAAGATTTTATTTATTTATTTGACAGAGAGAGACACAGCGAGAGAGGGAATACAAGCAGGGGGAATAGGAGAGGGAGAAGCAGGCTTCCCGCGGAGCAGGGAGCCCGATGCGGGGCTCGATCCCAGGACCCTGGGATCATGACCTGAGCTGAAGGCAGACGCTTAATGACTGAGCCACCCAGGCGCCCCAAACTCCTTTTTCATTAAGTATAATTTCTAACTGGTTATTGCTGATATATCAACAGAGAAGTACAGCACAACCCATAGGGACTACATTAATAGGCCATTTAGAAAACATATTCTCTGCTGGAAGTTGCCTGCTATAGAATCAAAGAGTTGTGATATTATGCACCACCCATCAAACTCAGAGAATTTAAGGCAATGTTCTCATTCAACAGTCATCATTCTCAGATGAGAGAGAAACCATTTATCATGACACAAGAAGGAAGAAAGTAGTTATCACACAAGTCAAAGCACTGAGGCAAAAACAATGATTCTGATTAAATTTTCCAAAAAAATTCATAGTCTGCAATTGTGTTTGGCAAATTTAAATCCTAAATGAAATTTTAGAGGAGATGTTATATGCCCTTGAAAAGTAGGTTTATTATGAAAATGCTGACAGGCCTTACAAGAGACGATTGTAGTATCATGAACACCTGTAATGTCACTCATGTATAAGTGACAATATCTGTATACACAGGCAATAAATGTAAACTGATATTTTTTTTCTTAAAATCATTGTCTTACTTATCATATTCAATGTCCATTGTCTCCCTTTAAGTTGCTATCCGGACATAATCTACATGGCTTTTCAATTATTTAAACAATATATCATATTTTCAATATTTTATATAGAATTGTAACTAATGCCTATGATGTCTGGGCACAAACATATCAACTACTTTCTTCTAAAGACAAAGGTTGATTCAGTGAATCTAAAATCCCCCCAAGGTTTTACAAATCTATGAAAGTCATCATTCACAATTCTAGTTTTCTAATATAGAGTTCAGTTAAATTTGGGGAGAAATCAATATAAAGCACAAGAAGAATTCTTGTTAACTACAATCTGAAGTCATAGATAAAAGACTAATAAAGGCATGAAGTCACCCTACTTTTCTAAGCCATTAATCAGCTTTTTCTGGTCATCTGTGATCTTCTAACAGTGTCTACAATGATCACTGATATTAAAAGCAAAGAAGCAAATATGCAAAATGAAATTGAAATAAAAACAGGAGTATCTTGTTGTTCCAAAAACTAAGTAAATGCTAGAAAAAGTACCCTACATTGATGGGGATATGTTAAAGGGACACAAGAACCAAGTGAAAGATATCCGAATGGTCAAAATTGGAACAATATGAGCAACAAACTATAGGACTGGATTATAACCCAAAGTATAAAATCAATATCCATGAGTCCATATGGATATAAATGAATGATTGAATAAATATAAATGGGGGAGGAGAGACAAATAGCCTGTGCAGTACTCCAAATAATGTAATGTAGATATTCTGCCTTCAAGGTGGTGGAGTCTAATTCCCACTCATTAAGTGTGAGCTGCACATAATGATTTCCTTCCAAAGAGTACACTATTGAAAGAGAGAAAAAGAATAAATTTACAGTGAAGCCTAACAAACACTATCTCAGTCAGGCAATCCAAGGCCAACATCAACAGTAAATCTTGTTGATAATATATATCCTTGACATTTTGTGAAGAAAGTGGCATTTTATTTGCTTCTGGCCTTCCTCCCCAAAACCCATAACCTCAGTCTAATCATGAAAAAAAAAAATTAAGACACATTCCAGAAGAAGGTCATTTTACATAATACCTGATCTATACTCCTCAGAACTGCCAAAGTCACCCCCCACAAAAAAGGTCTGAGAAACTGTCACAGCTAAGAAGAGCCTAGAGAGACATTACAACTCACTGTAATGTGGTAACCTGGATGGGATCCTGGAACAGAAAAAGGACAGGCAATAAGTAAGGAAATCTAAATAAACGATGGACTTTAGTTAGTAATAATGAATCAATTATCAGTTTATTAATTATAACAAATGTACCATAATAATGCAAGATGTTAATAAGGGAAAAATCTGTGCTGGAGGGAGTTGGGGGGTGTAGTAATAGCAAATCTCTGTACTATCTGCTTAATTTTTTTGTAAACTTAAAAATGTTCTAAGAATAGTTTATTAATTTTTTAAAGATTATTTTAAAAAACAACAAAGAGGTCAGAAAAATTGCAGGAGTATAATGAAGAAAGAGGAAAAATTAACCTCTTGAAGGAAAATGGGTGTAACAATGACACTAGTCAAGCTTTTCCTAATATCAAATCCACTTAATCTAAATGTCAATGTCACAAGTCATTACAATAAGAAATGATATATCACATGCCAAATCATAACTTCAAAAATACCTATATACAGGAAAATATTGATATAATAGTTCTTTTCCCATCTAAAGAGGACTGACTGTATTCGAAATTAGCCCAAAGACTGCTTAACTTTAGTACATTTTTCTAAATGGGATGTTAAAAAAGAGATCAGAAAGCTGAAGAGAAGTTTGTACTAGAATTTGTGATATCAAGCATGGATTCTAATCACAGGATCTTAGGGTTCAAAGGACCTCAGAAAGATCAATAGATCCAAGTTTATGACTGTCTATAACATTTTAGTGGGATGCTGATCTCTTATAAAGATCTCCAGAGAAGGTTCATTAATTTTCAAGGTCAACATCACAGTTAAAGAACCCTCCGTTATGGTATTACCAAACTGAATGGTAAAACCAATTATCTTTAAGAACCTGTTTTGTCAAAATTTTCCTGGAATCACCTGCAATCAGATTGTTTTAAGATTGTTGGGTGTAACTCAACCATTCTCTAACACCATACACAAAGATAAACTCAAAATGGATGAAAGACCTCAATGTGAGACAGGAATCCTTCAAAATCCTAGAGGAAAACATAGGCAGTAACCTCTTCGACATTGGCCACAGCAACTTCTTTCAAGATACATCTCCAAAGGCTAGTGAAGCAAAAGCAAAAATGAACTTTTGAGACTGCATCAAGATAAAAAGCTTCTGCACAGCAAAGGAAACAGTCAACAAAACAAAGAGGCAACCCACAGAATGGGAGACGATATTTGCAAATGACACTACAGACAAAGCACTGATTTCCAAGATCTATAAAGAACTTCTCAAACTCAATACCCAAAAAACAAATAATCAAGTCAAAAAGTGGGCAGAAGATATGAAAAGACACTTCTCTGAAGAAGACATACAAATGGCTAACAGACACATGAAAAAATGTTCATCATCATTAGCCATCAGGGACATTCCAATCAAAACCACATTGAGATACCACCTCACACCAGTTAGAATGGCAAAAATGGACAGGGAAAGAAACAACAAATGTTGGAGAGGTTGTGGAGAAAGGGGAACCCTCTTACACGGTTGGTGGGAATGCAAGTTAGTACAGCCGCTTTGGAAAACAGTATGGAGGTGCCTCAAAATATTAAAAATAGAGCTACCCTATGACCCAGCAATTGCACTACTGGGTATTTACCCAAAAAACACAGATGTAGTGAAAAGAAGGGCCATATGCACCCCAGTGTTCATAGCAGCAATGTCTGCAATAGCCAAACTGTGGAATGAGCTGAAATGCCCTTCAACAGATGAATGGATAAAGAAGATGTGGTCCATATATACAATGGAATATTACTCAGCCATCAGAAAGGATGAATACCCAACTTTTACATCAACATGGATGGGACTGGAGGAGATTATGCTAAGTGAAATAAGTCAAGCAGAGAAAGACAATTATCATACAGTTTCACTTATTTGTGGAACATAAGGAATAGCATGGAGGACATTAGGAGAAGGAAGGGAAAAATGAAGGGGGGCAAATCGGAGGGGGAGACGAACCATGAGAGACTATGGACTCCGAGAAACAAACTGAGGGTTTTAAGAGGGGCAGGGGGTGGGGGGATGGGTTAGCCCGGTGATGGGTATTAACAAGGGCACATACTGCATGGAGCACTGAGTGTTATATGAAAACAATGAATTGTGGATCACTCCATCAAAAACTAATGATGTATTGTATGGTGACTAACATAACATAATAAAATAAAATAAAACTAAAAGAAAAAAAAGATTGTTGGGTGTAAGATTCATCCTTATACATGACCGGTAATTAAACTCCAAAAAACTACTTAAAAATTAAAAAGCAGGAGGGGCACCTGGGTGGCTCAGTAGGTTGAGCTAGGGACATTTGGTTTCGGATCAGGTCATGATCTTGGGGTTGACAGATAGCCCTGTGCAGGACTCTGTGCTGAATGCAAAGCAGGAGTATGCTTGAGAGATTCTCTCTCTCCCTTCCCCTCCCCCTCTGCTTGTCCCCCCACTTGTGCTCTCTTTCTCTCTCTCAAATAATTAAATAAAAATTTTTACAACGCAGAAGGAGTACACCATTCCAATTAGTATATGAGACTATACCATCCCTGGAAAGCATAATGAACATTTTTCTGAGTACTCTGTGGTTTGGCACACAGTAGGCACTCATAATCTCATGGTTGAATTAATGAATAAATGAATAAATGGGGCAATCTTTCAACAAATTTGGTTTAGAAGCTCATAATTTAAACTTATGTCATGACTCTTAATGCACAAATAAATCTATTTAGAGCCTTTTCAGACAGAACTATATAAAAATATTTGGCATGCTGTCTGGGATAAAGCCAAATGGGAGGAGTGTGAAGATGGTAGCAGTTTTAAGAAGGGAGTAAGCTGAATCATCTTCCCTTTGGTGTTTCTGCCATGGAGAAGCATAGGGCAGGACATTCAGGAACACAGTCAAGGTCTGCTTGAGAAAGTACTGAGAAAAATGGAAAATACTGACTTCCTATATTTGTGTAAGAGGATCATGAGAGGAGCCAGATAAAATACATAAGGGTATATGTGGCAAGGCTTTGGGATGGAGAAGGGACTTATTGTCAACCACTCATTTGCCTCCCTACTTCTCGGTCTATCCCTGCCTCCCCCCTAAGCTCCCACCACCACACAAAAGTTTTGGCAAGTGTATGGCTTTAGGTTCAGTAATTATCTCTGCCACCACTATCCATGTCATCATCCTCTTTGAATTTTTCCAATTTTGTTGGAATGCCGCCATCTTTTCAAGTGTCTGGAGTTTGAGCCTTCAAGTTATGCTTAACTATCCAAAATGAAACCTGTTGCTACTTACTTGTCATTCTTTTTTTTCATTCATTCAACAACTTGTGGAGTGCCCACTGCATGTCAGGCACTATGCTAGAAGCTTGAATAAAAAAAAAGATGATTAAGACACAAAGCTCACCAGGCAATTCAGGATAGAAAGGCACATAAACAAATAATTGCAAGGCCATGTGGAGACACTAATAAAGTATGCAAAGAGGACCATGGAAATATACAGGAATTAATGCTGCCTTGCGGGTGAACTGGGAAAGACTTCACATGGACATTCTAGGTAAAGGGAACAGAGATAGCTGCATGGCAAAGCACAAAGATATAAAATTACATGGTATGTTCAGGAAGCAGTGACCATGACTGCAGCAAAGGGAATGATGGAAAGTGGGATTATAATGAGACAGATTAGGAAGGACTTTGCTCACTGTGTTAAGTATTTTAGATTTTAACTTAAGGCAATGAAGAATTGGAAACAAGGGAGTGACGTGATTAGAATAGAAAATCACTTTTGCTATACTGTGGAGACTGGATTGGCAGGTTGGAGGACAGGACTGGAGACAATGAT